>NC_072790.1:76611051-76927051 GCF_028583425.1 Eublepharis macularius | reverse complement strand
GAAGTGCACATCCCTAGGTATAATACGTATGGGTATGTAATGTTTTTTGGTTTGTATTTTTTTTAAGTTGGTTTTGTAGTATAGTAGCATAGTACCCGAGTTTCACAAAGGTGTTTGAATAAAGTGAAGCATGTTATCCCTATTCAGGGTCTTGTACCATCTTTCTTCAACTGTCTGCAGTTTCTTTTACCTGATTTTTATCTCAGAAGACAGTTTCACAGCTGACCAATCAGAGAGAAGGGGGGTGCAAGCAGGCAAGTGCCTGCCAACCACACAGGGAAGCTGTATCCCTTTGGGAAAACACATTTTACCCTTTTTACCCCCTTAGGGGGAAAATTTCTTAAAATTTCCTCCTTAGTGGGTGTTTACATCATGAAAGGAATGTTCTCCCCAAATTCCATGTTTCTAGGTCCAAGAGTTTGGGCTGGGCGTTGATGGTCAGTCAGGACACTTGTCTTTATATGTATAGATAGATTTACTTTCTATTTCATCTTAGCTTTTCCTGTTTCCATATAAAGAGTAAAGATACATTCTCATGGCTCATGACAGTTTTATGAACTTGTCTATATTATACTTACGTTATTTGAGAATGAAGTACTGCTAAACACAACTCTGAAATATACCCTTACACCATCTTGTAGATAAAACAGTAATATTGTTAATGTATTACTAATAGAAATGGGTACTAACCGGAATATGAACCAAAAAAACCCCACGAACCAGCCCAGTTTGTGGTTCGCAAACCAGTGGTTTGTGGAAGCTCGTTTACTGGTCTACTGGTTCATTTGGTTCATTTTAAACAGCAATGCCCCTTTCCGTGCCGCTGCAAAACCTGTGGATCAACTGTTTGTCGAGGAGTTCCTGAGTGGCTAGCCATGCCCCACCCGCAGTTTAAATGGCCATTTCCACGCTGCTAGGAGTGGCCATTTAAACAGCCCCGCTGTCTAAATGATCAGCTGCTTGTTGGGCATCTCCCCGACAAGAAGCTGATCCAGGGGTTTAAATGCCCCTTTCCATGCCGCTGCTAAGCTGCCGGAAAGGGGCATTTAAACCCCACGAACTGGTTTGTGAACTTGCCCCAGTTCATGGGAGTTTATGGTTCCTGGTTCGTGAAAACGCCACAAACCGCATGCCCATGTCTAATTACTAATTTAAACATGCTGATAACATTTTTCTTGGCACTTAGTGGTACAATTTGAATTATGATTTTAAGGCACTTTTGTTCCTTTCTAGAGCCATTATTTCTCCTTTTTATTTTGCAGTTATAGATTTTCATTATCTGGACTGCTGCTAGGTTTTAAGGCCAGAATTCCTGTTTTTTTTTAAATAGGAAAAATGATAGGGAGATCTTCTGCACTTTGCCTGCTTGCCTGAGCAGCATAATGACTCAGTGATGCCAAGTGTTGGAGCAAACCTTACATTTCCTCCTTGTCTTTATTCCCCAGTGTAGTACAAAACTAAACTGTAGTTTGGTTATGGCTTCGCCGCTGGTGGTTGGTCATGAAGGGCCCCCATTTTGGGTTTTGGCTCTATTCCTCCTTAGAGCTTTGCATTACAACATACTTTTACTCTAGGTTCTTTTCCAGTGTATCATCTTCTCCCCCCCCCCCCTCTTTTTGGTTATTATTGTCCTCTGTTTTTAACATTGTATCATACACAGCAGAGCTCCCAATGTTTGGATTTGGCTTATCAGATTCTGAAGGTGAGACAACCATCTGCGAAAGTGCCTTCTTAGACAGTGTTGTATCTGTGTCCCAAATCTTGTTTCTGACTGCTAAATTGTATTTATAATTACAGTCATTTAGAAATTGAACTCATAAACAGGCAAACTCAGTGTTCTTCTAAGTTAATTAATTATATAATACTGATTAGAATAACTAGGGTCTTGTTTCTGTACAATTCTCAATACTTGTCATATGCTATATATTAAAAAGGGAATTTATTCTATTAATAGTTGATAAACATCCAGTTTGTGAGTACAATAGTCTGCTTTAAGTGAGGTAACTTGGAATTAATTCTGCTGGAAATTGTATTCATTTGTTTATATAAATTATAATCTCATAATTATAAGGTTCCAAATGATATTGGACATCGTGCTGTGTATCTAATGAATGTTACGTGCTCCTTAGTAATGCTATTTGTAGAACTCCAATGTCATATAAATGCCAAATAACTAGACTGTTTGGTTCATCGTCGTTCTTCTGTGCCTCCACACATGGGGACTGCGCAGTCGCAGGCCAGCCGCCGGAAAATTCTTTACCGCTTTCTTGAGCTCTGAAGGGGCCGTTGGTCGCGAGCCTAGAGCGACTGTTTCCCGCCCAAACAGTCACGTGTCCTAACGGCGAGCAACGGCCCCTTCCCTCAGTTCTCTTCTTGCCGCCGCTAGAAGTTGAACGTCTGCTTCGCAGCTCCATGATTGATCGTATTTTTCTTGACTATTTCGGTACTGATTTGGATTTCAGACTTGGCTTACGCTTCTTCTAACTGATTTGGACTGATTCGTGACTTGGTGTGTATTGACTCGGCTTGTTTTGATGACGCGTATTCCTGAACCCCCTGATGGCTTCTAAGGCCCTCTTTAAGCACTGTGCCCAGTGCCAGACAAAGATAACTCATAGTGATGGGCATGATCTTTGCTTGATCTGCCTCGGGGAAGGTCATAATGTGCCGGCGTGTAAAATCTGTCAGAATTTCACCCCCAAAGCGAGACATGAGAGGTCTCAGCGGTTGAGGGTGTCGCTGTGGCAGAAGGTTCTGGATGGTGAGGAAGTTCCAAGGCCCCCTTCAGTGGCAGGGAAAATGCCATTGTCATCCCCGAAGGCTGGCCACAGTTCCACTCCTGTTGACAGACGTTCCAGAGGGGGGTCAGTGGTTTCTTCTAAGTCTGTTTCGAGATTGGAACTGGCAACTAAGTCAGCGCCGAGCACAGGGCCAAAGGAAATGGCGTCGTCGAGATCGGATCCGAAGGTGAAGTTGGCGTCGAAATCGGATCCGAAGGAGAGGTCGGCGTCGAAATCGGATCCGAGGAAAGACTCTGTTCCGGCATCAGATCCGAAGGGCAAGGCGGGCCCGCTATCAGAGGCGACTCCGGCGTCAGATCCGACGGGTCATGCAACTCCGAGGTCAGAGACTACTGGAAAGAAGTCAACTGCTAAGAGGTCTTCGGATCCAAGAGCCAGTTCAGAACCGCCTCCGAAGAAGGCTAAGCATCGGCATTCTCGGTCCCCGCGGCGTCGGTCTGCTGATGAGGTGGTGTTGGTTTCACCACATACACCTTCACCTCATTTGGATTCCCCAGACCGTTCTGTTCCTGAAGAGGAAGCGCCCGATCCGGGAGTTACTGTGCTTGTCTCCGAGGGACAGCATTCTCCGTCACCGGAACCGAGTCCTGCTACCCGTTGTCGGACCCAGCAAAGGCCTTCTAGGCGGCCATCTCCCGCTTCCCCTGCATCGTCTGTCCGGAGTCGACGACGTTTCTCCGAGGGGGGAAGTGCAGGCTCTGAACATTCGCTTGCTTTGCAGCACCATCATGCCTGCTATATCCCAACCCCATACCGTTGCCAGTGGAGAGGAGCGCCATTGGGTTATGACTCCTCGGATCCGAGGCCTTCTGCATCCAGGGAGCATGGGTGGCTGCCTCCACCGTTCCCGAGTGAAATTCCGTCAGTCCTGCCTCTGAAATAGAGGAAGTCAATGCTGAGTGTTCCGACCGGGAGTCAGAATCACTGTCTGAGCCTTCGCCGGATGAGAACGTGGGCCCTAGTACAAGTTCTCCTTTTGAGGACCTTTGTATATACTCTGACCAGATGGCCCGTATGGCGAAGGCATTAGAAATTGATATGTCATCTACGGTGCCAAAAACTAAGGATAAGCTGCTTTGCCGCATCTATGGGGATAATCCAGCTACAGTGGGTTTCCCCATGCTGGAAGGCCTAGAAGAGATAGTGGAGAAAGTGTGGAAGGTGCCTTCGGATCTGCCGGCTACGTCAAAGCGTGTTGAGCAGATGTACAAAATCAAGCAAGGCACGTGGCAATCATTAATTAAACATCCTCCACCATCATCTTTGGTAGCTGAGCACCGGCGGTCTGGCTCCCTCTCTGCTCCTTCAGATAAGGAAGGAAGAAAAATTGATGGCTTGGGTAGGCGCCAATACTCAAGTTCTGCATTAGGCCTTCGAATAGCCAATTATCAAACGATCATGGCTGGCTATCAATTATATTTGTGGGAAAAGCTGACATCCTAAGTTGCTGACTTACCTGCAGATAAGAAGGCCGTAGTCTCTCTCCTGCAAAATGAGGCCATTCGCCTCTCAAAACAGCAAATGAATGCGGGGAGCCATGCTGCTGATACTGCGGCTCGTGGCATGTCTACGGCGGTGCTGTTGAGAAGACACTCCTGGCTCCGATCAACTGCTCTCCCAGTGGAACTGAGAACTAAGATAGAGAACTTGCTGTTTGAGGGAGATTCCTTATTTTCCAGCACCATAGATGAGGCACTGAAGAAAAAGAAAGAGGATAGGCAGACGGCTAGGTCGTTGGGAGTGACCTCGGCGGATAGACCTGCGTTTAAGCCACGGTATTCGACCAGATACAACCCATACCAGTATCAGGGGAGATACCAGCACCGCCCTTACTTTAATCAGAACCCCTCAGCTCAACGCCACTACAGTTCCTCACAGCAGCCAAGGAGGCATGGACTGTTCAAGCCCCGGCCATCTCAAGCCCCTGTTCAGCATAAAGATCTTCAAGGGACAGGGAGGCAGTTTTGACGGGACGCGCCAACTCGACCCTGAGTTTTTCGGACAGGCTGAAGCCTTTCCTATCTGGATGGGAGGCAATAACATCTGACTCATGGGTCTTAACAATTGTTAATAAAGGTTATGGGTTGGAATTCAACGAGTTGCCTGTGTGTATTCCACCATCACAGGCTGTAAATAATACCTTGGCTGAGAGGATGAAATCATATCTCTTTTGGCCAAGGGTGCTGTGGAAGAGGTGGCGTATGAGGAGTTTCTCGTTTCTTCCTGGTCCCCAAAAAGGATGGGGGTTTACGTCCCATTCTAGATTTAAGGGGACTTAATGCTTTTCTTAAAGTTACGAAATTTAAGATGGTCACATTGTCTGCAGTAATTTCCTTGCTAAAGGAAGGGGTCTGGTTTGCTGTCCTTGACCTAAAGGACGCCTACTTCCATATTGGAATACTTAAGGAACATAGGAAGTTTCTGGGCTTCGTTTACAAACAAAGGGTATTCCGTTATAGGGTACTCCCCTTTGGCCTGTCTACGGCGCCACGAGTATTTACTAAGTGTGTGGTGCCTGTGGTATCTTTTCTCCGGGAAGCAGGCTGTACCATTTTTCCATATCTGGATGATTGGCTTATCGTGGCAGATTCAGAGGCTCAGCTGCTGCAAGATGTGGACTTAGTAGTGAACACTCGCAAACGCTTAGGTCTGCTTATAAATTTTGACAAATCAAAACTGGTGCCGAGCCACTCAGTATCCTACATTGGTGCTGTGTTGGACTCGGTAGGAGCAAGAGCGCTACTGCCTCATGAAAGGGCTAAGTCAATTAAGGGCTTAATTTCCATGTTCAAGAGGAACCGTTTCCGATCTGTGCACACAATTCAATGTTTATTGGGTCATATGGCAGCTGCTACCTCAGTGGTGCCATTTTCGCGACTGCATATGCGTCCACTTCAAAATTGGTTTGTATGGAGGTACAATGCTATGCATCACCCTCCATCTCTCAGGTTCTCGATACCTAGGGCCATACTATCCTCCCTTGACTGGTGGCTGTTGGATGACAATTTATTTAAGGGAACTCCGTTTGGCTGTTTACACCCTGAGGTCACGGTGACCACGGATGCATCCTTGCAGGGATGGGGAGGCCTATTGTGGTTCTGTATGTGCGGAAGATGTATGGTCAGAGAGGGAAAGAAGTTTGCACATTAATGTACTAGAATTAAGAGCAATACGTTTTGTACTTGTGTCCTTTGCAGCGCTTCTCCAGAATCGTCAGGTGTTGGTACAGACGGACAACATGACTGCCATGTATTACGTAAACCAACAAGGGGGTACCGCATCTCTGACTCTCTGCAGGGAGGCTACGCTCATTTGGAAATGGGCAGTTCAGAATTGTGTGACGCTTCGTGTTATACACGTAGCGGGATCCGACGATGCTCGGCCGGATGCCCTCTGCAGAGTACTTCTGTTGGACCACAAGTGGGCGCTAAACGTAAAGTACATTGGGCCGATCTTTTGGTTGTGAAGTCTACCAGACATAGATGTGTTTGCTACTTCAGCAAATGCCAAGGCCCAGATATTTTGTTCAAGGGCAGGGAGCGACCCCCTGTCCATTGGGGATGCTTTCCAGTTTGTGTGGACCCACAAGTTACACTGTGTGTTCCCACCGTTCCCGTTAGTACCAAGGGTGTTATGCAAAATAGAAAACAACAACACCAATTGCATTCTGGTGGCACCCTTCTGGCCGAGGCAGGTGTGATTCCCAAAGCTGTTGCAGCTGTCCAGACAGACATATGTGCGCTTACATCCCTGACAAGATCTCCTGGTGAACGGGAGCCTGTTTCATCATGAGTCCAAGACATTGCACCTGACTGTTTGGCGAATACGACCCCGCCTGTAGATTGTTCTAAGCGAGTAGAGGAGGTTTTATTAAATGCAAGGAAACCCTCCACGAGACGGTCCTACAGTGCTAAGTTGCTTAGGTTTGAAACCTGGGCAGTAACAAGGAACGTAGTACCTTCTAGGTGCCCTTTAAATTTGATCTTTGATTATCTATGCCAGTTGAGGGATCAAGGACTTATGGTCATGTCCTTAAAGGTGCATCTTGCGGCTATTTCCGCGTTTCATGAACATATTGTAGGCCATACAGTGTTTTCTCATTGTAAATCCCGTCAGTTTTTGAAGGGAATGTTTAATCTCTACCCACCTGTGTCACCACCAGCGCCTCAATGGTCCCTGTCCCTGGTATTGTCGAGGTTGATGCTACCGCCTTTTGAACCGTTAGCCACATGCCCTTTGGACTTACTGTCTTATAAGGTGGCCTTTCTGATAACTGTAACATCGGCTAGGAGGGTTAGCAAGTTAACAGCACTTTGGGCTGACCCTCCATTTCTGAGGTTTCATTCTAATAGAGTGGTTTTGCGGCCATGCCTTAAGTTTCTGCCTAAAGTGGTATCTGCTTTCCACCTTTCACAAGAGATCACATTACCTGTATTCTTCCCAAAAGCGTCAACTAAAAGAGAAAAAGCTCTTCACACGTTAGATTTGAGAAGGGCTTTAGCCTTTTATTTGGACAGGACAAAGGGTTTCCGTAATAGTCCGCATCTGTTTGTCTGTTTTGGGGATAAGGACAAGGGTCACAAGGCATCTCCGCAGACGGTGTCCCGGTGGATAGTTTTGGCCATTAGTAAAGCTTATGCTATGGCCAGGGTAGACTGTCCATTGGAGGTCAAAGCCCATTCCACATGGTCTCAAGAGACATCGTCACCCTTTCTTAAAGGTGTTCCACTTAGTAGCATTTGCAGAGCGGCAACGTGGTCATCTGCTGAAACATTCGTAAAGCATTATGCTATGGATGTCAATGCAGAGCAGGATGTTCCAGTGGCAAAAGCTGTCCTTCACTCCTTGTTTTCCTTAAAAAGGGGGGGGGGAGAAAAGTTTTTTTCTTCTATAATTGAGATTGGTACCCTGTTGATGTGTGAGTTATTGAACATGTTGCTTTGTCTTGTCATCATTGTTATAGATGGCTGTCATGTTTGGGGTTTTTTCTGTCTAATAAAATAGAGTTGGACTTCACCCCGCCTCCTTATTGTCTAAAGCTTGGTACTCTCCCATGTGTGGAGGCACAGAAGAACGACAATGAAAACAGGGTTGACATACCTGTAGCTTTTGTTCATCGAGTTCTTCTGTGCTGACACACATCCCTTCCTCCTGCCCCACTGTGAATTCCAGAAATATTGCCTACCATGCTGGGTGGCGGCGGCAAGGGAGAACTGAGGGAAGGGGCCGTTGCTCGCCGTTAGGACACGTGACCGTTTGGGTGGGAAACGGTCGCTGTAGGCTCGCGACCAACGGCCCCTTCGGAGCTCAAGAAAGCGGTAAAGAATTTTCTGGCGGCTGGCCTGCGACTGCGCAGTCCCCATGTGTGGAGGCACAGAAGAACTCGATGAACAAAAGCTACAGGTATGTCAACCCTGTTTTACTACTTACCAAATCCTGCAGTTCTTAGTTTTTTTTTTCAAAGCACAAATGGATTAAATGGATTTGAGTACCCAGTACCATTAGGGTTGCCAGGTTCCCTTACACCTTCTGCCTTCCACTTGTCTCTTTTTGCACACACGCAAAATGCATGTACACTCCTGGAGCTTGTGTGATGATGGCATTCCTAGGAAGTGATGTCATCACCTTAGCCATGGATGTGTTCCTTCACTTTGCACGAGTCTAATTTTCGCCCCAAAATTGGCCCCAGCAAATTGTGGGAGCATGCGATGATGTCACTTCAGAAAGTGATGTTGTTGCACCCCCTGGAATGCATGTGCTACAGATGTTCCCAGGGTGCCTGTCAGTGACAAGCGACCTCTAGGGAGCTTGCCAACTCTAGCCAATCACTGGCAGATGAGTGGGCAAAGCGGCAAACCCCCAGGAGTATACCTGCCTCTGGCGGGTGCCTGGGTGCCCTACGTACCATAAAAATAGCTGTTCATGAAAACAAAGTGGCAGCTGCTAGTAATTAAACAACTATCTGATACAGTGATTAGAGTGTAGGAGTAGGATCTGGGAGACTCATGTTCGAATCCCCACTCTGCCATTGGAAGTTCCCTGGGTGACTTTGGACCAGTCAGCCTACTTTACTGAATTGTTGTGATGCTAAAATGGATGCAAGGAGAATTATGTGTGTCACTTTTGGTTCCTGTTTGGTAGAAAGGCAGGGTAGCAATTAAGTAAAATAAATAATTTTTTAAAAAATCTTATAAAAGATTCAGGATTCCTGAATCTACCC
Organism: Eublepharis macularius; assembly: GCF_028583425.1. Lineage (NCBI taxonomy): Eukaryota > Metazoa > Chordata > Lepidosauria > Squamata > Eublepharidae > Eublepharis > Eublepharis macularius. The sequence continues at coordinate 76,918,030 of NC_072790.1, read as the reverse complement.
CAGCGTTGCTGAGCTGATTCAGGAATCCTGAAGCAAAACTTCCTGAAGCAATTCGTATTGCTTTGAGAAGCTTTGGGCAAAGCGGCAGCAGCCCGCAGCACTTTGCATTTGCAAACAGCAAGAAAAGTTTCAAACTTCCTGCCCTGCCACTTTTTTTGGCTGATGGGAGGGGGAGGAGGGCCCCCCTCCCTCTCCCATTGGCCGAAAAAAGTAGCGGGAATTTTAAAGAAGCAACTGTTTGTTGCTGCTTTCAAACATCCTGCTTTTTTCAGTTTGTTGCTGCTTTCAAATGCGCTTTTTTTGCTCGATGGGAGGGGGAGGTAGGACATTTGAAAGCAGTGTTGCTGCTTTCAAATGCCCCGCCGTAGGAAGCAGACAACAAGAAAAGTATTTGTGCTTCAGTTTGTTCTGAATCTTTACCCAAAGCAGAAAACACAAATACTTTTTGGGTGCACACCCCTACTTACTTCTTGAACTACAATTAGAACTGCTTGTCACTCAGGATATGAAAACGACATGTTTGCAGTGTATCCCCACAGTAAAATTGTTGTATTTGAAGGAGAGACTTGTGAGATGAGCAGTACTCCATAAGTGGAAGTTCTTGCCAGTTTACATTTTTTTAGACTTGACTAGTATGTGCTTCTCTGTGCTGTCTGTTGCTTTTGGAACGAGTCTACTGGATAGTTTTGTTATTTAATGTTTAATGTTATCAATCTTAGAATTGCTTATGCTCTTGTTTCAGCAATTCTTCAACTCTGTACTTGAGTTTTGCTGGTTTTAAATCTTTGCAAATTTGCGTTTCTAGAAACTATTACAGTGTTTATTGAAATGCCCTTGAAATTGACACTGTGTAATCCTCCTTGAGTCTCAGTGAAAAAGGCGAACTATAAATAATACAAATAAATAAATAAAAATGCTTTGTATAAATTAAGTCTCTCTAGTACCTGATAATATCCGATTTCTGGAAATATCAGAAGGTCACTTTATCACTCAATTTGCTCAAGTTACTTGCCTGCTTTACACAAGTAAAACGGCTGCATCTGATTCATGTTTTCATTCACCTTGCTATTAAAATAAATAAAAGATGTGAAGCTATGATTATCCTTAAATTATTTAACCTAGACTTATTTTAACGAATATCTTAGATTATGGTTATAGTCAAGAGCATCTTGTCTTTTTCTGGTGTCTGATTCCATTTTATTTATCTAAAACATTCGTATGCCATCTTCTCAGATAGGGTGCCCAGCGTAGCAAATATATAAAAAAAATCTAAACATATTTAAAATTGTATAAAAATAATGTAATATAAATGCACACACAAACACTACCAAAAACAGCTATTGGGAGTATGCAAAAAGAAAGAAAAAAGTTTTCCCTCACTGGTGGAAGACAGGAATAAAGAGGGGACAGAAGATTCTCCCTGGGGAGGGAGTTCCAAAGTTTTGGTGCTATGACCAAGAAGGCCCTCTCTTGGGTTGTCCGATGTCTAGACTTAAGTGACAGAGGCACCTGCAGCAGAGCCTCTGAAGATGACTGGAGTGAATGGGCAGGTTCATATGGGAAAATGTGCTTCTTAAGTGGGCTGGCCCAAAGCTGTATAAGGCTTGAAGGGTCAATACCTGCACCTTGAATTGGGCCTAGAAGCAAATTGGGAACCAGTATAGATGGAACAAGACTGGAATAATATGGTCCCTATGATCTACTACAGTCAGCAGTCTGTCTGCTTCATTCTGTACCAACTGTAACTTTTGAGCAGTCTTCAAAGGGAGGCCTATGTTTATCCTTTTGTTGGGAATTAAGTTTCACTTTGTTAGCCCTTATCCACTCCAAAACTGTCTCTAAGCACCGGTTTACCCTTTTTGCAGCCTCCCTGGGATCTGCTATTAGCATGAGATCGTGCTGAGTATCAGCAATGTATTGGTGATAATTCATCCCAAATCTCTGGATGACCTCTCCCAGTGGCTTTATGTCAGGGAGACAAGATGGAACCTTGAAGGACACTGTATGCCAGAGGCCAAGTAGAGCAGCGGTCACCCATTACCACACTCTGAAAACTACACTTGTGATAGGACTGGAACTACTGCAGAGCAGTGCCTCCCAGTCCCAATCCCAAAAGGTGGTCAGTAAGCATACTATAATCGATGGTATCAAAAGCCACCAAGAGGTCCAGGTGAATTAACAGGGTCACACTCACAACTCCTCCCAGCATCTCTTGGCACATGTGACTCACCAGGATAACCAAAGCTGTTTCAGTTCCATAACCAGGCCTGAAACCATATTGGAATGGATCCATACAGTGGAACAGGCTAACTACCACTCATTCAGTCACATTGCTCAAGAATAGTACATTTGAGACTGGATTGTAGTTATTCAAGTCTCCTGGGTCAAGAGTAGGTTTCTTTAGGAGTGACTTCACCATTACTGCTTAAAGGCAGTAATTACTACTCCCTCTCTCAGGGAGGGATGTCCCTCAGCCCATCCCCATAACATATTTAAGCAGTCAGGAAGGGCAATGGTCATATGAGCAGGTGGCAGAAATTCCACAATTTCTGTGTAGTTATTTTTGAGTGCATGTTTTGATGAAGCATATTGATTAATTTTATGGTATTTAATTTAAAAATTGTCCTTATTTACAGATAGCAGATCAGATGTTCTTTCACAGCGATTATCGGCCACTGATCCGTGATGCCAACAACTTTGTGCTGGATGAACAGACCCAGCAGGCACCACATCTCATGCCTCCCCCATTTTTGGTTGATGTTGATGGTAATCCTCATCCATCTAGATATCAAAGATTAGTTCCAGGACGTGAGAACTGCAGAGAGGAACAGCTTATTCCTCAAATGGGAGTGACTTCCTCAGGTATGCACAATTTCCACTCTCTGCGACCTCTAGGTATATAGTCATATTTGTGTCTGTCATTAGACATAAAATATAAAACAATACCTTTTTCATTCCAGGTGTAAGTTGACCTTTCTTTGTAGTTTGGAGAGTCTGAGAAAATTTTCTTCACCCTCACCAAAAGAATACAGTCAGTTAATGTGTAGTAGTGTAGACATATCCTCATACTCACTTTATTCTTCCCTACCTGGTCTGTGTGTTTCAACTTCTCCCCTTTTTTTTGTTTAAAACAAAGCAAGTGTTATGGGGCCACGTAAGTTACAGCCTTCCTTAGGCGAGGCCATCACCTACTTGTGGATCCAATCCACAAGTTGGACCAGTGAGTATTAGATTTTACCATATCAGACTGTAACATAATTAGCTATCTTTCAGCAACATGTTTCCTCTTATTATCAGTCACAAAGTACTCAATTTTACATTTAAAGGTTCCAAAACATTTTTGTGTGAAAGGAATTACGACTTGTGATAATCAGTTAAGTATATAATGCGTAGACTAGTAAAGTTAATGAAGATAACTTGTAAAAGTTTCTGCAGTGTGTTCACTTGCAAATAATAAGCAGCAATCTTTGTTCCATTTTCTGGGTTTCCTTTCTAATATTAATATTGAGAACAATTCATTTTAATTGTTGAGACTTAAAACATTTCTGTTTGCTTAAGTATGAATGCCGAATTAGACTTTCTGTATCAGCTGGCTCTTCACAAAAACTAAATTCAAGTTCTGCATTTCATAGGACTGAACCAGGTCTTGAGCCAACAAGTTAGCCCTTTGGACAGCATGATACAGAGACTACAACAAGAGCAAGATCAGAGACGTTCTGGAGAGGCTGGAATTAGCAATACTAACAGAATTGGCAGGGGTAAAACCCTTTTTATTTTATGTATAGAATAATCAACTTTATACTGAATTTAGTGCATGTGAGCTGTCACATTTATTTGATGGAAAGAGAATATTTTAACTGTTTAATGCGGTCTTAAATCTTTAAGTGTAATGATTGAAATCAAGCTAGCTACTATGATAGTGGGAAGAAACAGGTACATTGTGCCAGTTGAGAAAATATGTCCCAAGTTGCAAGGCAAATACCATTATATGGTGTATTACTATGATTTCAGAAATAAAACTTGAGTTTTTCTTGAGACTGAATATATGAGATAGGATTGTGGGAAGGGGGAGAGGGCATTACAAGCTTTTACTGGATGAAGAGATGTGATACTGGTCTCTGCCTAGCTACCAACAGTGCAGTCTTAGCTTAAAAATGCATTCTATGAGTATTATAAAGCTTGCATAAAATTGTAACTGTTCAATGCTGCCATTGCTAGCTGCCGCATGTTTTATTCTGTTTTCTCAGTACATTTTGTGACACTTTGGATTATAGGCTATTGACTGGCTTTTGCTCCATAGGCTCTGTAAATGCTACCTCAGAGGTACATTCACCACCAAATGTGGGATTAAGACGCAGTGGACAGATTGAGGGTGTGCGACAAATGCATAGTAATGCTCCAAGAAGTGAAATAGCTACTGAACGAGACCTAGTAGCATGGAGTCGAAGAGTTGTGGTGCCAGAGCTGTCACCAGGAGTAGCCAGGTAAATTCAAGCTTCTTTGTATCAAATTGATCAAGTCATATTACTGAGTTTGGCACTTTTGCGTTTGAAACCACATACGGAAGTATGCATTTTCTGGTAACTTTACTAGGTTATAGCTCTTAGATGTGCATTATGTGGTGGTTCACATTTGTTGATAACGGTAAATATGTATGTGAATTTGTAATTGTGGGTCTTTCATTTTTCTAGGTAGATTAAAATGTTTAGTATGCGTATCTTGTATATTAGAGAGCACTCTGGCTGCTTCTTTTGTGTTGAAATAACTTTCTGAGGTCTCATTCTTCATCTGTTTTACTTAAAAATGTATGCTTCTCATATTTGCCCTGACCTGGATAGCTCAGGTGAGCCTGATCTTGTCAGCTCTCAGAAACTAAGCAGGATTGGCCTTGGTTAGTAATTGGATGGGAGACCTTAAATGAAAACTGTTTGCAGAGGCAAACCACCCCTATTAGTCTCTTGCCATGAAAACCCCACCAAGGATTGCCATAAGTCAGCTTTGACTTGATGGCAGTCTCCCCCACACTTGCCAGATCCAAGAAATCTTACAGTTAGTCAGGATTGTGGGAGGAAGTACAGTCCCTCCTTTCAAGAATCATGGAGCTGTTAATTCATTGAGAAAAGTGCTGTAAAATAGTGCTAACACCTATCAATTTCTTTCCTATAGTAGGCAGGAGGAATGGCGAACAGCAAAAGGGGAAGAAGAAATAAAGATTTACAGGTCAGAAGAAAAAAGGAAACATGTTACAAGTCATATTCCTAGAGAGAACAAAATACCTTCTTTGCCTAAGGTAAACAATCAGCTATTGCCCGTAGTACGTGGTGTCATGGAGGGTATGGTCCTAAATATAGTAATTAGGAAGTAAACCTAATTGTTATAAGTAAGAATAACTGCTGAATAAATTTGGGTAGTACTGGGTAGCTAATGTAGAATAGGGCTTAAATCATAGCAAGGCAAGTTTTATGGATGCTGATGAGAGAAGGATGGTTGGGAACCATAGTGCATATGATAATGGACTGGTCAGTAATATTATGTAATGTGTTTCTTTATCTTTTAAGCATAGCTAATAAATATTTTTATGTTTTCTAAGTGTGTAATACTGGAAATTAATAAAATACCTCTTCGTAGTCCCCACGAAAAGTTATTGATGTTACATCTTTGTGCACGCACATATGTTAGCTCAAGCGTATTGTCTTTTTTCATACCTATTTAATAATATTTTTTCTGTTTGAACTCCTGTAACAGTAGAAAATAGTTCCTTACTGGTTTGAAGACATTTCAGTTGTCAATGTTTATATCCCGGGGTGGGGGTGGGGGTAGGGGTAGGTTGCCTTAATACATTATACCAGTATATTATTATGGCTACAGAGTGATCTTCCAATATTTTCTGTATGTGTAGTTAGGGTGGCTGTTGTTGTTTAGTAGGAGATGTTTCCATGCTTTGTATCTTCTGAAAAGTTACATTTTCAGACTGTTTGCATTACATTAAAATAGCTCTGTTGCAAAGTGATGGTTTTGCTGGCTGTAACTGCCTAGTGAAAGTTCTTACATCTGTTCAAACTCAATGTTATCCCATATTGCTTTCCTCATAGTACTCAAAGTTGGTATAAATAGGATCCCCAGGAGGTCTTCTATTTAGACATTAACCAGACATATACTGGCTGAGTATAAGCCTTCTGTATGCATTCAGGTCAACTACTTTTCTGTTGATATAGATAACCCAGTTTTCTTCCCAAAGTGACACGTTTATTCTCACAGCAGCCCTGTGAGATAGGTAATGCTGAGAGAGTGACACCCCAAGGACACCCAGGAAGCTTCCGTGCCAGAATGGGGTTTCAAACTTGGGTGTCCCAGATCTTAGTCTAACACTAATGACTATACCATGTTGGTTCTCATACTTGCATTTGTGCCATAATTAGGGGTATATGAGAGTTGGTATATCTGTTCCAAAATATATATTTGAAAATTACCTATAAGTATTCCAGCAAAAGCCAGGATTCTAGGATACACTGATATTCATGTTCCTGGTAAATTGCAAAAATATTCAGAATAACTGAGGCAGCCATTTTAAAGGTTGTCACAGCTTTCCCCCCTTCACTTTTGGAAGTTTTCTAGGGAAAAGGGGCAGGGAGGGATGTGACTCTCACGGGTGAATGCCTATGCATGTTAGTGGCATCTGAACCGTCTGTCCAATCATGACAGTTCTCTCATGGTCTGAGAAAATGATCATGATTGGACAGACAGTTGAACCCCCCCCCAACCTGCATAGGCACATTCACCTGTGACAGTCATCTCCCTCTCCCCTCCCTCCTGTTGCCTAGGAAACCTCAAAAAACAAGGGGAGAATGCTGCAGCTGGCTGTAGCTTCAGGGAGAGAATTTTTTGGAATGCATGCCTTCTGTTGCTAGATTGGTTTTGTTGGGTTTTGTTAGTTCTTTTTTGGGAGGCTTTGGTTCAGTGGCTGCTCCTGTATGTTTGGCTAAGGATTTTTTACACAGGAGAAAGCATTGGATTTCCCCCTCCTCATAGAAACAGTAGGGAGTAGCTGAGGGCACCTTATTGAGAGCCCCGTAGAATTGAACCCCTTAACCCAATCTACTTGAAGCTTGGAGGTGGTCTTTAGAGGACAGGTCTCAATTGCTCCAAAAACAGCACCTCTAGCCCTTTGGAAAGATTCCCCATAGGAAGTAATGGTCCCAGTTAATTTTGGAATCCTGAAAAAAACCCAGATTCAAATACTAAACAGGTATTTAAGGACCCAAATATTGGGAATACCTATATTTATGGCCTTTCTTGTACCTGAATTGAAAAATACTTTTGGGAGTGGGTAAGTGCAGATCCCTCCCTAATCAAGATCTAAATTGGTAGATGTTTAGTGAAAGCATGATAATTTGTATACGTCATTGTACTGTAGGCTACGTTGCTCAAATTATTATGCTTGCATAATTTCAGTATTTATATGAGCTAGATTTGGGTTCAGTAGCACCTTAAAGACTAACTAGATTTCCAGGGTATGTGCTTTGGAGAGTCAAACCTCTCATTGTCCCCAGTTTTAAATTAAAGTATGTAGGGTTCCACTTGTAAATGTAGTTGAAGAGAGCTTGGACTTTTGAAAGCTCATAACCTGGAAATCTAGTTGGTCTTTAAAGTGCTAATGGACCTGAATCTTGTTCTTCTACTGCAGACGAACATGGCTACCCACCTGAAATTATCAATATTTATATGTGTATAATGAATTTGTCTATGTGAGGGTCATCTGGTGAATTCTAATAAATGGATTTCAGATCTCAAGATTCTATTTTATTGCTATTTAGCTTCCAGGCATATACAGTTTGTAGAGTGGAATAATGCAATAAGCAATAGTGCTATTGCTTAATCCTATTTTCCCTGCATTATAAATCATACAAAGTTCTACAGTTTCACGTTTCCAAAATTCACTTTGCCTGCTAATCAAAACTTAATTTGAAATGTGTGATTTCTCATATTCTCATAATAGCCATTTCTTGTGTCTTCCTAGAATCATTCCAGTGATCATATATTAGATGTTGCCGATTTAAAGAAACAGCAAACCAATCAACATAACTACCGTACTAGATACGCATTGGAAGAAACTTCCAGACCAAATGAAGATCTGGAAAATGGCAGCAGTTCCTCAGATGTAAGTAGCTAATTTGTAGAGCTTCATATTGAGGATGGTGGTCCTAAGATTTGTGCTGTCAGTTATACAAAAGATTATCCACTAGGCTCTACATATTAAAACTGAAATACTGTTTTGTTAATTCCTATAAATGTTTTCATATAAACAGAATAGAAAAATTATATATACCAAAAAGAGTGTGTTAATATTCAAGTATGATATTAATTACATTTTTAAACTCTCTGTGGATGGTGTCAAGGATCTGAGCTTCAGAATTTAAGGTTTAGGAGTAAGGGGACTATTGTCCTGTCTAGATTATGAGATTGCATATCTTTACTGTGGAATAGGGGGAAAAAATCTAAAAGCTGTATTGTTATTAAAATACTCACATGCCAATAATTGGCTAAAGGGCCAATGAAAAGTTCTTGGTACATAATTTCTTTAAATTGGTGTTCTGTAAAGTGGGTAAGAAGAATACATGAAACAAATTACAATGGTATTCGAGGAAATATTCTGTAATAAAGATACATGCCAGGTTTTTTTTTTTAAGTAATTCAATTCATGGACAAGTAGATGAGTTATTAGCCTAACAGAAACAGATAAAAGAATGAGTTAACGTGAAGTCCTAGCATGTGTTATTGATAGTGCCAAATCCAAAATTTGGATTTAGATTTGGAATGTAAGAAAATGTTAACCATAAACAATATGAATGAAAAGATGTTAACTTCAAACAAACAAATACTGTTGCTCATAGGAAGGAGAAGTAGCTGTTGCCAGTGGTGGAACATCTGAAGACGAGGGGAAAGCATGGCACAGTGATGGTAGTTCTAGGTAAGTGAAGAAGTATAAAGATGTATTGATCTCTCTGGTGAGTGGCAGTGTAACAAGGGGTTATACTTTTATTATCCTGATATGCTTTTCTTTGTCTGCTCAGTAGTTTCCCATAAAATTTGGTATGCCACAGTACCTTTTTATTTACAGCTCTCCATAGATAAATTAACCATAAATTAGGGTTTACTTTCTTAGGAATTTAGAGAGTACACTTTTTTCCCTTTAGAACATTTAATGAAAACATCATCATTAGGTTATTTGTTGTGAAAATATGTTTGGATCCTATTTCCCCGTATTTTAATATCTGGGATTACATTGTATAGATTTTATAAACAGTCCTTTTGTGTATGCAAAAACACTTAAGTTTAATACACTCTTGGTTCAGTAAAGTCAGGGGTAGGTGACTTAAATTTTCTTAGGATTTTTTATCGCAGAGTGGAAAGTTATTTATTATAATGAATGTTTATTTATCCGACTTATATACCATCTCTCTACCATGTGTGCTGCTTGATGTGGTTTACAGCATACATATAAAATGCAAACATTAATAAAATATTAAAATTGAATGCAGACATTAAAAACAAATAACATAGTAAAATACAAACATTAAAACCCATGCATCTAAAAGAACAGCACCATCCCTAAATCCCACTCATGCCCATTGTCTATAATAAATAAATCATATGGTGTCAAGCCAATACATTTAACATTATCTGAATCAGCCTCCAAACGCCAGATGAAACATCTCTGCGTTGCAGGCTCTCCAGAATTTCACTAAATCCTGGAGGAAGCAAGTCTTCTTTGTGAACGCATTCCAGAGGGAGGGAATCACAACCCTAAAAGCCCTCCCTCTGATCGAAGAGAGTCAGTGGCCCTAGGGCATCGTCATTAAATCTGTTTTTTTATTCTTCATTCTCCAAGTGACTACTCTAGTGATTATTCCGACTGGACAGCTGATGCTGGAATTAATCTACAGCCGCCAAAGAAAATTCCTAAAATTAAGACTAAGAAAGTAGAGAGCAGTTCAGAAGATGAGGAAGGTCCTGAAAAACAAAGGCAAAAGCAAATGAGAAAAGAAAGGAAAAAAGGTATTGAAGATAAAGATGGTCCAACATCACCAAAGAAAAAGAAACCCAAAGAAAGAAAACAAAAGGTTGTATAATAGTTACATAATATCAGCAATTAAAAAAAGATTAGGTTGTTTGATTTCTTTTGATTTGCTACGCGAACTATGTTTTCAAAGCATTTGCAAAGTTAATTTGTATATTTGAAATATTTACATATTGAAGGGTGTTTTTTAACAATGTCTTGACTTTTGTTCAAAACTTGGAAGTTTTGCATATGTTCTATACATAAGTAGTGCCTTGTTTCATACATTTCTGTTCCATCAGCATGACTTGGGGAACACAGTAGACTTGCAGTGCAATCCTATGCGGAGGAAACTCACATTTACACCCATTTATTTCACTATGCTTAGTCTGGAAATAAATGCATAGGGTTGCACTACATAGCCATTAAAGTGTAATTCCAGTGTCTGTCCTTCATATACTTCCTAAAACGCAGCTGTTGTTAGCTACAAGTATAAATGCTGCCTTCTAAAATAGCTTTAGGTCTTCTATTCCAACTTGCTCAATAATGGTGGCTATCGTTATGTTTGAAAATTTACTATGAGTAACATTCTTTTCTCACATCTAATAATTTGATGACATTTATATACCCCAGGTAAATTCAGGGTCATCAAAGATATACAGTGTTGTATTAGTGTATTTTTGAAATTAAAAATCATTAAGCTGATTTCTCAGAATCATAAAATGTGTTCAGTTGTCATGAACCCTACTTAACATAAAGTTGTGGTTTAAAGTTATAAATGGAGAATGCTGTGAACCTGACATTGCAGATGTATATTATGAAGAGAGTTGTATATTATGAAGAGAGTGTTATGTCCTACAGAGAGTTGTTGTATGACAACTTTTCATATATAACTGTCCTTTTCCCGGGGTTCTGGTACACTGTAGTATTATACGTAGCATGAGTAAAATTTTGTAGATAAAGCATAGGTCAATTATTAGTGAATCCCAGTGGGTCTGTGAAACCAAATAAATGAGTGACGTTTTGGAATAGAAGACAGAAAGCTGTTTCAGAGGGATGGGGGCGGGGAGCGCGTAATGAGATGTAGGAAATCTCAAAATGGCAGCTGAGATTTTGTAAACTAATCCCTCACAATCTTGTTCAGCATTTATTTTTTGAGAAACTTAAAGAACTTTTAAACATTTTTATATAATCAGTTCCAAAGTGGATTTCTAATATGCTCTGTGGGGGCAAATTGAGAATTATCTATATGCTATTGTGAGAAAATCATAGATGGCTATGCTTTTTGGAAGTTCAGTTTCCTACAACTCAGTAGCATCCCCCTCCCCCTCCCGAAGTCAGAAGGAGCATGTGTTGCATTGGCTGAATAATGGAGTAGGATATTAGTACTCTCTTCATGTCTAAGAAAAAGGATAGGATCCAGGCAACAGTCAGTTACTTCATAGGGTGTCATACCTCAGGGCTGTAGTGCTAGGATTCTATGTGAGTCTGCTAAAGTAAGAAAATGTATACATACAGGCAGTGTTCCAGGTTTGTTGCCATTTTTTAAAAATCCTGATACATATTTTTATTATGCCTAATGATAATTTGCTGTATTAATTTTTTGACAAATCTGTTTGGATTTATTGAGTCAGAGGTTAATTCAGACTTATTTTGGGTTTCTTTAGAGGCTAGCTGTAGGGGTGTTAACAGAAAATGGGTTGACATTGGAAGAATGGCTTCCTTCAGTATGGATTACAGATGTTGTTCCTCGCCGATGTCCATTTGTACCTCAAATGGGAGATGAGGTATTTTATATTTATGCTGTCTCTCATCCAGTTTCTGTTTATAAAATCATAAATATATTATTTGTTTTTTAACCAAACATTTTAGATTTTTAAAAATAAAATGAAATAGATCAGAACTATTTACTTAGATATAAGGTACCAGGTATATGTTGCTATGTGAGTATTGGCATTGTTTTGTACAAAATTTATTTGTATGTGAGAGTGGAGGAGTTAAAGGGTATTTGAAACACTGATAGATAAAAATACGTAACAGGAATGGACTGATTCATAAAGGAAAGAAGACCCATATATGAAATATCTGAAACACTTCTACATCTGAATGCTATTCAGTTATCAAAAATGGCAACTTGTGAAACATCTCAGAGAAGAAGTAATGGGGCAGAGTTAGAACCTTTTTTATTTTCCATTACTTTCCTTTGCCGGACTCTGGATCCAGCACTTGCTAAGAGCTGTTTTATCTGCATCTTACTAGATTTGCATATAAACGTTAATGAACAATTGTAGCTTAAGTTTTTGCTTTTGTACAGAGCTGTAGCATAATTAATTTTGATATGTCATAGACATGTTTGAATAGATCTATATTTTATGAGATTTATTCAGTGTTGATGTGTAACTTGTAACTTGCATATGTGCCATCAAGTTATAACTGATTTATGGAGACCCCCAGCAAAGGGCTTTCAAGGCAAGTGAGGAGCAGAGTGGGTTTACCATTGCCTTCCTCTGTGGAGCAACCCCAGTCTTCCCTGGTGTTCTCCCACCAACCTTGCTTATCTTCCAAGATCTGATGAGATCAGGATATATACCATACTGCCTTCCTTCCAACTTGTTTTTCAGTATTGTAAAGAAACATGCGGTAGTTTGAGGAATTGAGAAATTGCTGTGCATATTAGTTTCATCTTTACAAGCATTATGGTATCATTTTAATATTTTCTTTCTTGTGTTCTTAAGGTATATTATTTCCGACAAGGCCATGAAGCATATGTTTTAATGGCAAAGAAGAACAAAATATACAGCATTAATCCCAAAAAACAGCCATGGCATAAAATGGAATTACGGGTATGCTTTTCTCCCTTGCCCCTGCCCCCACCAATTTATCTTTATGTAACTAAATCTGCCTGTGATCCCTTCACACCCTCCGATTTCATATGCAAATTTCATCATAGTTAATCATGATTTCCAGTTAAAGAGAAATTCAAACTAGAATTTAAAGCTAGCAAATCCTGGTGAAGAACCAAGTTGACAAACATTAATACTTGATGCAATTTGTAACCATAGTTGGTATAAGAAAAGAAGCTAGTAGGGGAAGGTAAGTCCCAGTTCTTAACCATGGTTAGCTGTTTTCCAGCATTATATCCAAGTAGCAGTATTCATACTTAAAAGCAGAATGATCTGTTAACATACATTTTATGGATAGTAGACTTGCAGGGGGAAAAACTATTGCCCTGCACTGATCATTGTGATTTAAAGTGATATTTTGTAGCTGTCAACTAAGCCATCCCTACAGTTATAGATATCCAGGTTCTGGTTGGGAATGGATACAAGCAACTTCACTGCTAATTCTGCATGCCCAAGGGACTTGTGTTTTTCAGATAGCACCAAATGCTATAGAGCAAATTCTTTTTTTCTTTAAAAATATTTTTCTTTAAACATGTTACTTCCCTTAACATTTCACTTCCCAAACCCTTTGGCATGTGTAAACTAGCACTTTGGACCACAACCAGTCTTTCTTAAAGCTGCTGTTATGAAAGCTCACTAACCTTTTCAAGGGCGGGGAACAACATTGTCCGCTACAGTGTGACTAGAACATGGCTGTATAGTACTATGCTTTTGAATAAGAAAGATACAGTAAATGTAAGGGAGTGAGGTGGAATGGTATACTGTTTCATTGTAGGTATACAGTGCCTTGCTTCTCCTCATTGTATTTACATTTATTAAGTCATATTCTTGCTTACATGTAGGTACCCAAAACAATGTACAGTACTGAAGCTTCCCAGAAGAATCCGAAAGCAATAATCACCATTATGCTTATTTTACTGTTTCATTTTTTTCTAGTATACTAAATTTAAGTATATTTTGTTTGCATCAGGAGCAAGAGCTGATGAAAATAGTTGGAATAAAGTATGAAGTTGGGCTTCCCACACTTTGCTGTCTTAAACTTGCTTTTCTTGACCCAGATACTGGTAAATTGACTGGAGGATCTTTTACAATGAAGTAAGAAAAAAATCATTCATATATAGTTGCTATAGATTTAAGTTAAAAGGTGCTTTAAAAATGAAGTTAACTTTAAAAGGACTTGTTTAGTAAGGTTCTGCAAGTTCAGTTTTTACATCCTGAAAGAAAAAATCCTTTTCTGTCGGGTGAACCTAAAACCAGGAGAGGGACGATATGAGTACAATACAAAGATGTTTGAAATGGGCTGTATCAAAACTTGATAAGTAATGGGTTAGATCCTAGGTTGTACTCATGCAGTTGTACTTGCAGGAGGAAATTTTCTCTCCCTTCTGCTACGATCTGCTTTGTTCCCCCCTCCCATATTCTTGGGAGTTGCTGGAGCAGAGTGAGGGGTCTGCATTGAGGAGGAAAATAGTTAAGTTGGCAAGAAATCTCTCCCGTGCACAAGAGCTCTCACACTAGCAGAAAAAGTCATTTATCTATTTATTTAATAAAAAACATTTCACCGAAAGTGGAAAACCAAGTATTGATCTAACAGCTGCAAAGCAATGACAAGGAAGATGTAGTCTGGTGACTTTTGTTTGTTCACATGCATGTATACATGTATCTTTTCCATAGCCACCACTTCTCTATATCTCTCTTCACCAAACTGCAGCAAATATAACTCTGGGACTAAAGCTGAGGAGGAGGAGGAGCAATGGATGGGGAAAGAGCCGAATGTCTCCTCCAGCTCATACTCTTCCCCTTGGTGCTTTTCAGCTGTTGCCTATTGACATGGATTCCCAGGGCAAACTTTACTCAGTCTGAAAAAAATTTAAGTTGTTCTGCCAGTGCATTAAATTCTTATGTTAATTTGATATCTTATTGAAAGTATTTTGCTATGAAATAGTTCACTATTATCATCATTTTGGTTTTGTCTAGGTATCATGATATGCCAGATGTTATTGATTTTCTAGTCTTAAGGCAGCAATTTGATGATGCAAAACACAGACGGTGGAACATAGGTAGGTGCCTTAGGATGCAATTAAAGCTGACAAAGCACTTTTTGCAAAGCATAATTGATGAATTCACAGAAAGAAGATTTGTTGATACCCACTGGTTTAGATGGCTTTAAAAGGTGATTTAATACAATCATAGATTTTTCGATGGCTATTAAATAGAGCTAAGTGGAATTTCCAAATTCAAAAAGCAGTATGCTTTTGTACACCAATTTTTGAGAGGTAATCATATAAAGCAGGATTCTTCAACATCATGCCCGTGGATGCCATGCTGGCCACCGGTACCTCCCCTGGCACCTGCTGAGCTTTTCAAAAACAGGGTGGGGCTTGTTGTTGGGTGTACTCATTTCAATGGAAAGGGTTTTCCATGGTTGCTGTAGCAGCCACAGCTACTGGAGGATCAGGAGGGACTGATGAGCACCAGGGCTTTCTTTAATTAAAGTGGTTCCATTTCCCCTTCATGCTTTAGTTCTTTCTATTCTCCTTTCTCTTCCTCTCTACCTTCTTGGGCTTTGCTTCATTTCATTTTTCTTCTCCTTTCTCTTTCCCCCTTTCTACTACAGTTTCCTTCCTTTTTATTCCCCTTATGCAGTTCTTTTGCAAAGTAAGGAGGGAGATACTGCACTTGGCTCTATCTTCTGGAGCAGCCATTTTGGATTTGGCTCTGAAGCCACTTTGAGGTGGTACTTACCACCCCCTCTCAAATTTCCCAAAGGCTCAGAAAGATAGGGGAATCATGTTATAAAATGCTGATATGTTCATGGCAAGTTTCTGAATTTTCTAGAAACTGCTTGACTTTTTTAGACCATCTTCATACCAAGAAACCCAATGTGATGATGTATTAGCTAGAGTGTTGGGCTACAGTCTGGGAAACATGGGCTGAAATCCTCACAGTGCCATGAAGGAAGCTTGCTCAGTAATTCTGGGCCAGTCTCTGTCAGCCTAATCTACTTCTCAGGTTTGTTATGAGTATAAAATGAAGAGAGACATTTCTATGCTGTCTTGAACTTCCTGAAGAGTGGGATAAAAAATATACTAGACAAATCCAAAAAGCTAGTCAATCAGGTGTTCTCAGACATCTTCAAATGGGACCCCTATACTACTATTTAAGACCTTACAGCCATAATAACTTGATGCTGTTTTCCCCTTCTCCAACATAAAGCATAAGAATATCCTATCCATTAATACTAATCTGGTTTATATTTGTATTCCATTTTTAGTAAGACTGAATCCAATGATATGTAACAGGTTACTGGATCCATTTCCAGCAAAGGGCACTTATGCACAGCCATAGGTGCAAGATGCAAGGTTATAACTTGCACTGTTCTGTGCCTAATCCTGAGGGCAGCACGCTGAATCCTGTAAATATATCTAGATCAGCTTTGCTGAATCCAGGTAGAAATCTTGTTTTACAGAAATTGGCAAGTGTGAATAACATTCTATGAAGACATAGCTTTTTATTTTTTTTTTTTTTTTTTTTTTAATAAACTTTTTATTAACTTTAAAAAAACAACATACAATGCGTAAACAGGAAAACAAATTACACAATATTAAAGTCAACTATAATACAAGAAAAAACAGATAGCTTATAATATACTACCAGTTTTCAAATATAATATTAACAAAGGAAAAAGAAAATTTGCTTAGAGAATTGCAATATACCTAAGCAGAGAGGGAGGTTCTTTACAGTTTGTATGGAACCCAACATATTGCTCAGAAACACCATGAGACAAACAATAAATGCTTTGGAGGGTGTATATCATTGGTTAATAAGTAGTCAAAGAAAGGGAGCCATTTTGTCATAAAATCAGTTTCTTTTGGAAAATGCTGAGATATATAAATAGAATCATAAACTTTCTCCTGGATATAATAATCCCAGACTCTGGAAAACCAACTGTCGATAGATGGGATCTTGGGGGACTTCCAGTTAGCTGCCAAAAGGGATTTTCCGACCATTAGGAGGTCATTAATTAATTCTTTCCTAATGCTTGGGATATCTATGTTGTCCCATTGATTTAGAAAAATTAGCTTAATATCAAAGGGTATTTCATAACCTGTTATTTCTTTTATATTTTTTAAAATCTCTATCCAATAGTTTTTAACTAGGGGACAATTCCACCAGCAATGATCGAAAGAACCTATCAAATTACATCTTTTCCAACAATAAGGTGACTGAGTTTGTGAAAATAATGAGAGTCTCTTTGGTGTTAAATAACATCTGTGGATAATTTTATAAGCTTGAATTCTGTTGTTTATTATGCGAGAATCTCTTATATTAGAAGACCAAATTTTTTCCCATTGGTCTGGGGGAATTACAGATCCACAATCGGTTTGCCAGTCTAGCTGATATTTCTGAGGTTTTAATTCAAAGGTATTAAGAAGCAAATTATAAAGTTTGGATATCAAACCTTTTTGCGTCCAATCTGTTTGATTTAAGAGCTGTTCAAATTCTGTCATAGGGTTACTAAGGATTTGTTTAATTCCAATTTGATACATCATGTGAGAAAGTTGAAGATAAGTAAACCATTGCATTTTTTGTTGTAATTTATGTTCTAAGTCTTGTTTATCTAAAAAACCTGTACTTGTGGATATATCAATTAAACGAGTTAAATTCTGTTGTTGCCAGAAAGACATAAAAGAATTAGATTGGCCTGGGGGAAACCATGTTTGTCCTAAAAAGGATGAAAACCGGGATAATTTTGGCAAAATCTTTTTTTTGTATTGAGACCATATGCTCAGTATATCCACTAAAAAAGGATTATTTATCAATTTGCATAAATGATCATTTTTAACATTCCATATTAAATTCTGTATTACAAGAGGTGCATAATTAGGATGTATCGTTGTAACCCAATTCAAAGAAGTTGGGGTTCGTAAAATCTGGACTACATTCAATAACCTGGTAGCTACTTGGTATGTGTTAAGGTCTGGGTAATTAAAACCCCCTTTCCCATATTTCAGTCGGAGTGTGGTAAAAGCAATTCTCTGTTTTTTATAGTTCCATAAAAATTTATTTAACAAACTTTGCCA
The DNA here is from genome assembly GCF_028583425.1 of Eublepharis macularius. NCBI lineage: Eukaryota > Metazoa > Chordata > Lepidosauria > Squamata > Eublepharidae > Eublepharis > Eublepharis macularius. Next base: position 76,899,986 of record NC_072790.1, on the reverse strand, counting down.
ATTTTTCATCGTTTTCTGCGGGATCTTGAGTGGAATTGCTCTCATAAGAAATAAAAGTTTTGGCAGAATAAATGTTTTAATTATATGATACCTTTCAAACCAAGAGAGATTTAATTTGTTCCATTTGCCTAAGTTCAATTTTATTTGTTCTATAACTGCATTATGATTTAGTTTAAACAGTTGCTTCAAATCTGTAGAGATATTAATGCCCAAATATTTTATGTATTTAGAGACCCAACGATAATTACAGATTTTTTTTAGATGGGTAATTGAATCTTTTTGAATATAGACTGGGAGCAATTGAGATTTCATTTGGTTAATTGTTAACCCTGAAATATTACTGAATTTTGTTAGTGTCTCCTGTAGGGGAATAATCGATTTAATTGGATTTACCAAATAGAGCAATAGGTCATCAGCAAAAAGGCTTAATTTAAAGTTGTAAATTTTGGTGGTAATCCCTTGTATTTGGGTGTCATTCCTAACAGTCTCTGCTAAGGGTTCCATAGCCAAAATAAATAAAATGGGGGAAAGTGGGCAACCTTGTCTCGTACCTCTCTGAATGGCAATTTTATTTGAAAAAAACCCATTGATTTTAATTTGAGCTGTATTTTGTGAGTAAATCGTGTCTATCATTCTTAGAAATTTATCACCAAAACACATATGTTTTAACACTGATTTAAGATATTGGATCTCAATGGAATCAAAAGCTTTTTCAATGTCGAGAGAAATAAAAGCAGACTCTATATTATTTGTTTGGCAGTATGAGATTAAGTTTAGAGTTTTGTAAATATTGTTAGTCAGGTCTCTAGATGGAATAAAACCAGATTGGTCCTGGTGAATATAGTGGGAAATGAATGAATTTATCCTTTTAGTTAGAACCATAGTGAAGATTTTATAATCTTGGTTTAAAAGGGATATGGGTCTATAAGACCCCGGGTTGGTAACATCTCTGCCCTGTTTTGGTATTACAGTAATTGAAGCATTTGTCCAAGAAGGAGGCATCTTACCACATTCTAAAACTTCATTACAAACTTCAGTTAAAGGTTTGCTTATAAGCATGATAAATTTTTTGTAATATTCTGATGGAAATCCATCAGGACCTGGCGATTTATTATTTGGCAATGATTTTATTGCTTCTGATATTTCCTGTTGAGTAATTGGGCTATCTAAAAGAGATTGATGCTTAGTGTCCAGTTTTTTTAAATTTGCTAGTGACTGTAAAAATTGCAAAATAGACTTCTGATTTGGTTTTTTGGATGTATATAACTGAGTATAGTAATCCTCAAAAACATTCAAAATCTCTTTTGTTGTGGTGTGAGCTACTCCCTTAGTGTCGATTATTTTCTTAATGCACCTTTGTGTCTCTTTGTCTTTGATCTTGTGGGACAAAAGTCTAGAAAATTTGGGTGAATTGAACCAGTAATTTATTTTAATGTATTGTAGCTTTTTTTGGATTTTATTGATATCTAATGATTCAAGTAATTTACGTTGAGATAGTAATTTTTTATAAATTTTTTTACTGCATGTTCTTTTATGGGTAGCTTCTAACATTTTTATATTCTCTTGGAGTTCCTGTTTAAGGATATTTCTTTGTTTATTAATATGTGCTGAAAGAGATATTAAATGTCCCCTTGTAACAACTTTCACTGTATCCCAAAGTATGCTTGGTGAAATGTTTTCTGTTTTATTATCAATGATAGCTAATTCTATAATCTTGTTAATTTCTGTGACTGTTGTTTGATTGGTAATTAAGGACTTATTGAATGACCAAAATTTTGGTTTGAAAAAATTTGGATTGATTTGTAATGAACATTTGACCCATGCATGATCTGACAAGGTAATATTACCTAATTCAGAGCTGACTATATTGTCTGTAATTGAATCAGAAACTAATAAATAATCAATTCTAGTGTAAATGTTGTATTTTGAAGAAAAATAGGTAAAATCTTTTTCATTTTTGTGTTGATACCTCCAAATATCAATCAGGTTATTGTTCTCTAAAAGGCGTGCTAGACCGGAGTAGTCATTCTTATATTTAGATGTCTTCTGTTTGGGTCTAGATCTATCTAGTTTATAATTTATTATATAATTTAAATCTCCCCCTAAAATCTGAGTGCCTTCACTAAATTGTGTAAATTTGTCTAAAGAATTTTTTATAAATGTTAGTTGGTCCTGGTTAGGTGCATATATAGAACCAAAGGTGTATAGCTGGTTTTCAATTGTACCCTTAATGAATAGAAACCTGCCCTTAGAGTCTCTAATTAAGTCATTAAGTTGAAATGGTAAAGTTTTTGAAATAAGGATGGACACCCCTCTTGCTTTGGAAGTCCCAACTGCATGGTATTGTAAATGATAACGATTAGACTTCAAGTTTTTTGTATGTTTAGAATCAAAATGAGTTTCTTGTAGTAAAATAATGTCTGAACCTGTTTTAGATAATTCAGAAATAATTCGTTTTCTCTTAATCGGATTTCCAAGGCCACGTACATTAAAGGAAATAACTTTGAGATGGTCTGCCATATCTATTTTTGTTTGTTATAAGAAAAAATAGTTCTCAAATAACTTATCAGATACTTATTAACGACCAAAAATTAAACACTTCTTCAACTTTGAAATAGCTAATCTTCTGTTTTTTCCTCCTCTTTTCTTCCCCCCCTCTTTTTTATGTTTCTTTACCAAAATTAAAATTAAAGCAGTACTAAAAATACTAAGCTAGAAGCTTAGATACAAAGATTGCAGTAAGCAATATTTTAATTTGTGACAGTAGAATTAAGTATTTTTGCTCTAATACATTTTATCTCAAAAAACAAACAACTAAGCTCTATCAAGCGTTGTAGAAAGGAATCTATAAAAACACTATTTAAACTAATTAACTTTTATAAAAAACAAAAATCACTTTTATATAATCCGTTAATACTATTTCCCTTTCCCTCCCCCAGTTCTTATTAGTAACAGAGCATTAAAAAATACAAAAATATGAAGCTATAAAAACTTGAGTAAGAAAAAATAAAAAGACAATTATAAATCACGTGGACTAGTGTGTTACTTCACGCACTAGCTATTTGTTGAGAGAGAAAAAAAACCCAACCCTTAAAAACTAACTCAACAGAAGCCAAAGAACACTAAGCTAGCAGCTTAGATATACAATAAGCAATATTTTAATTTGCAGCTATAAAATAAAATATTTTTACACTGGTGCACTTTAGAGGCTGAGTTCTAGCAAATGTAAAAAAAAAATTAAAAATCACTACTTAAACTAATTAACTTTTATAGTAACAAGACCCTCCACAATACAATTCCCCTTAACCCTATAACAGTATACCCCTCTTCCCTCCCCCAAATCTTATTAGTAACAGCTCAAAACTATAAAACTGTAGAAATTTTTATAAGGAAAAAAAAACAGTTATAGTTCACTTGGACTAGTGTGTTACTGCACACACTAGCTATTTGGTAAAAAACCAACCCTTTGGAACTATCAACCCAACAGGAGCCACACTGAAGAAACCACCCTAGGCTCCCCCCACCTGGAAAAATAAGATGAACATTAACGTGCAGAGAATTTCCACCTCAACTGTTGACTAAACTCAAAAACACATTCCCACATTAAGCTTAATTCTTTTTTGTTGTTCTTAATTAGTTGTCCAGAATAGGGATTTTACTCCCTTTTTGAGGAGAAGGTGTTGGAAATTTTCTTTTTTGACTATACTTGCTGACATCCATCGGAGTCTCCACATGCAAGTTCTGCAGCAATTGTTCAGCCTCATCTAAATTTGAAGCAATCAGTTGTTTTCCATTATGCATGACAGAGAGTTTAATAAAGTTGCTCCATCTGTAACGAATGTTAGCTCTTTGCAAGGCTAAAGTGACTGATTTTAAGTCCTTCCTTTTGGACAACACTTCACCCGGTAAATCAGGAAAGATGTAAGCTGGCTTTTCGTTGAAAAGAAGTGGGCTTTTGACTCTGGTCACATCCATTAGTTGCTTGCGTATTTTGTGGTCTGCAATTTCCACAATGATATCTCTTGGAAGATTTCTCTTTTTGGCAGCCTGCTCAGATCCCAGTCGAAAAGCCTTAGTGATGGTTAGCTCTGCATCGTTAGGTAAATTGAGCAGTTCGGAGAACCATTTAGTTAGCATTGTGATTAAGTTATCATTAATAGATTGCAACTCTTCTACGTTTCTTATCTTCAAATTGTTTCTTCGTGCAGCCACTTCAAGGTTAATTAGCCTCATTTCATGAGAATCAGAGGTATCTTGGAGATCACGAATATCCCTCTGCGACATAAGAGCCAAATCCAGGGCATTTTCAACTTTTGCATTTGTTTTACTGAGCTCTAGTTTAATGTCTGCCAACTGCATTGAAAGGGGCTGTATTAAAGCCGACATTTGTTTTAAGAGTGACTGTTCAAGCTGTGCTATTTGTTTAGGTAAGAGTAAAAGCTGTTTATTTACCTCTGCACTAGCTTCCAGTATACCCTCGGCCATGTTTGTTTTGCTTTCCAGGCCTTGGCTTTTCTGCACTTCAAAGTCAGCTCCTTCAAAGAGGTTTTGCAAGCACTTAACTGCTTTTGTTGGTGATTTTTTCTTCATCAGCCCCTGCTTTTTCATAGCCTCCTCAAACTTTAAGCTTTAAAAAGCTTTACTTACATGCTTCCAGGCGGGGGAGAGCTGGAGCTCCTTCAACATGCATCCATCTTGCACAGATGCCACGCCCCCTCCCGACATAGCTTTTTAAGATGACATTGGTTATTGGTTAGAGTTTCTTAAACTGAGAAATATGGAACCGTTTTTGTAAATGTTACATTGAGAGTGCTGGTATATATTTAGGCCATTTCCGCGCTTATGGTTTAAACCGCCATTTATGAGCATTCGCTGCGATTGCAATGGCTTCCACATGGCACCCCCATGTTCCTCTCTGTCCAAGGCAGTTTCAATTTGGCATCTTGTTTTTCATTTTATATGGGTTTTGAAGCCTTGGGGCAGTTTCAGGCTTGTGGGGGCTTTGCAATTCACATCACACTTTTTTTGTTTTTAACTTTGAGCAAGCGTAGGAGCGTTGCAGTGTTGGAAGTCATCCCCTCTATATTTGCTGATTGGTCCATGCCCAATGGAGAAGCAATTGGTGGTGGATTTCTGGGGGGAAAACATGTAGTTTTCATGCTCATTCCACTCTCTCTTTTTTTTAAGCCAAGCCAGGAAAGGGTTAAAATACTGCTGCTTCATCCCCACTTTGTTGTGCAAAAGGCTGTGCAAAACACTTTTTTTGGGGGGGGGGCAATAGCAGAAGACACCTGGAGGGAGGGAAATACAGCCTTTAACCCTTTCCTGGCTTTTAAATCCAGGTAAAATGAGCAGTAATGTTACAACTCATTCCTGGCTTTGAAGGGGGAAAAAAGTGTGTGCACACATAACCTTGAAGGAGGAAGGGAAAAAGCAGTCTTGATACCCTTTCCTGGCTTTTAAAGCCAGCAGGGAATAAGCAATAGCATTAGGAATCGTTCCTGACTTTGAAAGAAAAAAAAAAGACAGTGCATGCATACCTGGGAGGAAGGAAGCCAATGGAGAAGCAGCCTTTTGACTCTTACCTCACTACTGATTACTGATAAACATGGTAGAAAAGGAAAGCTGAGTATGATGGCAATGGTTAATTCCGCACAGACCAATCAGCTCCCGGGGAAAAGGCGAGGGGGGAAGAAGAGAAGCGGAAGGGGAGTATAGAGTTCACACGGACATTAATCAGGCCAGACATGACTTGGCAGCAGCTTCAAAATGAAATTGCGCTGTGTCCATAGGGGGGAAAATTGGGGATACCAGGAACAAACATCGGTACTGTGTCCCATGACTACCTTGCAAATGTGAAACTCCTGCAAACATGGGAAGCAGAACAGATACTGAAACGCTTTAAAGTCCCAGTGTGAAAAGAACCTCTAATGAATGCAGGAACCTTTCAGAAATACTTAGCTTTATATTTATGGGTGAATTTATTTGATATATATTTAATCACAGTATTTGTGCAAGGTCTAGGATGCTGAGATATGTTTTGATCTAGAAATGGCCATTTTTAATGGCAGTTGATGGGGAGCATTCAGCCCCTGCTCCATCTTGCTTGGGTACAATATTAACCATCTCTGGCATGATAGTCACCTTTACCAGCTTGAGATGAGAAGATGCCCCACAATGAACACAAGGCCTTTGTGGCACCTTTAGCCTGACAGGACAGATCGTTCTTGACCTAGTTGCAGTTGTGGCGGGAGGTGGGGTGGGGGGTATTCACTAATGTTTTGTATCTTCTGGGTGATACATTGCAAAAATGACACCTTAAAACAATTGATTTGGATCTAGTACTGCCTTAAAAGACCAACTAGATTTCTAGGGTATGTGCTTTTGAGAGTCAGAGCACTTAACCCGAATCTTGCTCTTCTACTACAGACCAATATGGGCTGCCCACCTAAAACTATTTTAAAATATTGATAAGATTTGCTAAAAAGAAGGCTAAGATACATTTTTGGATTAAACATGGTGCTTTATATTCCTATCCAGGTGATCGGTTTAGGTCAGTAATTGATGATGCTTGGTGGTTTGGAACAATTGAAAGTCAAGAGCCCCTTCAACCTGATTATCCTGACAGCTTATTTCAGTGCTACAATGTCTGGTTAGTAACTTTGTACATAGTGTTTTATTTTATTCCTGTCATACATCTTTATTTATTGTATTATTATACCCCATTTTTCAACTTTAGTTTCTAAAAGCAGTTTACAATTAAAATCCATCGCTTATTTGATACGTATGTCATCCTAAGTATTGATGGTTGAAGAGCAGAGGATTATTGGTTGCTTACACATCTAGCTTCACTTTCCTCCACTTTCTTGCATTTTAGTTGTTCTTGACGTCTCTTCTCTCTGCCTCTACCTTTCCTAGCCAATCTATTCATTTTATGCATTTTAAATTAAAGATAGTTTCTGAAATGCAAAGTTCTGTATTTTTCTGCACAATTGAAAAAGCTTCACCAAATACTGAAACATTTATTGGACTCTGGCAGAACACAGATGCTAGAGGTGTCATATGCTAGAGGTGATAATGGGTTAGGTGAAAGAGCTGACATCTGGGACATGGTTTGAGCTGTTGGTGCTTCTTGGATTCCATGACATCCCTTTTTGAACATACTTGGAGCTACACAGATGCCCATCTCAGGAAAGTGCTGGTAGCTATTAAGACCTGACAGAACACTCTGTCGATTGCTCTTCTATATGTTATTAGCTGATAAGTTTTATTCTTGACAATGACTTTAAATATTTGACGGAGTGTTGATCAATTGTAATATTCATATAAGAAAATACTAATAACAGGAAACAACTGTATTTTTTTTTCTTGAAGTTGGGACAATGGAGACACTGAGAAAATGAGTCCTTGGGATATGGAGCCTATACCAAACAATGGTATGTGTCTACTTTCCCCTAGATGTACAGAAAGGAGACAGAACTTACTGTGTACGTATGTGATAAAGTGTAAAGGTGTTTATGCACTAAAAGAAGGGGGGAAAATGAAGTACAAATTTCTCTTTACACTATTCAAAATTTTTAGAAAATAAAATAGTACCAAAGTACTGTCAACAGAGCTCCACTAACAGAATGGAACTTTTCCTGGCCTCCTCAACCCCACCCCCCATCCTCATATCCTGCTTGTTCCATTAAATACTGTGGGCTCCATTAAATACCCTGGGGGAAGAGAGAGGCATATCAGTGGAAATCACTTTCTTTTCTGCTGGCAAGTGCACTACAGCAATGAAAAATGATGCTTGGATTCAATCCATATTTTTTTTATTTGATGGATAAAATATTTCATTTTGTTGGATAGAAGCTTTTACTTTTCAGAATTTCACTGAACATTTGGGGTTTCATTATTTCATAGGTATGTTAAAAATATTTGGATGAAACAGCTTGCAAGTTCCCAAATTTGTTCCTGCTTGAAGTGCTACTGAATGGCTGTAACTGAACTTGACAAATGATTTGAGCAGGGCTCATTTCGAGGGGGAACGCGCAGGAGCACAGTTCTGGCAGTTCCCCAAAGAGGTCACATGTCAGGTGCCCCCGCCCACCTGACTCTCGGCCATTTTGGGCCCATTTCGTTCTGAATTGGAGCCAAAACAGCCCGGATCTGGCCTCTGATGGGTGGTGGATCACTCTCCTGTTCAGCAGTGGCCCAATCCTGACCATTTTGGGCCCCTTTTGGCTATTTTCAGTCCCTTTTTGCTATTTTGGACCCAATTTCAGCCCGAAATAGCCAGGGTAGGTGATTTCAGGGGGTGTGGCATATGCAAATCAGTTATGCCAATGACACATTTCTGGTGATGACAAGGGTCGTGGCATATGCTAATGAGTTCCTCCAGCTCTTTTCTACGAAATGACCCCTGGATTTGAGCAAAGCCTGTCTCAATGTAGTTTTCAGTTCTGGTAGTTCCAGAGCACCCCTCTTGTATCTTATGGAGGTGGTGGCTGTTTTGTTTGCATTGAAGAGGTTAAAATAACCCAAATGATATGGGGAGCCGTTTCAATAAACAGGTTGCTTCACTGAATATTTTTTTTAAGCTTTGCCCACGATTCAAAATGAGAGCCAACATGATGTAGTTGTTAGAATGTCAGATTAGGGTCTGGTAGACTTGTCTTTAAATCCCCGGATTGCCATAGAAGCAGAGTGACTTTGTGCCAATCACTCTCTTAGTCTGACCATACCTCACAGTACAGTTGTTGTAAGGATAAAATGGAGGAGGGGAGAACAGTGTTTTGAGCAACTGTGGGTCCCAGTTGAGGAGAAAAGTAGAGTATAAATATCTAAATAAATGTGTGGAGTTGAACAAAGTTACAAATTAATATTTGTAGATTAAACATACAAACGGTAGCTTGAATTAGCTGAATCTTGCCCTGATATTTTGACATAATTAAATTCCCAACCCTAAGATTTTATCTTGCCCCTAATATATTAAGTTTCAAACATTGGTATTTTAAAAGGGTCATGTAAGCTTTTCTTTAGAAATTCCTAACAGCTAATACATCCCAGTTTAGTAATAATACTGTTGTGTTTATGTGGTATGATGACAGACGGAATAAAAAAACTCACATAACTCCTAGCTAACTATAATTTGAATAACTATAAGGAAAGGAATATGACTGCATTATACAAACCAGAACATTGCCCATCAAGCTCAGTATTATCTAGTCTGGCAGTGACTTTTTGAGGATACATGCAGTTGCCTTCCCAGTATTACTACATGAAAACTTTGAAGTCAGTAATTGAAGCTTTCGTATGATAGCTGGCACTGGTGCTGTAATACTCCTTTCAGATCTTTCCAGATGAAAATGATGAACTTGCATATTCATGGAAGATGATGCGAGAAGTGATTTTAGTGCACATTTTTATTATTGATTACAATAGATTGGTTCTTCTTCACACTTTTGCTCTGTTTTCTTCATAGGTATACAATATCTGCAATTGCAGTAATAACTATGTTAACTGTTAATATTTATCATATTATAAATGAAATCTTTATTTCAGCTGTGTTTCCGGAAGAGCTTGGAACTAGTGTTCCTTTAACAACTGTAGAAAGCAGAGCATTGATCTACAAACCTCTGGATGGAGAATGGGGCTCCAGGACCCGCGATGATGAATGTGAGAGGATAATGTCAGGAATAAACCAGCTTATGACTCTAGGTAGTGTTTGCTTTTGAAAGATAACATCTTAATGCTCCATGACTGTCTGTTTAACATCTCATGTTCTTATGGAAGTTAATTTTTTTCCTAAAGCAGTTTTTGAAATTCACATTCTGGTTGTTTGGGACCACTTCATCTCTCTATGCAAGAGGTATTTCAGAGAAAGCAAAATTTGAGTTAATCATGTAATAAAAAGGCTTATTGCTTAATCCGTAGTGGGTCAAACCTGCCACTTCTGCTTGGCCCTTCTTATTGAAAGGCTTGCAAAATGAGCATATATCTGATGCATCTTACAAGTGATTTTACACTTCTGAAAGTATGTTTCCTTTCTCCAGTGTTGTAATGACAGTTTCCCCCCCTATGTTTAGATATTGCATCTGCTTTTGTGGCACCTGTGGATTTCCAAGCTTATCCAATGTACTGCACTGTTGTTGCATACCCGACTGATCTCAGTACAATAAAGCAGAGACTGGAAAATAGGTTTTACAGGTTTGTTTGAAGATTATTGTTTTGATAATATAAAATGATTCTCTGGATATTTTTCTTGTAAAGACAACTTCTTGGACTGCTTTAAACAATCCTGAAATAGTAATGCATCTAGCTGAACAATGTACATCCTAGCTAAATAAATGTGATACGTTCAAATAGATGTGTGTAGACTTCCCCTATTTAGTGTTAGTCCTGCTGTATTTATCTTGACTTAGGATGCTCAGGCTTTTGAAGAAATCCTTTAAAAAGATTTCTAGTTGCCCTGTGGGCTCCTTAGTCTCCTGAATCCTTTTTTTTTCATTCTTTCTCAAAAAGGCCCCTTTACAGTTACAGCTCTTTGAACCCTGTAGCTATTCATCCAAGGAACATAACCAAGGGCATACAGTGCACAAATATCCACAGTTCACTTAGTTTCCATTACCTTGCATCTTTGTGTCAATCAGTCAAGTCAAATTTGTTTGGTCATTGACCAGCACAAATTACAGAATTACAAAATAGAGATAAAAGCTCAACCATAATATTTAATATACAAAGACAATATCATTTAAAAAACTATTAGTTAAGATTTAAGTTCAGTATGCATAGTTTTCTAGTGGATTTTGCAGTGCACCTTTGTGTCATGTTTGTGGTGATGCAAATGAACCATATTGCATCATATATCTAAGTCCCAAGTGGATCCGACATGCAGATCCTTAAATCAGCATGTCAGGGCCACTTGAGAACATAACTCATGTTTCTGGGAGACTTCTCTCCCCCCACTCATAGGTTTGCAGAAAAATCTGAAAACAAACAAAATACATTGGGGTGGTTATTAGAATCCTTCAAAAACTGTGTGTTGTCTGCACACACATGACTTGCTTCCTGTCATTACTGTCCATGGAGAATTCTTAGAGACATAATCAGGCTGGTGGGTTAGGGGGTGGTGAAAGAGACAAGTGCTCAAGCAGCCCTGTGAGGCCTGTATGGCATTGGGGCGTTCCTGCTGGCCAGCCCTGAAGAGAAATATCTATCCCACGGGGAAATCCTGGGATACTGTCAGAGTGACAGGGCTCACGTCACCTGCCTGCTGTGACTTACAAGGAGGAGACCAGCAGGCATAGAAGTGTGAATCTGCTTTGGTGCTGTGAGCTAGGCATGTGCAGTTCGGGAATCCAATTCGGAAAAAATGCCCGAATTGGACCCGACCCATAAAGATTCCGGATTTCTGAATCAAAGCTTTCCGAAGTAAACCTGAAGCAGAAAACCCGAATCTTTTTGGGATGCACACCCCTACTGTGAGCCCCAGCCAGGTGTGACTGGGAAGCAAACAAAAAGTCAGGAAAAAATAACAGGGAAGGGGGGTAATAGAATGATGGATGTATGGAGGGGAGAGTAACAGGGAAGAGTAGGAGGCTGGATGGGAAGGACTAATGAGAAACAGGGAAGAGGCAGGCAAGGGGAGCTTTTGCTGTGGCAAAGCTAGCTGGGGCAAGTTAGGAAAAAGTGAGTCAGAGTAGTGTGGCGAGTTGGGGGATGGGGATCCCAGCACAACTCCCTGGAATCTCCCCTCATGAATTTCATAGCTGTCCCCCCTGTTGATTTCTGATTTTGAGAGCTTTAATTTGATCCAGAATTAACCAGATTATAGTTTTAGCATTTTATTTCTGTACTAAGACATTGGAAGAGAAGGCCTTTAGAGCACAGCAGAGTACATTTTATTTACAGTTTTATTGGTTATTATTTATTAGAAATTTTATATACCTGCCTTGTCATGGGGCAGCCACTGAAAACTTGAGTTCAGACCATTGCCTTAGAGAAGGGGGATACTGATAATAGGCCCTGCTGGGAGGAACGAAGGAAGACAAATATGCGTGAGCCAGGTTTAATAGATGTTAAGTTGTTGTTACCAATTTGTCCCAGTCTGTGGTCTCTCTTTGAGAAAACTTTATTTTATATGGTAACAGATTTACTCCAAATATTTAACTGGTGAATTTTCAATGTTTTTATCCCCTTTTCTATTTCAAAGGCGACTTTCTTCACTTATGTGGGAAGTTCGGTATATAGAATATAATACACGCACATTCAATGAACCTGGAAGTCCCATTGTCAAATCTGCCAAGTTTGTTACAGATCTTCTGTTGCACTTTATAAAGTAAGCTAACAACTCCAAAAGAAGAATTATTTTACAATTACGTTGTTTAATAATAGATTTGAATTTTTCATTAACCCCCCCCCCCCGTACTGCTTTTATAAATTTTGTGGTAGACTTACAAAGTTTTACTTTAATTACGAGGAGGCAAAGAATGGGAAATATTGCCCTTACAGTTCCTAGTGAAAGTTTCAAAAACTTCTTTGGGTTAAACTGCTGAAAGTTGATATCCTATAACTATTTTTTATTTAATGGTAATGTTTCAAGTTGTAAAATTTGCTTATGTGTTTATATTAAACAAGCCCTCTTTCTCTGGTACTGATTTTGTAAATTGTTTACTGACAGATTTTGTATACTGAACAAAGTTAATGCCATCTATTTTTTTGGCATAAGTACTATATAAAATTATTTTTTTCACAGGGTCCCAGAATTCTGTTTTTTTATCATTATTATTATTTGGTTGACTATAAAATACAGCTTCAGGTACAGTAAGGTTGTAGAAATGAGTTCTGCATGATCTAGGTAAACCTGAAGATTTTTTGGCAACAGTGTGTTAAATTATTCCCTGGCATATCTAGAAAGACTTCCTTGAAGCAAACCCCACTCCTAGATAATCTTTTTCTTTATTTTAAGATTGATGATAATTTAAACAAAATTACAAGTACACAGCACTTAAATTATTTGTTTTATTGGTGATTATTGTTTTGTGTGAGTACTATAAGAAATGCCTGCAGTTAGGTTATTTCTTGCATAGCCATTGAGAAAGACATAGTCATCTACACCTGACGTTCCTCCTTCAATGTGCTGTTCCTGGAATCTTCGGTGGGAAATGGTTAGGAAAGTACCACCATAAGATAGGCAGATACTCCATGTGAGCAACTACGGTGTCAATATGACTTTATATAAATAATTGCTTCAGATTACTGTTCTTGTGACTACCATAAGGAAGACTAGTGAAAAAGGATTGACTTCTGCTAGAAATTTATTATTGTACTTGTCCTACACTGCTGGCCTGGTTTACTAATATGATTTAAATATGTTCTATGTATTCTACTGATGCCTGAATTATTTTTGAACTCAGTAGTTGTTATTCTTGTGTGCATAATTGACTATAAATGACACTTTATAAATTATTGTAATGATTATTATTATTATTATATCACAGCTTAATCTGTTGTTTAAGTTGATCACAGCACGTTTTTCCCTTGGCTAAGATAGGCAGTTTGACAAGAAAGACAGAGGCTAAAAATAATCTGGGCAACAATTTTTTTCCAATTATAATAGAAATCAGATTTAATAAAAGAATAGCAAGGATTAGGGTAGAATAGTAGGAAGGCTAACTTCTAAGCCATGTGGAAATGGTGACGCTATATTGGATTAGGAACAATTTCTTCTAGACAAAGTAATTTTTGATGACTAAATGCTGTTTTGACGTATACGAAGGCTTGAAGGGTTGAGTATAAGTTACAGCAAACTGCTAAGTGTAAGAGGACCTGCCAGGACAATGTGCTATGTAACCAGAATGCTGCAGCAAGAAGAGGCATTTGTGTCAAGTTGCTTCCCTTGAGTAAAATTCAAATTTTTGAAGTAAAGAATCAACATTGAACAGCAGTTCCACAACAATCACCTTGGGCATTGTGGACAAGCAGGATATAAATGTTCAAAATAAACAAGCCAAATGTTTGAAATAACCACATTTTATCTGATGCACCCTTTATGTTGCAGCCTCCCCACCCCCATGTCATACAATATATTGTTCTGGAGTGTCCTCTGTTCCCCAGCAGTGCATTTACAGAAAAGTAGATGGCTGCAGGAAAAAGGTGGGAGAGTCTGCTGTTGCAAACACCTTCTTCATAGGAGCTCAAACCCAGCTCACTATTTACTTGGAAACCCTCATTCCAACAATTCTGTTTTCTAAATTAGGACATGTTAATTTTTAGTTCTTTTATATACAGTTATTTCATACAAATGTAGATACAAATACTGATGAGCAGTGTTTTTGTATTGAACAGAGATCAGACTTGCTATGATATTATTCCGCTGTATAATACCATGAAGAAAAAAGTCTTATCTGATTCAGAGGAGGTAAGCAAACTCAACATGCTGTATAAAACTTTGGAAAAATATGGTTTTATTTATGTACTCTGGGGTGGACCCCACCAGCTTTTCTGCTGGTGCCAAAGGATGGGGAAGGGGTTTTTCTTTGACCATCAAAAAGGTTAGGCTGTAGATGGTGGAACCTGCCTTGTGGAATGGACGCCACAGGGAGGAGAGGAAATGGGTTCAATTGAGTGAAAAAACTGACTGAATCAAACCTATATAACAATTCCACTTTTCATCTAAAAATTAGCTCCCAGAGCAGTTCTTATCATTTGAAATCCAATACAAATAGCAGTTATAATGCAGTGCAAAATGCTGTGGGGAGAACTGGCTTTTGGCTGGAAGTGGCTTCTGATACAATGGAGGGGTGTGTGAACTTAGCTTTTCCTCAGTCTGATGCCTCAACAAAGACAATTGCTAATTGCAAGTTGGGGGAATGCCATTGGTGCAGTTACAGTAGATTTGCTACTTAGTTCTCCGGTTTTTTTAAAAAGACAAAGATGATTTCCAGTCCCTACTCAATTATTCTGTTACAAAGCAATAGGGACTGAGTTAGCAAAAGTGTTCTTGCAAAAAAACTTAAGCATGAACATTGCTACTAGCTTGGTTTATACTTAAATATTTTTCAAATTTGTAATATTTTTGCATCATGCGATCAATATTTCATTGCTTGAAGGAAGAAGAGAAAGACATTAACATGCCTGGAACTTCCACTAGAAAGAGGAAGGTAATTTTTATTTTATATTATGATCTGCTGAGCATATGTATAATGTAACAATTTGTTACAGTTCATTTGTTTGATAACATGCATTTACATACTGATGTTATTTAATACTAGTTATTGTCCAGTTATCTCAATTGGTAGGTGGAGAACTGCAGTATATACCTATAGTAGTTGTCAATTTTATGATTTTGGTTCCCTTAGTAAAATTGTCATAAAATTAGTTACTAGTTTATTAGCTGAAAAAATTAATCCTAAATTAAAGGAATAATTAGTTTCCTTTTTTAATTGGTAAAAATATCTACCAACTAAGCTAAGGTCAATCTTGACATTTCAGGAACATCAGCCAAAGCGGAGGCTGCGTAATAGAGCTCAATCGTATGATACTCAGGCATGGAAAAGACAGTGCCAGGAGTTGTTAAATCTTATTTTTCAATGTGAGGATTCTGAACCTTTTCGCCAGCCAGTGGATCTTATTGAGTATCCAGTAAGTATTTGAAAACTTAACAATTGCTGCCAAACTTAGTCAACTGAGAGATAGTATAATTACAAAGGATTGGCTCCAATGACCTGCTTTGTCTTCTCATGAATAAATCTTTCTTGTTGCCTCTGTATCTTCTTGCATCTTGAGGTTTGAAGGAACCCAGGGAAAGACGAGAAGTGGTATGGAGAAAGGCCTGAAAGCAGGCCTTTTTTGTTGCCACCTCTGGCATTCAAAGGGTTGCTGCCTCTGATAATGGAGATTCCATCTAATCATTTTGAATAATAGCCAAGCCATTGGATCCTACAGAAGGGTTTTCTATCAATAATGAATGTCATCTTTCCCCCTTCCACTGCACTCCAAAATGCCCTTTGAAATTCTGTTCAAGAAACAGTATTTTGGGGGACATTTTGGGCTGCAGCAGGAGGGGAGCTGACTGAAATTCTGTTAGTTTAAAGATTGCATGTGAACCAAGTCATTGATGGATCATATCCTCTGTGAATTTGTCAAATTCACTTTTAATGCTGAACAAAGAGGCAACCCTGTACAAGCAACAACCAAAAAGAGAAGGGAACAAACTCCCAACAGGGTAACAATCGCAATAAGACGATGAATAGTCAATCACCATAAATATGAGATGATAAATAATCAAGTTCATTGTTGGTCTTCTGGTGCAGTCCCACATGAAACTGCGCATGTGCAGGCCCGCCAATCGGAGATTCTGTAGCTTTAAATTTCTCCGGAGGGCGCACGCTGCCTCCCTGTAAGCAGCCGCGGCTGTTTTCCTGCCTAAACAGTCTATATCAGGAAGGTGCGACACCCTCCACCCTCAGTTTCTCTTTCACCACCGGCTAGGAGAGACTAACTGTAGCGATTGCTGAGTGTTGGAATTTCTTCATTTCTCAGATCTTCGGCCTTGATCTTCTCTCCTCCTTTTCTTCATCTGAAAGAGAGGAGAAAATTGTGAGTAACGGCTGAGAAGGCATTATTCAAGCATTGCTCTAAATGCAACATAAAAATGTCTAAGACCAACAATCATTTACTCTGCCTGCTGTGCCTAAGAGAAGAGCTCAATACTCAGGCTTGTAAGATCTGCCAGGGTTCTACGCCCGATAGCGCTTGCGGAACGATCCAGCAGACTGCAGGCTGCCCTGTGGGCAAAAGTGATGATACCAGCAGAAGGGTCAAAACCAAAGACCCCGGAGGCCGTTACAAGTCAATCAGATCCGACTTCGACTCTGATACCAGCGATTCAAGTAACGCCATCGGAACTGACCCGTCAGAGCCAGCCTCCGTCCATCGCCCATGAGGCGTCGAGCCTGTCGGACTCCGCCTGGAGCCAGAAGCGTGGTGTGGACTTGGCTTCGCCATCATGATTGGAACCAGCAGGTTCTCAGAGCCAGTGATTGGAACCGAGGGACTTTGCTGGAACCGAGGGATTTTGCTTCCCCACCACAAGCACAAACCCTCCAACCCTCGGGCTCTGACTTTGAGTGAACCACCCAGGAAGAAGAGATCCAAATTGAAGTGCCGGTCTAAGGAACCGTCGAAGGCACCTAAAAGATCTCAGCCCATGCCTGAAGAGCCCCTAACCCCGCCTAGAACCCCATCACCCAGGTTCGGATCCCCATCATCTTCCTCGGAGGAAGGAGAGACCCTAAGGGAGTGCACATCTAAGAGGAGCTGTTGCTCGGAACGCTCTGGTAGATACTGTTCCCATGGGTGCTCTTCAAGGTGCCACCAGCGTTTTCCCAGCCACTATGGCATTGATGTGGGGGAACCTTTCCATACAGAGTCCCTCTTCTCGGCAAGTGCTTGTTCAAGCAATGGGAGGGAATCTCACTCCACCCATGGGTCAGCGGTGGCCTTCCAGCTCCAAGATCCAGATCAAGGGGAAGGCAGCTCAAGTGGTCCTTCAGAACCATCGCCTGATGAGGCTCTGGGCGACACCGGTGAGGTCTCACTGAACAATGATTTTTGCTCATATTCTGATCAACTTTTACACATGCCGAAGACATTGGAGATTGATTCTATACCTACTGACCCCAAGCCTAGGAATACGATTTTGCAATATATTTACTCTGGCAATTCACCCAGTGTCATCTCCTCAGTTATCGAAGGGTTGGCAGATTTGATGACATCTCTGTGCAAGAAACCTGCCTCCAATGCTCCGACATCGAAGAAGGTGGAGACCCTCTATAAGATTAGGGACGAGTCGTGTCCTTTCCGTCAGGTCACCCCCTCCCTCTTCCCTTGTGACTGAAGAAATGCAGTTGAGGCAGTGACAGTGCTCACACACCACCCCGCCAGATAAGAAAAGGAAGAAGTTGAACTCCATTGGCAGGAAGATCTACGTCTCTGTGGCCTTAGGCTTTAAAATTGCCAACTACTATACAGCCATGATGGCTGCTTATCAAATTTTCCTACGGGGTAAAGTGGCTGCTCTTCACGAGTTGCTTCCAGAGGACAAGAAACCCCTGGTGAAGGTTATCAGAGAGGAAGCGCTAGGCCTTGCCCACCACCAGATCAATGCAGGCAGGAATTCAGTGGATGCAGCTACCAGGGCATTGACGGCTGAAGTAGTCCGGAGACTCTTTTACCAACTGCAGTGGTTAATCTGAGAGATGTGTATTTTCACATCTCTATCTACCCATTTCACAGGAAATACCTGTGATTCACTTGTGCTGGTAACACATATCAGTACCAAGAACTGCCCTTTGGACTCTCCACAGCCCCAAGGGTGTTTATGAAGTGCGTGGCTGTGGTAGTAGCACACCTACAGACTCTTGGTTGTTCCATATACCCATATTTGGACGATTGGCTATTGTCAGCACTCTCACGGGATGATCTGCTTCGACAGGTGGATTTGACTTTGCGGACCTGTTCAGAGTTGGGTCTCATTATAAATTACAAGAAGTCCAAGGTTGTTCCTGCTAGGAATGTCCATTTCATAGGTGCCATCTTGGATGGTTCCCTTAATAGGGAATTTTTACTGCTGGAGAGGGCTCAGAAGCTGAAGGGTGTGATTGGAACCTGCCTTAGACATAGGTTTAAGTCTGCTAAGAGTATACAGACATTGCTGGGCCTCATGGCCTCAACAACAGCTGTTACCCCACTTGCTAGACTATGCATGAGGGGATTGCAGTTATGGTTTAATTCCTATTACTGCCCAGATGTTCATTCCCAGGAGAGGAAATTCTCAATCAATTCAGAACAGCGTTTAAGACTTTATACTGGTGCCTAATGGATGCAAACTTATTACAGGGCATTCAGTTTCGTGTTCCTCGCTGTGATGTTACCGTGACCACAGATCCTTCCTGGGATGGGGGTTACATTGTGGGAACCTTACCACTCATGGCATTTGGGAAAACGTGGAACTTGACCTCCACATTAATGTGTTAGAACTGAGGGCAGTTTTTAATGCCTTAATCTCCTTTTCAGATATAGTCAGAGGAAAATATGTTACTTTGTTTACGGACAATTGCACGCAATGTGCTACATCAACAGACAATGAGGAACAATATCCTGGTTGTTATTCCTCAAGGCTATAACGTTATGGGAGTGGGCTCTTAGCCACAATGTACACCTGCACGCAGTTCACATGCCTGGACCAGAAAATGTCATTGCAGACAAACTGAGCAGGGTGGGCACAAACACACACGAATGGTCACTCAACGATCGATACCTCAACCCCATCTTCCAGGACTGGGGTCAACTGGAGATAGATTTATTTGCCACAAAAGAGAACAGGAAGGTTCTCCTGTTCTGCTCGAAGGAAGGACTCGAGCCCGCCTCACTGAGGGAAGCATTCCAGATTGTGTGGTCAGGAAGTTTCTTTTATGCATTTCCCCCCATACCTCTGATTCCCAGGGTTTTAGGCAAGATGCAGATGGAAGGGATGACTGCCATCATAGTGATCCCCTTCTGGCCAAGGCAGCCGTGGTTCCACCAGCTGCTCCAGATGGCCCAGCTGCTCCAGATGGCCCACCAGATGGCCCACCAGACTTTCCATCGACCTCCACAGGAGCCAGGTCTCCCATCGTGGAAAGGGGTATTCCACCATGTGATCGGCAAACTCAAACTGACAGTGTGGCTCCTTCAGCAGTAGGACCCCTCTCGACTGAGGTGGCAGAAGTACTGCTTAATGCCAAAAGGCTATCCACTAGGCAATCCTCCCGTGTTGGATTGAATCGTTTATTGAACCGTTGCCTTGAATACTGTGTGACCAACAGACTGGAGTTGAACTATGAAAAATCTAAGGTGTTGGTTCTTCCCAATTCCAGGAAACTGCATAACTGGATTGTCAATGGTAATAGACTTGAACAAGTTAAGCACTTTAAATACCTGGGTGTCTATTTCCAATCCAATGCTACTTGGACCTTCCACCGTAGGATGGCTATTAATACAGCCAACGTTAATGCTGCAGCAATATCTCGCTTTTATTTTTTTGATCGAGGTAACCAATATGTGCCTGCTGCTCTTAAAGCCTTCAGTGCTAAAATTGGAGCTCAGTTATTGTACGGGGCCCTGCTCTGGATTGATGCTATTAACAATTCAGTTGAACATGTTCAATCTAACTTTCTGCGTAAGATCATGGGGGTTCCCATGTGTGTTCCTTATGCTGCCTTATGCTTAGAGTGCGGTCAGAATTTGTTGGCCACAAAGGCATGACTTCACACTATTAAATATTGGTTGAAACTCCATTTTAATTCTGATCTCCCCAGTTATACATACCATTTATTATCTGAATTTGCCAACTCTAGTTGGTCAGCCTGTATTGAAGCTAAAATAAGTTCCTTGAACTTGCGTATAGAATCTTTATCCCTGCTAGCTGAGTCTGAGGCCTTCTCAAAAATAAAATCCAGTCTTTTGGGATTAGAGTTACAAACTCTCTATAGTTCTGCTAATAGAACTTGCTCTCTCCTAAACTTGGGGATTTTCCCTAATGTAAGTTTCCCAGCAGTATACCTTTACCAACTTCTGGCTCCCAATTTACGTAGAGCCTTTTCTCTGGCCAGATTTAATGTTCTTCCTTCAGCCATTTTATCTGGCAGATTTCATGGGATTCCTTATTATAGCAGGTGTTGTCCTTGTTTGATGGACTGTGTTGAAACGGTTTCCCATGTTCTTCTCCAGTGCCCTTTTTATCTGGCGCCACGCCGGGAACTTCTACATCCTATATCAGCCCAACTTTCAGAGTTTTCTGATGATTTTAAGGTTCAGTTCCTGCTTGACAACCCAGATGGGGAAATAACTGAAATAGTAGCTAAGTTTCTCTACAGTGCCATGGCTATACGCCCTGACAAGTAATATTCTGTACTGGTTTTGCTGCACTGTTGCCCTGCTCCTATCTGTATTTTAATCTCATTTTGTATGGAGTCTTTGTATTTAAAATTTTCTATTTTATATATGCCAATAAAGGCTTGCTTGACTGACTGACTAGGCAATCTTATGCTCGCAAGTGGGACAACTTTACTCTGTGGGTAACGGATAAGGGGAGCAACCCTGTTTCATGCCCTTTACCTGTAGTTTTGGAGTTCTTGTTAGGGCTGAGGAGATCGGGACTCTCCTCTGTAAAAGTATACTTGGCAGCCATCTCAGCTTTTCACGAACCTGTTGATAGAAAAATAGTATTCTCCCATTATACTTCTGAGCTATTTTTAAGGGGCTTGAAGAATATGTTTCTCCTGGTAGGGAAAATAGGGCCACAGTGGTTACTGCAATTAGTACTTACAGTGTTAATATCGAAACCGTTTGAGCCCTTGGCCACTTGCCCCTTGAAAACATATACCTTGAAGGTAGCTGTTCTGGTTGCGGTGACTTCAGCTAGAGGCATGAGTTACCTGCACTATGCATTGATCAGCTGTTCTTAAAGATCCACCTGGAAAGGGTTACTCTTAGACCAAATTTGGATTTTTTGCCTAAAATTGTATCCAAATTCCATTTGTCTCAGGACATTTCGTTACCAGTCCTCTTCCCTAACTATTCTAATGACGTGGAGAGGACCTTGCACATGCTAGATGTGAGGAGGGCAATATTATTCTACCTAGATCGCACTAAGAGTTTTAGGTTAGACAGACATCTCTTCTTTTGTTATGCAGGCACAAGGAAGGGGCAGAAAGCCAGCTCACAAACCATTGCTAGGTGGGTAGTGCAGGCTATCACTTTATGCTATAGAAACGTCAACTTACCTTGTCCACTGGACATCCATGCGCAGTCCACGAGATCCCAGGCGACGTCGACAGCGCTCCTGTCGGGGGTTCTGCTTCAGGTCATCTATAAGGTGGCAACATGGTTGGCGACAGACGCTTTTGTGAGGCACTATGCTCTGGATGTCTTCGACAAACGGGAGACGGCAGTCGGCACTGCAGTCGATCTTTCTATAAACCAGCTCCACCACCTAGGTAAGAAGCTTGGTAATCTCCGATGTGGGATTGCACCAGAAGACCGACCAGGAAAACAGGGTTGCACTTACCTGTAACTGCTGTTCATTGAGGTCTTCTGTGCAGGCACACATACCCTCCCTCCTTCCCTGTTGGATGCTCTTGTTTTGAAGGGTTGGTGGCGAAAGAGGAACTGAGGGTGGAGGGTGCTGCGCCTCCCCGATATATTTATTTATTTATTTTGTATTCCACCCTTCCCGCACCAGCAAGCTCAGGGCAGATTCCAATTAACAGAATAATATAAAATACAGTATTTTTAAAACCAATTAAACATCTTAAATATTTAAAAAAGAACACACACAGCAAGCAGTACAGCAACAGGTTTTGAAAAACATATGGCAGCAGATTTCACTAGCAACCACTACCCAACCACCTCCAGAAATATATGGCAAAGGCTAGGTGGTAGATATCCCTTTGTAGGGGCACAGCTTTCTCTAGGTGGCCGGCAAGGATAGCAAATCCAGCCGGGCCCTTATCTCTTTAGACAGCATTCTACCAGGTTGGAGCCAGGACTGAAAAGGCTGTTTAGGCGGGAAAACAGCCATGGCTGTGTACGGGGAGGCAATGTGCACCCTCCGGAGAAATTTAAAGCTACAGAACCTCCAATCGGCAGGCCTGTGCATGCGCAGTCCCATGTGTGCCGGCACAGAAAACCGCAATGAACAGCAGGTACAAGTAAGTGCAACCCTGTTTTTGTAGTCACTTTCTCCATTCTTTATACAAGCAAGATCTAGCTTTTCCTTGTAGAGCAGATACTATGACCACTTAATCATTTTTGGTGCCCATTCTGCCTCTTTCAAATGCTACAATATCCTTTTTGAGATAAGGCAACCAGAACAGTACACAGTAAATTAAATGTGATTGATCATAGGTTGTATATAAGGGCATTATGATACTGGCCATTTTATTTGCAGTCCTTTTCCTACTAATCCCTAGCAGTGTATTGGCCTTTTCCCACCACAGCTGTACGCACATTGAGTTGACATCATTGAACTATACAACATGAACTCAAGACTACTTTTCTTAATCAGTCACTACCAATTCACACCACATCAGCCTGAATTTAGAAGCTAGGAATGTCTTGAAATCTGTACCCACTAACATACAGGGCCAATCTGCCATCCAGTAATCCTTTTGAGTCCTGTCTGTAGCTTTTATCATTTCCAATTATTAGTAATTTACTTTAAAATTTAATAAACCAAATTTAACAAAATTCATTTTTTTAAGGATTACAGAGACATCATTGATACTCCAATGGATTTTGCTACTGTTCGAGAAACGCTAGAAGTGGGGAATTATGAGTCACCGATGGAGTTGTGTAAAGATGTGAGACTAATCTTCAGCAACTCTAAAGTTTATACACCATGCAAAAGATCAAGAGTATGTCTTTACAATTTATTCCTAAAAATTAATGTTATAATATCTTTGGTATACTTATTTTTGGAAAAGTTGTAACAGTATAAATTGTAATATGGATACAAAAACGTTTAATTTTGAATCTTTTAAAAGACCTAATAAGCTCTTTTACTTGGGAAAATACCTTATCTAGTGCAGCGAAAGACTATGGGAAGGTTATCTTTTATCTGATTTAAAGCATCAGCAACATAATGTCAGATTTCTGCCATTTGGCTTGAAATACTTTGACTGCATCCAGCCTTTCCACAAATATAGTAAACTTGCTGAAGGGATCACTGCCACCTTCTAAGAGTAGCCCTTGTGAATAATCTTTTCAGGGTAAAGTGGCAAACTTGCTAGATTGGAGTAAGTGTTAGATCCAGCCTATGAATGTTTGAAATGCTGTAACTGAAAACCGTTCAGGTGCATTGCCTGTTAGTATAAGATCCTGATTAGGACCTCCTGCACATGCACATACATTCTCTCATCTGCACATAGACATTCAAGTGGTATGATGGTACACTATGAGAATAGAAAGTCTGTGAACATCTTTGATTTTTAAATACTCATTCAAGTTACTTATGCTCTACCCAGCTTATGAAGCATGGAGTGAAGTGGGGCAGGATATGGATGGGGTTGGTGCAGAGATGACTCTGGTTCTCCTGATGTCCCATTGTATTGCCTGAGCACTGTATTGATTACATAAAATAAAATCAATTCTAGTCGTACCTTCTGTACCCAGGCAGTGTGCCTGCAATGCTAGTTGACTTGTTCTGTGTAGTGATTTACCTTAATCCATGTGGGCAAAAAATTGCATTCTGAGGCAAACTTTGTTCAGGATTTACTTTCATATATTAACAGAGTTCTAATATTTTAATAGATTTACAGCATGAGCCTGCGTCTGTCTGCCTTCTTTGAGGAACATATAAGTTCCATTTTATCAGATTACAAATCAGCTTTGCGCTTTCATAAAAGAAACACGATTAAAAAAAGGAGGAAGAAAAGAAGTAGAAGCAGTTCTCTTTCTAGTAGTGCCACATCAAGGTATGATGCTTTGTTTAGTGCCGCTGAATGAAGTATCAGAATTGTTTGCATTGGTGAGGGTTTTTCAGTGATGTACTAAGTTTTTATGTTGCTTAAAAAGATCTTGCCATCTTAGTCCTTATGTTAGTTTGCATTAATACTTTTGGACAGGAGCAGATACAGAGTTTTTTTGCTGTAAAGCAATTTCTGTTTTTCCCTGCCTTACTCTTTTATCGACACATATATCTGCTCTGTCTCTTAATCTCTCCCTCCCACACCACACCTCCTGCAGGCTTTCATTTTTCAAAAATATTTTTCAGGCACCCAGCATGTTTATATATTTAAATATTTATTCACAAGTAGCTTTTAAAAAAATTGAAATTGATTTTACTTGATCTGAGTAGTGAGAATGAGGTATCGTCATGACTGTCATAAGGGCCGTTCAGTAAATACTTTGCCCAGCTGACTGGTGCTGAAAATGGAAAGAACTGATTTCTACTGAGCTCATATTTTGGAAGTTTGTACGTACGTCAAAAAGGAGGCAATGGATCCACAATGGTCTTGCTACTTATATTCCTCTGTACATAGATTGTAGGAAAATTGGGGTTGTAGAGAAGCAGAGGAGAGACGAGAAAAAAGAAGGGTGTATTTCATCCCTCTCCATCTTAGTTGTATGCAGAGAAGAATGTACTCCTGGACAGGCTTTCTGATTTTGGACAAACACACACAGACTTCCTGAACTGTCAGAACTGTTTATTGAACTAAACAAATGTCTGGCATTTTCCCAAGAGCAAGTTAAAAGGGCCTTTGCCGTTTGACTTTGTAGGACATCCTGTACGTGTGGAAACTGATCCCAATGCTAAAGTGAAGCAAAAGCTGTTCTTGTGTGTATGTTAGAGGTTCTGTGTATGTATGGAGCCACTGAGTATTCCCAAGTATATGCACACACCCAACTCGTGTAAGCAGAACATTTCCCATAACTCTTTGTTTTTCATCAACTGACTTTTCCAAAATACATTTCTGTTCTGACCTTCTAAAAAGAAACTGCAGTTTCTTGTCAACTTAAAAACTCTAGTTGGTCTAGCAAGTTGGTGGCTCCTTGTCCAAATCCTGACACACCTCCTGTTGGTATGTGTTCTTCCCTTTCATATTTTCTTAAATAACAAACTGAAATAATCCCAGGATGGAGATTGTAGAGAGACAGTTGATGTGCTCATGCAGGACATGTTGCTTACATTTTATCCTGTAAAATAGCACCATCTACCAGTCATATCATTCTGCTTGTAGTCCCGATAGAAAGAGACGGCTGCTAAAACCACAGCTGAAAGCTGAATCCCTGGCTGCACCTACAGCCTCTACACCTGTGCGTTCAACATCCTTGAGAAACGTTGCGGCTCAGATCAATGGAAAAGCAGCTGAATCTGCCACTTTGGTCCGAACTAGGAGCACTAGGGCAGTAACAGAAATGGCTGTGAATGAACAGCCATCTACATCAGGAGGAAAGCCCTTAACTGTGAAAACTAGTGCTACTATTGCATCAGGGAAATCAGGTGGGTCTCCGTTTCTAAATCTGTAATACCGTGCAGTCACAATGGGTTGGATTCATCAAGTTTTCCACTGGTGAAAAGGGAGGTACTGGGGATTGTGGGACCTGCATGATCAAAAGCTGTGTCGAATGGGAGTTATAGTAAGAAAAAGAATTGAGTGGGAAAAGCTGGTTTGATCCTACTGAATGCTTCTAGCTGTATGTGGCTACGTCCTTAGTATTTGGATATAGATGCCTAATGATGTGGATCATGGAACTCTAAGAAAACTTGAAGGAATAAGAATGAATAGCTGAAATAATCGAAAATGGGGCTTCATCAGTTTTTTAAGAATCAAATGTCATTTTTGTCATGAGCAACTAAAAGTGTTCTCTGCTTAATTGCTCAGTTGTTAATGTTCTATTGAAATATATTGATGAAAACCACTTCTTTAATTTTACAATTTTGTCTTCGCAGTACTGGAAAATTCCACCAAACATTCCAAGAACCAGAATGATTTATTAGTCCCGAATCAAACAAATTACACTCACAACACTAGGAATAATACAACAAAAGAAAATGTGGAGAAAGACAAACCAGTTAAACGGAAACCAAAGTCAACCACTCTCAACCCACAGGGTAAGGGTTTGTTTTTTAATATTACTATTGTCATTATTATATAACATGTAAAATCACTAAATTTGTAAGCTTGGGTTCACAGATTCATTTACCAAAGCATTAGTTGATTAGTTGGTCGTTGTTTCATCAACAAAGCTGCTTTGTACAGCGTCAGAACATTGGTCTGTCAGGTTCAGCACTGTCTACTCTGATTGGCAGCAGCTCTCCAGGGTCTCTTGGGTAGAGGTCATCTACTACCTCATCCTTTTAACTGGAGATGCCCGGAAGTGAACCTGGGACCTTCTGCATGCAAGGCAGATGCTCTGCCATTGAACCTTAGTTTCACTGTTGATTACTTGAAAGAAACGACATTTTCTTTATAATCAAACACTGCCTATGTTATGGTATTAGTATCATTGCAAACTTATTTAAATATCCATCTGTTAAAAGACAGATGACTAGTTAAAATTGAGTTAACCTGATTTTAGGAATCAGTATCTACCAGAGTCAGTTATCTGGCATGTATTCTGTGGCATTAATCATAAATGAGTGAAATTTTTATACAGCTAATTTTGATGTCAGATTAGGCACTTATTTGGTGTTGCTGGTCCACTCCTTGAATTTTTTTCTGCAGTTTTTTGTTTTCTGTTAAAGAAAGATGGAAGTGCAAAAAATCCACCGTAGTATCTTAGTTTTGTATGCTAGAGATAAGTCCTCTTATCTTGTACATTTGTAAGCTCTTATGCTTGCTTAGGAATCTCAGCAACACCCTGGTGTATTGTGAGAAGCCCATGCTGTGACTTCTCCTTATGCCATTGTCAACTTCCTGTGTGATCCCTGGCTTCTCACATTACCTTTTCTGCACAGGAAACAGGTATTCCAACACTGCAGAGTAACATAACCCTGTCTAAGAATTCAGGAAAATCATAGGTTGTTTTTAAAGGAGAAAACAAGACCCATAAAAAGTTTCTCACAGACTGATGTCTTGCAATCATTCCATTTTTAATACAGACATAAACATTTGGGATTTGCCCTTTTGTTCTCTGTACTGTTTTGTTAGAATTTATAGCTCAAGTTTTGATTATCATATTAAAAATGTCCCACTTAGCTAGTAATCAGTATGTTTGGGACTTGATGCTCTGGAAATGTTTTTAACTGTACTGGGAAGTTTAAGTATCTTTGTGTTTATCATACATATGCATAGGGAATTACTGGAAGATGCTAGCTAGATATAGTGGCTTAACAATCAGGTAACCTGCATGTCTGAGACAAGTGAGCTGTCAGAATAGTCATCTTGGTGTCCTCTGTGAAGTCCCTGGTGTAGGAGCATTCATATTAAATGTGGAAATGTCTTAGAACTTGGAGTTGGATTTGGCTGCCTGACGCTCTGCCATTCTTCAAGCTTACTAGCTTAGTCCTGAAACATGCATTAGAAGAAGAGTGCTTTTCCATGTTGTTCTTCCCTTTGAGCCACAAAGGCAGTATAGGACTTTTTTTTGCTTTGAGGTGTATTTGCATGTACACTGTTGTTGATTAGTATTCCACTAAAATTCCAGTGATGCAGTCTGTTTTGTTCAGTGCGTTCATTTGCTTCTTGTGGCCCTGCTTTACATGTTGGAAAGACTACTACCACTTTTCATTGGAAAGAGGGTGAGAGGTGAGTTTAGAATTAAGAGTGCTATGCTTGCTTTAATGAGAGGGTCCCCACTAAAGATAGCACCACATTCTGCCTGGATGTGATGTATTTTAGTGCCATACGCCTAAGTAACTCACACACCCTCACTCTTTAGTTTGGGATGGAGTATTATAAAATATTTCATTCGAAGGTACTTCTAGTGACTGTGTAGAGCAAAATAGGGAGCTTCCATCATACTTAAGGTCCCTACTAGTAATGCTTATTTGAGCATTACTGAAAAGGTAGAAGCATTTGTGTGGAAAGCATTTTCTCACTAAATCTACTTTAAAAATTTTAAATATAATTGAATCTTGTATTAGAATCACGTTACTCATGCAAAGAAAAAAAGCTGATGCAATTCACTTACATGTTGCTCTGTCTTCATATTAGATTGCAAGAATAATGTCATGGCTTTGGCATCAGGAAGCATCCAAGTAAATGGACATGGGGGACAGTCTTCAAAGCCTGTATTTAAGAGAGGTCCTGGGCGAAAACCCAAGATTGAAACAAACAACAGTACCTGTGAAGTGGTGCATAAGAAAAGAGGGCGGAAACCAAAAAATCTGTTACTTGCTCAGCAAAAAAAATTGGACCAGAATACAATCCAGGCTACTAAAGACTTGCCAGCAGAGGAAGCATCTGTTTCCACTGCATGCAATTCTCTCTCTGAAAATAATGTGAAGGAAGACTTCTTACAAAGAAAAGGCCGTGGAGGCAGAAAACCTAAACGAAAGCCAGAGGTACAACCAGAAGAGTTAGAACTTGCATTATCTGCCGATCCTAAAATTCAGACAAGAAGCAGGAGGAAAAAAACAGATGAACCTATTGAAGAAGAGTCTGAAGAACTTAAAGATTCTGAACCCCATATGAGAACTAGAAACCAGGGTAGGCGGACAGCCTTTTACAACGAAGATGACTCAGAGGAAGAGCAGAGACAACTGCTGTTTGAAGACACTTCCTTGACTTTTGGAACATCTAGCAGGGGCAGAGTCCGAAAGTTGACTGAAAAAGCAAAGGCTAATCTGATTGGTTGGTAACTTCAGCATTTAAGAATGTTAATAAACAGGTACCATTGAGGAATTAGTGGAACTAAGGATATCTGCTTTCTGCTGCTATTTACAGATAATATGTCTGAGTTGAGAAAAGTATAGCAAAAACAAACTGAACATTTCTTTGGAAGAAGTATGTATTTTAAACTTTTGCTATTTATTGCCCTCCAAGTAGGTTATGCATTTCAATTCACTTTGTTCAGTTAATATTAACAATTGTATAATTGAAATTCTTGATTTGCAGAAATGTTACTGTAATTTTAAACAGTACATAATCTCTATTTGATTAAAAAAGGTAATAGAATTTTTAACAATACAGACTGAGAACAGAACTCCTATTTTTGAATGACCAAGGTACAATACATTTGTATAGAGTGTAGTATTTGTGTTTTACAGAATATTAGCAAAGAGTGGCAGTAAATGCCATTGAGGAAAAATGCAAAATTACCACACTTTGCTGATAAGATGATTATTAATTTCAGTAGCTATTGGGCACACAGCTTTGTATAAACAAACCTAGTGCAGGTTGTTAGTTTATCTAGGTTCTGCCAAACAGAGAGAGGAATCACAATATATATAGATATATATCCACATTGGAAAAAGTTTGACTAATATGTCTAATTTTTCAGACCTTCATTCTTGTATCAATCAAATCTGTTTATTGTGCCAAAGACTGAAGAACAGGTGCAGTGGAAAGTTTTGAGTGTCAGCTTACAATTATGTATAAGACTCCATGTTCTAAATACCCATTGTTCTGAGAAACTCTCTCTACTAGTACTTCGTAGTGGAAAACAATTAATGCACTGGTAGGATCCTTTGACAGTTGCTTAGACAAGACGTATAATTGGGTTAAAGGATTCAAAGAAGCTGCAGGAAAAGTGTGGGATTCTGATGTTTATTTTACGATTCAGAATTGATCATTTTTAGAAATTGTGTTAAACTAACTAAAAATTACTTTGGAAAGAAGTGTATGTGTATGTATATATTGAATATGTACACAAGCACATAAATATATACAATATTTCCCAGGTATAATTTTTTTCAGGACTTTTTAGATAGTACTAGAATTTAAAATTTTTTAGAATATCATACTTTAATTTTAAGGGAGAAAATTGGTTATTTTCCATTATTAAAGATTAAAAGGCCAAATCACTTTTTATGCAATCATGTTTTATACAGTGTTCTCATTGCACATTGTTTTTTCTGCACTTTTTACAGTATACTTATCAAGCTAACAAGTCAATATATACAACCTAAAGGAAAATCCCACTTAATGATTGTGCCTTGTATTCTATTATTTCATGCATCTTTAGTAAACTTTTAAGTTGCCTGTTTTAAATGATGACTATATGACTTGGGGGAATGTATTGCTGTATGTACTGCTATGGAAAAGAAACAGTTATTTATTTGTTTATGGTACATTTACTTATTTTATACCTTAAAAACAAACTAATAATAATACAATTTTATTGCTTAAAATTATAGTCCACTTTAAAAGAAAAAACAAAATACATTACAAAACAGTAGCATGGTACAAAAATGTAACCACCCTTTTCATTTAATACACTGTTTGGGAAAACAAGGTGGTGTGTGAAAGAACAGTGGTCTTACTTATTTTTTTTACAAGCACTGGTTTTGATGTAGAGGTGCAAGTGGTAGCACTAGGTTGTATTTCTGCCAAATCTTATTCCCCTTCTCCCCCCCCCCCCCACCCATGATTGGCGGTTTCAGCTATGACCATGCTCTTTGGTGAGTTGGGGAAGAATTGAATGTAGACTCCCATAGTTCCACTAGTGGTGAGGATAATGGGAAGGGGCTGAATTCAGTTTGACCCCTCTAATGAGATTATTGCATCTGTCAAAAGTGACTACTCTGACTATTTGGGGTCATGTGCAGAATTTCTATTTCAGTTTTAGGAACTGCAGGTAAATCCATCTTCAGGAATCAATCTGCCCTATTGTGCACATGGGCCTCATTTCAGCACAACACACATGCAGCAGTGCTTTCATTTTTACCTTTTCCATACTGAGTGGGCACCTGAGGTTTAAGCCTTGTTAATTAATTTTGAACCTCGCCTACTTTAAAAAACAAAAATATGAACCTCATTCATGTTAATTAGTTCCTAAAATTTATATTTGATATTAATATAGAATTCTCTCACAAGCATACAGGCCATTTAATATTTTTGTCACTGTTTCTTTTACCTAAAGTTTCTTAACCCTCATTAGGCCATCTGAGAATATTCTGGGGCATGGAAGATTTAATTTTGGTTAAGAGCTTAATTGCTATCATTCCCTTTAGATTAAAAAAACAATTATTGTTTGGCCTTTTTAAAATTGTTAAAATATTTAATAAAACTTGATCTGTCAACGTATTCAAAATAGTGTAGAAGGCAAGCCTGCTGACAGCCCCCACCCAGCCAAGCCATTTTATTAGCATTTTCAAGAAAACTATTTTTTTAAAAAATGTATTCATACTAATAGTATTGTGAGTGTTAAACACAATACATGTATTAAGGCAAGCTCTAGAATATGTTTGTTTCACATTTCACAATGAAAGCATTGTTGTAGATTTAAATTGTTAATTTAAAAAAATTAATGAAGGCAGTCAGTTTGATAAAGGCAGTCAATTTCAGAGACAGATTCCTGATGTAATCTGCATTGTAATGTAAAAGAAAATGCAAAGCAGACCTGAAACTCCAGTGATGTATTTACTCCATTTATAACTATGTCCCACTTAGCATGTTTATGTATATACTTATATGCATCAGGTGTTTGTATGTAATGTTGGAGAACCACATAACCATTAGTCTGAATGTTATACATTTCAAGTCCACAAGAATCCAAGGGTCTTTTTTTGCAGTACACTAATGTATTCCCCTTTCACAAATGATCTGTACCACTAAGAATTCCCATTAGTCTTATTTTTCTAACATTATTTGCTCATTCATTGTCTAGAAAAAAGAACATTAAAAATACAAATGTGTCATATTTTCTAAATAAGTACTTTAGGTTGCATTTGTTTTACTTAAATTACTATCGTTGATTATATTTGATTTGCAGCATGCTTATTGTATCGGTAGAAAAACCATTTGATTTAACATATTTTAATCTGAGCAATAAATACTGGTTCAGTAATTTAACTGTTATGTCTTACGGATAATACTGCTTCAGGCTAAATACAATATTTTTATGGCACACTTTACATGTAAAATACTACGTACATGTCATTTCCATTGGTACTGCTATTTACCCAAATTAATATTTTACAGACTTGGCAGTAATGAACACACATGTGCAAATGCAATCTACTGAGATGGCTTCTAATACAGGGTAGTCCATTAGTTGGTCATGAAATTGCTTTGATATTAACCACTGGTTACATTAGGAAATCACCATTTTTCATGTTTGTTTTTTACTTTATTGATCAAAGCCCTCACCTTAATATCCATGTGGTTAACCATTGGTTAATGCTAATTGTGTCCCATGAATTTAGCGTCAAACATTTTTAGTATTTAAAGTCTTTCTCCTTGTGCAATGAATGACAATACAATTTTACAAGAACCATCTTCCTATAGTAATTGGACTGCTAGGATGTATTCTTGCACACATTTATTTGTACCATACTGTTGGTTTGTATGTGTATGATCATTCACTTGTTAGCATTTAATATTAATTTGGATTAATATTTGTTTAATACTGATTTAAAAACTCATGCAGCATGTAGAACATACAATTTTAAAAAATAAATGGGCACATATATGTATTTTAAGTACCTAGATCATGCTGTGTATTACTATAAAAATTTTTCAAGGTAATAATTGGGCTGTTTCAGAAACTTTAATACATCTGATTTTTTTTTTTTAACAGTAAGACCCTAATTGAGACACATGTGTTCACAGAGTTCTTGCATATAGAGGCTTCCCCATTTCTGTGATGGGGGCAGAAATGTAATTACATGTTGATTCACTTCCTGCATTGAAATGACTGGAGGGAGGGTATAATACAATTTCTCCTGCTTCTATTTTCTTGAAGGTATTAACTGGCAATATGGCCTGCAAATGAGTGAAGTTGAAAAATGTAAAATTAATCTGATACTTTGGTTTAGAATTGAGTCCCACTGCCTTTTATTTTTACAACAGTCCCTAGAATATCATCTACAAGTCTTTAGGAAAAATGGAACAAATTGGGCCTAAACAATTTTGTCTTTCATGATTGCGGATCAGTCTTTTTTAACTAGCTCCTTGGCCAGCAGAAATTGTATGTTTGAGAGTTACCCTGAATGTCTAGAACATCGGTCAACACAACTGTTCTGTATAAGGAGGCATTAATCATAAATTGTGTTTCATTTATCATGGACTGGACACTTGATCTTTCCACTCATGTATCCACCTGCATGATTTTCACTGATTTTTCCTTCCCAGTGCAGTCTCCCCAAGCTTGTTGTGCTTCTCCCAAGTATCCATCAACTCTTAAGGAGTAGGATTGTGGTGCACAGCAGGCTGTAATGGGAGAGTAAAGGTACATTGTGCTCACAGTATAGGATCCAACAACTGAAATCTATTACATGTGGGTAACTGTACAAGTAAATGACAGCTGCATTGTCATCACTGATTACTTCAAATGGTGATAAAGGCATATAAGCAATAGTATATTAAAATCTATTTTTATTTCCTGACTGGTGATTTCTTTTCAGCATTGTTAACTCCCAAACAGCCTAAATCTGAGGAATGGGCATGTGTGCACAAGCAGATTGTGGCCAATGTTTGTAAATGTTACTTTGTAACAATTATGACAATCTTCATAGAATCTTTTAAACCTCAGCTTTGAAACAAAAATCATTTTCTTTCTGCTCTACCTAACGAAGGTTTAGCGCACGATCCAGTTGGTGTTAACAATCTCTTCGCAGAGCAGAACTTGCAGAAGTTCTCTGTTCCCTCTAATGAAGAGCTCTGTTCAAGAGAACTGCACTCACCTGAACACACGGAGACCAACGGGATCTGGCTGTATATTTTAATGATGTATCCCTTAATCTTGCACTTCTTGTAATTGGACCTAAGTATTCATCTAATTAAAGGGCTGTTGAGTTTTTATGTAAATAATGTACATAGATGTTTATATTTTAAAGAAATGGTGTACATTTCATATATAGTGTCCAAGTCTGAAAATTATTTCTAATATAACAAATCTGGTCCTTTTTTATATGTTAACCTTACATGATTTATATTTTAATCAAGGTTACTTTTAATTACTATTGGGAAAATAGTGAAGTAAAAATATTTCTATAGCTCATGTTTTGTTTTGCATTACTGTTCAGAAAGTTGTGGAATAGGAAGTATCAATTCCAAGAAGGCTGCATTTGTTGCAAGATTTATTTCGAAGGTTCTGTAGAGAGAGCAAACATTTTAAATTCCATAATTGTAACAGCTTTGGTGTTGCAAATACAAAACCCAAATCTGAATTGTAGAAAATAATTCAGCCCCTGTCCATGTCAATTTAAATGTAAATTAATCCCTTTTGTTTAAAAAGTGGGCAAATTGCTGAACAGCTGGGATTTCAAAAAGATTAATGCAGGTAATTGCATCAGGAAGCGCAGATATGGCCTAAACAAAATCCATTTTACATCCAAATTAACTATTTTGATAAAAATTATTACATCTTGAACAAAATACTAGCATCAAATTTGTACACATGCACAAAAAGTATATATACAAAAAGTATCTGAAACGTTTGTTTTTAAAAACTAGGCTGCTGAAACACACTTCAAAGTTACATTTTTGGACCATTACACTGCAAAAACTTGAAAAGTTCTTAAGTGAATTATTTAAATTTTGTCACTTAAAATGTTGATGTATAATATAGCTCAATTTAAGGACGTTGTCTGGAAGATTGAATTTTGAAACTGACACATTTTAGAACATATTTTGTACAGTATGATGTAAATCCCAAACCTGTCTCTGTAACAACACTTTAGTTTTATCAAGATTAATTTCTCTTAGAAAAATGCTTTTATCATGTTATAAAGTGCAGTCTCGCACATGGATGAACAGTGCCCTTTCTTTTTGTACATATTGATTGAAACTTTATTGTTATGTGAAACACCTATGTTGGTTTTGATGAATAATACTTGGAATCCTTTTATACAAACTAGAATGTATGTGTAAGAATTACTGTCATTGCAATGTAGTAACTACAAACTTATTTTTAAATAAATAGAAAACTCGTTTTTCTAAGTTGCTCTGCAGTTTTTGTTCTTTGTATGCTTAATAAGTACACAGTATGATTTAGAATACTTGAATTGATAGTCGTATCCAAAGTTGCAGTTGTTTATTTCCAGAAAAGATGTGTTTATATCTTGTACTAGGCACATTGTGTGAGGCAAGTGAAAGTGAAAAAGCTGTTGCTGCTATGGTGCAGGTCCTGAATGACTACAATGCACTACTCTGCATGGAGCTGCTCTTGAAGAGCCTGTAAACTATTTTGTACAGAATACTGGGGGCCAGGATGTTGACGGGAGTGAGTCATAGGGACTGTATCAGTCAAGGTGCATCTATACTGTCTTCTACTTTGTGTCCAGTTCAGGATGCTGGTATTGACCTTTCAAGTCCTATGTGGCTTGAGACTAGCAGACCTTAAAGACTACCTATTCCCACATGAACCTAACCCAACCATCATGGTCTCCTTTGGGAGCCTGTCATTTAAGATGAGACAAGCAGCAACTCAAGAAAGGGCCACCTTTGGGTGTGGCACCAAAATTAGAATTTCCTTCACACGAAGATTTGTTCCTCTCTATCATTATTTGACATTCCCTTGTTAATTGTTTTATTTTTAATTGATTTTACAAAATTATACACCACATTTCTGCCATCATAAGGGTTATTAAGTTGGCTAACTAAATTAAAAACCTGTATAATGAAATCACATCTTAAAATAATTAAAATCAACAGAAAACACATCATTAAAACAATTCAAAAGCTAAAATACACATACAAGAACAGTTACTAAAACACTGGGCAGGAAGGATGACTGAAGGAATGCCAAATGATACCAGTCTTCATTTGGTGGAAGATAGCAGACAAATATCCCTGAAGAGAGAATTCTAGAATTTTGGTGCCCTAAGTCAGATCTCTTCTTGATTGCCTCCTTTGTAAGCTCAGAAGGCAGGGGTGCCTGAAGCAGGGGCTAAGAAGATGGCTGCTGTGGTCAGATGGGTTCATACACATTTATATCACTGAATTATTGTTGATTTTAAATATTTTAACTATTTGTAACACGGAAGGCCCAAATTGGGTGGAAATGCAGCATAAAAATGTTTTAAATAAAGCAAATTAATTACGAGCTGCTGCTTGAAGCTGCAGAAGCACAAGAACTGAACAAAGCACAAGTTCAACACTTCATTCATAATGCTGCAATGCCTCATAAGAGGTCTTAAGATCTTCTGCTAATTCAAGCAGAAGATCAAGAACTACAGTAAAATCTCAAGAGTGGCGGCACCTGAAGCAAGGCCTTCGAAAATTACCTGAGTCATTGAGCCTGGAAAGCAAATTGGGAGTCTGAGTAGATGGAATAAAACAGGAGTGATATGGTCTCTACACTATTCCAGTCAACATTCTGGCTGTAGCAATCGGTACCAAATAGCTTCTGGACAGTCCTAAAGAGCAAGAGTGCACTGTAGTATTCTGATCTATATGTTAACAGGGCATGGTACGCAATGGCAAGATCTTTCCCACTGAGGAAGGGACGAAACTGGTGGAAGGCACCCATGGCCACTGCTGCCATCTGTTTATCCTAGCAAAATAACCCACTGTAAAAACAGGCTAATTAAAAACAAGGTTTATACAAAAACAAAAGTGTTTATACAATATCTTCTACACAAACATAATTATAACAATTTAAATACACACTGACAATATTACAATTAAATATAAAGTGTTCTGTATCTAATATTTACAATAGGCACCCAGAAGGTCCATATTGCCTTTAGGCAAATAACTTACAAATTCCAATTTCAGCATAAATTATGTTCAATCTTGAACTTCTGTAGTTCTGTTATAAAGTGCCTTTAGTTCTAAACTTGTATTGTTTATAACTTTGGTCTATTTTCAGTTAACGGTTATCCCTGGGTTATTCCACTGTTTCAAATGTAAGCCTTTATCAAAACCACAATTCCATTCAGGACAAATAGCTTATTCAAAGGCACAACAATATCAACTGACATTCATATACACTCCTAAACTGTTTTGGCTATTAATACCATTTTCCATAGAACAAAGTCCTTCAATCTTTCCTTTTGGCAACAAAACTGTGTTTTTGTTTTTAATTAGCCTGTTTTCACAGTGGGTTGTTTTATTTTGCCATCTCCAACAGGAGGCCTGGGTCCAGCAACCCTCTCAACACTATGAACCTGCCATTGTAACTTAAGCCCTATTTTTGTATCAGTACTGCCTCCTTCCTGTGACCTAGGATTCAAAGTATTAAGAAATTGGCTTTAAATTACTACAATTAGGTCCCTGAATGATTTTTAAAATTTTGTTTGGTATGGGGCTAAATCATCTTCTAATTATCTATACCAATTCCTTGAGCATAGCCCACAAGGTCTTTATGCAGTACAATGATCAAATGGTATGATGATGCAAAGACTTGATTTGGATCTTATCATAATAAAGAAGTTGAGGAAGTTTATTGCTGGAAATGACCATGTGTCTAGCGGATGGTGTTAAAAAGGGATGAACAATTTGGGTAACATCTTTAACTTTTAAACAGATTACCATATTTCACTTTGTACTACTGTGTTCCCTCCTCAAATTCTCTGTAATTTGCCCCCAAAGACAACATTCCTGGTAGAAGAAGGCTGAAAGAGCACTTTCTGGACCATTAAATTGCAAAATATTTCTTTCACGTATACTTCATGGGGTTGTAGCTAATTCTGAACCTTGTTCCCATGTGTTGCCAGGTTCAGAGGGGACATTCTTGACAAAACTAGAGGAACCCATAAAGTTGCAAAATAAATAAATAAATCCAAACTCAAACGGTTTGAATCCCCCAGATGCGTTGTTTGCAGTGACCCAATGGACATACAGCAAACTCACAGAATGCAACTGGTCTACCAAGACATTGATGAAACCTGAATTCTATTCACAGTTGCTAGGAAAACCTATAGGCTTCTCCTGACCAAGTCAGTCTGGATAAAGTGTAGTTTTCAAAACTGGGGCGCTAGCAGAGAACAATAAAATTGTTCCATGAAATTTTAATCAAGTCTGTTTAACAGTTTTTTGGAGCGCTTCACATACAAATACAATGGCTATAGTACAAAGTTGTAGAGAACAGATGGCATTTTGTGTGAATGACAACTGTTTTATTCATTTCCAGTTCTGAGAAGAATCCACATGTGCAAAAGTAGCTCTGATTGTCATCCCACAAGGCAATTGCTGCATTTACCATCTGGATAGCTAAAGCCAAATTCTCAGCAACAGTGATCAGTAATGCACAAAAAAGGGGCAGGAAGCTACTGGAAGAAACCTGTAGCATAACACAGGAATGGCTGAATTTACCCACTTACAATTCTGGATTGTTTATTTATACAAGCCATCAGCTCTTTAAAAAGGAAGACGACATGGAATCAGTTCTCAGCTAGCACTATCGCCACAATATGTAACTGCAGCACAGTGAGCAACTCAGCTTCTTACTAGATTTGTCCCTTTAATTTTTTGAGCTTCCTGCTAACAATTTTCTTCCTAAAACAAAATAATCTTAAATCAGGTTTTTAATGACAAAATCAGTTCTTAAGAGCTGCTTGTTTTCTCTTTTTTTCTCCCTTTATCTCAAAGACAGCAAACATCTTTGAAGAAACATAGACTGTGGCATTTTGGAGTCTCTGCTGCAAACTCACTGAGTCTGATGGACTGATGATGTGATTTTCTAAGGAGCCTTCCCATTCTTTCATTTCTTCTTCCCTTATTAGCAAAGGTTTTCCCAGTGACTGGCCAAACAATTGGCAGACTTCTTGGGCTTTCTGCTGTGCGCTCCCAACTGCAGCAAGACATACTTGACGCCTGGAATGAAACAAACGAGATCCAGCTAATTAAATTACACCAAGAAGTTTCAACTGAAGACCCGAGTGAAGCACCTTTTGATGTTACAGTTATAAGCTGGCAGGTCCATTATAATCATTTTTGATACTGATTGGTTAAAAGGAACTTTAAAAGGAAACCAACTTCTTTAGCGTGGCGTTCTCCATTCCTCTTCTCTAAAAATATTTAGACTGTAATCTCCTTGAAGCAAGGACTTGCAAATCTGCCTTTGTTCAACTACACTGTAAAGCATCGTGTACTGTCTGTATCACTACCTCAAGGAGCACCTTCCAATGTAGAACA
This sequence comes from Eublepharis macularius, assembly GCF_028583425.1. NCBI lineage: Eukaryota > Metazoa > Chordata > Lepidosauria > Squamata > Eublepharidae > Eublepharis > Eublepharis macularius. The sequence continues at coordinate 76,860,264 of NC_072790.1, read as the reverse complement.
TTTAGAAGAGCAAGGGAAAATAGTGTGTAATGTATTTTTTTTCAAAATTTAATATACATGCCATCAGCCATTTTCTTATTTATGACAATGTCAGAGGCTGCATGTTAGCACATAAAAGGCCTTTTGTGACAGAGCCAAGCCTACCCCCTATCCCATTATCTGCCAATCCCCCTTTGCACCCTGAACAAAGCCATAAATGACCAATCAGGGCCCTTGGGATGCTTGGAGGGAATGGGAAGTGCAGAGAGGGAAATAACTGTTTAAAAGAAGTTTTAATCAGATAAGATATAAAGGTTCTTTAAACAGGTACAGATCTTGCTGTGTTTCCAGTCACTTGAGGTAAAAGTGTACTGTTTAGCGTGGTGGCCCAGTGCAGCGGTCCCCAAACTTTTTGGCACCAGAGACCGGTTTCGTGGAAGACAATTTTCCCATGGATTGGGGGGGGGGGGAGGAAGAGACCCAGAGGCATGATAGGAGTCATCCGGCCAGGCAAGGTGATATTTCTAATGAAAAGTGCAGGGCCGGTCAGGCAAGGCATAGGGAAGGCGCAGCCGCCCTCCCAAGACGGCGACCGCCTTCCTCGCCTCCTCTCTGGAGCCAGCTCTGTGCTCACCCGCCACTCACCTCCCATACGGCCTGGTGGCTAACATGCCACGGACCGGGACCGGTCCGCAGCACGGGGGCTGGGTACCCCTGACCTAGTGTATATGGATCTCTTATGTAGTCTTTCTGGGTGACTGGGAAGCTCTTGGGGCAGGATGAGGTCTAGGGGAAAGCTACTGGGGCCCCGATTTGGAAAGCCCAAATCAAAGGTTCCCGAAGTGATTCGGGTCACTTCGGGGCCTTTCCCGGGCTTCAACTGGCCCGCAAGGAAATCCCCCTCCTGTGGGCCAGTTGAAGTTTAAATGGCTTCCTCCCACCACCCCACTTACCTGTGCATTCCTGGCAGTGACAGAGGAGGTAGCACGGGAGGTGGTGGCAGAGGAGGTGGTGTGGGCCGCAGAAGTGCCGGCTCCAGCCTTCTCCGCCGCCCAGCTGGTCTTCTTCCTGGCTCCACAGCCAGGTAAGTGGAGGGGTGGGGGGTCTGGGAGACAGCTTCCCTCCTCACTTTGGTATGCTCCAAATCTTTACGGAGCATACCAAAGTGATTTAAATACCTGAAGCTGAAGCGGCTTTGCTGCTTCAGCTTTTGGGGTATTACAAATCATTTTTGTAATTTCATTTTTGTAATAGTCATTTTAGGGGTACTACAAATCATCCACCCTGAGCCCTTCATGGGGAAGGCGGAATAGAAATCTAAATAAATAAATAAAATTTTCCACTTCGTTTTTTACCCATGCACACCCCTAATGAGGTCTGCATTTTAAAACAGCTCTCGCTAGAGGTCATCTGAAAGATTAAGACTCCTGAGGATAGATGCCACATTGATCTCTGAAATGAGGAAATGACCTTGGTAGTTGATATAATCGTTCCTAGGTGCCCTCTCTCGGGGCTAAGAGCGCAGCCCCCTTGGTTTACTGAGGACTGCTGACAATGAAAAGACAGAGGAGATGCCTAGAACAACAGTGAAGAAAGAGTTAGGATGAATCTGACAAGGCATGGGCTAGAGCTCATTTTAAAGCTTACTCTGTGGTGGTAATAGCAGCAAAGAAACTGCCGCCATTGCATCTGTACAGTGCAAACCTGCAGAACTCAACTGGGTCATCAGGGGTACTGGGTTCTGGCTTACAGGAAGAGATGAACTGCTTTGCAGCCCACTGTGATCATTTTTCTAAGCACTTTGCAGATAAAATTTCTTATATCCACACCAACTAGGAGTCTATATTAGCAGCAACAGGACTGAATGGTCCAAAGGGCCCAAACTGTCCAGTTGGGATACCTTTCAGCTTGTAGTCTGAGGATGCATACAATTCTTGGAAGCTTGAGACCTACCACCTGCTTGTATAACCATTGCTGCTCTTGGTTGCTTAAAGCTGGGGGGGTGGGGTGGCAGTGCTGGTGGACTGGGGCCGGGAGACAGCAAACACCTCCCTAAGAGAAGGGGTAGTCACTCCCGCCTTGAAACACCATCACAATTTATAGCCAAGGATGGTTAGCAATAAATAGTGCCAAGAACTGCCAGGCCAGTAAATAAACAATGCTTTGGCCTCTTTCACAAGAAAACCTGGTGTTGTGATGGGGAAGTGTAGTGTGGGCAGTTAATCCCAAAATCAGTATGTAGTACCATTGTAACAGTAGTTGCACTGGGCTGGGGAGGAGTTTTCCCACCAAAAACATTTAGTGCCTGCTTCTGCCACCCCAAATTGTCACACCCACCCTGTATGTAGTAACAATTCCCTTCACCTTTGTACATAGTACATAGAGAACAACACCCACTGAAGTTTATGAGAACAAGGGGGTCTGTTATGACACTTTTAATTTGGGGACTGTAATACAAGCATTTTGAACTGAATGCAGAAATATAATGGAAACTACTGAAGATCTTGCAAAACCAACCAATATAGTCATGTAATTCATGTCAGTTAATCCGTCTGTCACATTTTACTTTCCCTATATCTCCTTTGGCATAAATCATTTAGTGAGGCACCCAATGCCATTTCAGTATCAAAAGCAGGATGGACCAGAAAAATCATTTTCCCCCCAAAAAATGAAGACTACCACCCACCCCAATAGTTAGAAAAACTGTTGTCTAGGAACACTTTTAAGCAGGGCACCTCAAAACTGCCTATTTCAGCACAGCTGGTGCAGCCATCCCTCACACAAGCATGTCTCATCTTTCTTGAAACTAATCAGCTGTACCCTCTTGGCCAGATGCTATTGGCCAAGATCCGAGTATACACTCTCCAAGCATCCAGTCAATGTCTTCAAAGTACAATTAATATTTATCCATGCAAATAAAACCAGAAAGACATCTACAGACAACCTCTATGTGTACTATATGCAAAGTAGGGTCTGTCACAACGGATACCAGCACGTTTACTCACTGTCTTTCAGTTACAGTAAGCTGCTGAAGATTGTATCTGATTATCTGGGTGTCCAAAATGCATATAGTCCCTTCTACTTGCAAACCCTCTGCTGAATTATACTTTGCAGACACAACAGTGGAGAAGAAGCAATCCCCTGCCACTATGGTCTCTCAGAAGGCCTTCAAATGAGCTCTAGCCAGCATATGGTCAGACTTGTTCTACCATCCCACTGGCTTCTCTTCCTCAAATTCTGTTGTTAAACAATATAATTACTGCTTTTGGTATTTATTGAGAAAGACAGATTTGCACTACTCTGGAAAATTCAAATAGAAACTATTTCTGGTGGGGGGTGGGGTAGAATTTAACTTACCGAAGAGTATCTATGGTCTCCACTGTATGATAAAAGTGAGGTGGGCTGATGATAACAGAACTATCTAGCTTCTCAACAAGAAAGTTACAAACATCTTGCATTTTCCCAAAATCACTGAATGTAATGCAGATCTGTAAGTGAACATAAAAATTTGAAAGCAATTCCTCAGATATAAATTGACCAAAATTAAACATGGTGTTTGAATGCCACATTGTTGCTTTACAATGCTCCCCATTAAGGGGATCTGCCAACCCTGACCCCCAGATATCCCCCAGACTTCTGTCTCCTTACAACCCCGATGATCATTCACCCCTTGTTTTCCCACCATATCCTCTAGCACCCCCAATCCTGTCCCAAATTACCCAACTGGAACTTAGATACGTGCCAAGTGTCCAAATTCAGTAGCCTTAGTTACATCATGTATAGGTAACCCAGAATATATAGTTTTCTAGCAGGTGTGTTTCACTTTTTCCCTTGGTCCCACTTTGACCTTGCATGTTGCCTATTTTTATGACCTATTTACTCTCAGCCTCATGTGTGCCTACAAGTTTGCTAGTCTTTTTGGCCTCTTATACCAGTCACCGTTGCATCCAATGTGCTTGTACATCAGGCACCTTTTTCAGGTTCTGAGAACAGCTGGACATGATCCCTGGTGCCTAAACTTTTTGGAATTTGGGGATCTTTTCATCATGAACCCCTTGCTCTTCAAGACAGGTTGTATGGTTTATTTCTGCACCCAAGCCTACACATATACTTACATGTCTAGGAACTGAAACATTGCCACAAATAGGGACCTTGTGCTGTTTCTTGGCTATGGCTGTGTATGATTTATAACCGCTGCTAATATGGAGTGTGTACAAGTGAATATTCCTTTGCTTTGCTGCATGTTTTTTGTTGTATTCTTTTTAGTCTGTGTTTTTGTAGCTATTTCCCTGTTTGTCTGTTTAGCAGTAGTAAAACACCATTATCAAAACTGAGTGTCAAGATTTTAATTACTCACAACTGCATTAAGAGTAAGAGGGAGGCTGCCCATCCCTGGTTCCTCCTTCCTCCCTCTTTTCCTCCTCTCACTCATATCTCCTCAGCTTCACTTCACAGCAAGAACGGACACCATTTACAAGACCCCATTATACACAAGAACAGACTCGTTTATAAGTTAACTCCTTTGGAGCTGGTTGTGCTCAGAGAGGCATCTCCCAGGGCTAGGGAGCAGACATGGGGGACCATTTGGATAACACACCTAGTCAGGGTTGAGGGAATCCCCTGCCTTGACTGTAGGAATGGTTAGCCTAACACCACTATGCTACCTTGAAATTAAACCAGTATGAATAATTGTGCTATTTTACTAATATGCAAACAAAGGCATACAGAAAAGTGTCCCAATATATTCAGCAATAATCCACCAATATTCTGGATTACGTCTGCTTCACAACAATAACTCAAACAGCAAAGGGAGCTTATTTTTTCAGTGTTCATTTACAATATTCCAAACTACATTTTGATCTTCTCTTACTGAAATCTTTCTTCAGTTAGTGAAAAATAATTAATTAAAAATCCACCTCAGGTGCTTTTTTTGTAGAATTGTTTTGCTTACCATAACACATTGCCACTACTAGTGCTTCAATATTTACCTCTGCTTCCATCTTATAAGCGTTATCTATTCTACTGAAGTTCTTTGTTACAGTCACATTTTCCTCCTAGAACAAAAGAGAATACTTTAAATTATACCACTCAAGAAAATAATACTATTTGGTGATGTTAAGAAGATTTACCTTGTACTGAGCCAACTAAATGTTCAATTTTAAATTAACTAATTATAGCAAAAGGAAGTAAATATTTTTTTCTTTCAGAATAAAATGCTATACCTCTTTGAGTTAATACAAGTAACATTTTAGTGTGGAACTGTTAATCACACACTTTCACTGAACTCAAATCCTGCCATGTTACATATTGCTATTAATGAGCAGTAACAACTGATATACAAATAATTTAGGGAATGCTATAAAAAAATTATGAGAATAGTTGGGAGGAATTATAAAGAAGGTATTGTGAGTTACTGGTATATTATCATATAAAGGGTGGTCAAATATTTCAAAACATTTACTCAAAATTGTTTTCTACTATGAATAAAATTGCTGCCCTCTTGTGGTTTTTGATATTACTAAAACTTAGAACCAGCAATGTTATTTGTAAAAATTACTATAAGAATTTGAATACAAATATTATTGGACAAAAATTACACAGTGAAGATCCTTGTGCTAAGGAATGCGTTTCTTCCAAAGCAACATTTAAAAAAAATCTGCACAGCCAATCAATATTCCAATGGCCAATCAAAAGCCATGCTTTATAAAAGTCCCACCTGGTCCCACCCACCAGAAAAGTTGTCAATGGGCACAACTGTGCACACAGCACCACATTGGGGACCCTTGCTATAGAACAAGTCTCATTTCCTAGCTTTCATTAGAGAGTGAGAGCACAGTTCTAAAGCACTATATCTGCAATCCCATTTTGAGAGCTGTACAAGTCTGTGTTTATTGTAAATGTACTGGCTAGAATGCTTATGCAACTGGTTAGACAAATTTATTTTGCTTATTTATTTAAAATATTTATTAGCTGTCTTTCTACCTTACAGCATTCAAGGCAGCTTACAACAAATACATAAAAACAAACTTAAAGTCACAATTTAAAACTACCAATAAGTAGAAAAACTAATCAAATGCTGTTCTAAATCAAACTAGCTTCAGCTGCCTCCTAAAGAGCAAAAGGAGCACCTCTCTGAAGAGACTATTCAATAATCATGGGGCTGCCACCAAATAGGCCCATTCTTGTGTACCCGTTCTTTTGTCCACAGCACAGTCAAGATCTTAACTCCTAGGCATGGACATATGGGAGAAGATAGTTCTTCAGATACCCCAGTCCCAAACCACATCAGGCTTTAAAGGACAAAACCAACACCACAAATTGGGCTTGGGAGCAGACCAGTAGCCAGTATAACTGTTGTAGTATCAGGGTCACATGTTCCTGGTAACTGGCTCCACAAGCAGTCTAGCAACAGCATTCTGCACTAGCTGCAGTTTCCCAATATTCTTAAAGTGCATTACAACAGTCTATTATATATGTAACTAGAACATGGATCACTGTGGCTCAATCTGACTGAAGCAGGTACAGGCACAGCTGATGCATCAGTTGAAGCTGGACAAAAGCATTCTGAACCACCACAGCCATACGGCTTTCTAAGGTGACTGCTGTGTCAAGCAGCATTCCCAAGCTGCAAACCTAACTTTTCAAGGGGAGTGTAACCTCATCCAAGACGAGAGATTTCAAGTACCTAGTCTGCTTTTCTACTAACCCAGCGAACCTCTGTCTTGTCAGGATTCAGTTTCAGCTTGTTCACCCTCATCTAACCCATTACTGACTCCAAACCAATTCAGAACATCAGCAGCATCCTTGGAATTAGGTGGAAAAGTAAGGTAGAGTTGGGTATATGGAGTATACATGCATACCCTCCAGTGCTTTTGAAATAACATCACATTTATTTCAAGGACCACAGCTTCCCCATGTACTATTAGTGCTGAAGTTTTTAATCTACTTGTTGCATTAGCTTAGTCTACAATAGCCTAACCAATATTATTTAAAAGCCAAGAGGGTATTTTTCTAGCATGTCTTTAACTAAAAGAACAAATAATTGTTTTGCAATACATCATCGACACTGCTGGTACCTTAGTAGCATTCATACACATGCAATTATGATGTGCACTTCAGCCCAGCTTCATTCACAGAAACTTATCTTGTAGAGAACCTGGGGAGGGAGCTAAACTGGAACAACAATTCATACAAATAAAATTTTAAACAAGGCATGCGCATAAGACAAAAATAGGTACCAAAAAGAGATATGTACCAGAAAAAAGGGCCTGTTCCCAGAAAGCAGGAATGTATGCTGATCCAAAGGACAACAGCTGTTGTAGAAAGATCAGCAGGATGTGGCAGATGATAAATGAAAAAAAGTATGCAAAAACACACATTTTTTAAAACTAATATTTGATTATTACACAACACATTTAAAGTTAAATTTGCACTAGGACTCAGTGCTCACTCTAATGCTTAATCTCACCTTTGAAACTGGTCTATTTGCATTTACTTCCCTGTATTTGCCTACATTAACCTCCCTTAACTCTGTAGTTTTTCCATTATGTATTTGAGACTATAAGCTCCTGTTAGGGTTGCCAATAGCTTTTTGTCCTATTTAATGGACAGCTATTTAGCAGATGTTATTTACCTCTTTGCCATAAGTTTCAGCTGCCCGTTTACACACATTAAGTCTCTATTAAAAGTCCAGGACATTTTTCTCCCTGTCTGCCAGCAACACTAACTACTGTCAAGCAGAGACCCCCCCCCCAACCCCACCTCATTAAGTCACTAATCAGTACACTGATGGCACTAAACTAATTAGTTAATTATCCTTTTTAAAAGGCCAAGCCCCTCTAGATAGGACATGTTCAGCATTAACAATTCCAGAACAGCAGCCCTATTTGTCTGTTGCCACAAAAATGAACAGAAGTTTTGCAGCATTGTAAAGACATTTAAGTTTTTATTCCAGCATAAGCATTTCATGTTGCTGGGCAGACATATATTAGCGTACAATATTTTTGTTCATAACTTCCTATGTGTCTAACTGCGAACTGATCTTACACCAATTGCTCTAAGGACTCATGCTAATTGTAGTATGTTTTCTGCGCCAACTTTGTCAGATACATGTGGTTAGTTCTTACTGAGCTGACATGTTTGAAATTTTAAAGGGGGAAATATAAATTATGATTCACGTTTCTGACGTGGGCTCTACTGGGCCAGGAAAAACTTATGCGCAAATAAGATCTTGTTAGTCAGTATGGCGCCGTCAACCTCCTGTACACTGAAGGCCTGAGCAATGTGGAGGAAGAGTGAGAGAAAAATACACAACACATATACAGATGGCTTCCCTTTCGGAGGCTCCGCAGGGATGGTCTGGGCGACGCGCACAAGAACTGTTGAGAGCGGCCCCACAGAACTCGTTCCTTTGGCGGCGCTCCCGTCGCGCGCCCTTTTCAAACGGGAGAAACGCTGAGGTGCCGCGCGGTTTCCGCCCACCCACCGAGATGCCTCCGCGCTGCCGGGCAGTCTGGGTGATGTAGTCTAGCCTCCGAGAGACGCTGGTCCGCGCTGCACAGGCCTCCGCTTTCTTGCTTTTCAAGTGGACGGTGACCTTCGCCCGATCCGGCCCCGCGCTTAGCTCCGCCGCCCCGCTCACGTGAATCTCCCGGCCCGGCTGCTGTAAAAATCCGGGGAACCCTTTTTTGATTCCAGGCGAATCGTTTTCTGATCCAGGCGTCCCGACCGGTGGAGGGACCAACTCTGCAAACACTCGCGCGGGAGGGAGCGATAACGGCATCTCGACGAGAGAGACGGAGGGAGGAGAGACCGTTAGGGCGCCATGGCAACCCACGCCGGACCATTCCCTCCCAAGCATGATGGGTAATGTAGTAATGTGGGCTGTTGTGGAGGTCTCGCGTGAGGTTACTGGAACGAGAGCTTTCTCCTCCAAGACTGCGGGGTTGGCGAGAGCCTCCAAAGCAGGCGTGTCGTGATTCCTACACCCAAGAGGAAACTTCCGTTAGTTTGTAGGCTCCTAGGGACTTCGCTGGTCAATGGCCCGTCACTGATTTACTTTCAGCCGCTGACAATCTGAGCCTATGCTTCCTTGCTCGAACGGAATTCTATGGGGGCTTAATCGCAAGAACATTAATAGGCCGGCGAGTCATAGCCCCCCCCCCTCCCGAGTTCTAGATGGTTTACAAATTAAAAGAGACTTTTAAAAACAAAATAAGTAAAAACGGCACATAAACCAGAGTCGTAAATCGTTGAATGGTGACTATTAAGTGAGGTTGGAAGGCTGGAATTCTAACAGCATTTTGTGGGAGTAAGCCAGAAAAGGCTGCACAGAATAAGGTCTTACTTCCGAGTAGACCTGCTTAGCTTTGTTCCCAAAATTCTTCTCCAAGCAACATTAGTTTATAAAGGGAATAGATTGATTGCACAAAGTTTGTATTGCAGCAGAATGAACATTTCACAGGATGAAAATAGTTCACTTAAACAAAAGCAGCATGCAATCAACTAAGACACTTGCAGATTTTGGCAAGGCAAAAGTTGTGAATCGTCCAGACCTGGATAGCCCAGGCAAGCCAGAACTCTTCAGATCAGAAGCTAAGCAGGTTTAGCCTTGGTTAATACTTGGATGGGAGGCCACCAAAGAAGACCAGGGTTATGGAGCCAGGCAACGGTAAACCATCTCTGTTAGTCTCTTGTCTTGAAAACCCACCAGGATCACCATAAGTCAGCTATGACTTGATGGAACTCTCCACCACCACAAGAGTGGTCTGCACATACCTTCTCCAGTGCAGCCCATGGAAGCTGCAAGAAAAACAAGTGTTCTGCAGCTGGTCATGAAGCCTGATGGTGGCAGAATGGCATGCCATGTATCCCCAGCCACGGAGCTTGGCAAAAATATGAAGGGGTTGCATGCCTCCTGCTGTGCCACTCTGACTGGCTCCAAGGCAGGCTGTAGTGCCTCTGTTGGAGGCCTGGATGACAATGACACAGCTCTGGTGTGGTTATTATGTAAAACATACATAATAAAATTACATCTTAAAAACAATTAAAACTGACACCCCCCCACACACACATCATTAAAACAATTAAACCAGAGCTAAAATGCATACAAAAACATGAAAACAACAAAGGAAGGAAGGATTACTAAGGGAACACCGAATGAAACAAAAAACTCTTCACTTGCTTGTGCAAGATGGCAGAAGGGACCAAACAAGTAGGGTTGCCAGCTCCACGTTGGGAAATTCCTGGAGATTTGGGGTATGGAAGCTGGGGAGAGTGGGGCTTGAGTAGTTGAGGGACCTCAGCAGGGTATAACACCAAAGCAGCCATTTCCTTTGTGGCCTGAAGATCAGTTGTAATTCTGGGAGAAGTCTAGCCACCACCTGGTGTTTGTCAAGTCTGCCTTGAAAACAGTTCAAGAGTATTGATGCCACTACCAAGAAGGCTGCCCCAACCTATCCAGCAGTAGGACTACAGAAGTAAGTTGAGTTCATAAGGTAGTAGGGAGTCTTCAGGTATGTTAGTGCCAAACCATATAGGTCTTTAACCTGCACCTTGAATTGTACCTTGAAAAACACTGGGAGCCAGTGTACATGGGCCAAGACTAGAGTTATATGGTCTCTATGATCTATTCCAGTCAACATCCTGGCTGCAGCAGTCTGCACCAATTGAAGTTTCTGAACACCTCTCAAGGGCAGCTCCATGTAGAGCTCATTGCAGTAAGCTAATCTAGATGTAACCAGGGCATGCACCAGATCTTTTCTGCCCAGGAAACGCTGCGGCTGGCTACCAGTTAAAACTGGTAAAATGCACTGGTAAAATGGCCACAGCTGCCCCAACTTATCCAGTAGTAGGCTTGGTCCCAGAGCATCCCCAAATTACTGACCTGTTCCTTCAAGGGGAGTGCAACCTCATGCAGAATGAATGACGCCTGCTCACCAGTAACACTTCTGTCTTGTGAGGTTTAAGTTTCACTGTATTAGACTGCATACACTCCAAAACTGCCTCTAGGCCCCAGTTAAAGGTTTCTACAGCCTTCCTGGGATCAGGCAGAAGTACAAGCTGTTATCCACCTTTTGATGACATCCAAGCTCAAATCTCTGAATGACCTTACCCATAGATTTCACATAGATGTTGAAGAGCTTAGGGGACAAAATCGAACCTTAGAGGACCCTACAGAACAAGGGGCTGAGCAGCAGTTTTCCAGCACCACTTTGTGAAACCTACATTGTTTTGAAACTGTGTTTATTTTCTCTAGGTTTCAGCTCCAGCAACTGAAAAAATTTAAGTACAACTTCAGGGGAAGAGATGAACACTGTTTTGAACTTCGATAAAGATAGATCAAGATGGGTAGCCATGTTAGTATATCTGTGGCAGTAGAAAAGAGTGAGTCCAGTAGCACCTATAAGACTAACAAAAATTGTGATAGGATTATGAGCTTTCATGAGCCACAGCTCACTTCTTCAGATACCACTGAAGAAGTGAGCTGTGGCCAGGGCCGGTGCCACCATTGAGGTGGTGAGGCAGGCACTGAGGCACTGAAGGGGGCGCTGGAGGCGGTGCTGGAGGCACGCGCCATGGAGCTGGCGTGCCTGGCCCGCAGCTGCTGTAGCCAGCCAGCCCCACGCCACCACTGCTGCCACCACCAACACACGCCCCCGGCCGGGCACAACAGCCACGGGCCAGGCACAGCAGGTGTCTGGGGCGGCGTGCAGAACCTCCCCAGGCACCTGCCGCGCTCAACTGGGAGCGCAGGCAGCCTCCACATGCTGTCCCAGCCACCCGCCAGCCAATGGGGCTGGCTTGCTGCGTGATGTCATCACGCGGTGACATCATAATGCAGTCCGGGGCCGCATGCACATAGGTGCATGCCCCTGGCTGTGGCTCATGAAAGCTCATACCCTATCACAAATTTTGTTAGTCTTATAGGTGCTACTGGACTCTTACTATTTTCTACTGTTTTGAACTGGTTGTCAGGTTTGGTTTGATTCATTGAATTCCAGCATGGTGAGATTTAAGCCAGAGATGATGATTCACAGACTAATTTCTTAGAGGGGAATTACCCAAACCAGCATAGTAACTCTCTTATTGTCACCTACACAGCCCTACCTATCTTGTGACTTCATTACATAATGCCTATGCGAAAAGATTGGATAAGTTTAGAGGGAAACAAAGAACAATATTTATTTACTTATTGATTAAAATATATATAGCCCACCTGATTTATGGTATAAGGAAGTTACAATTCCATTTTTTCAAAAGTAAAACAAAGCCTCAAGTAATCCCTTTCTCCCCCAAAATGCATGCAGCTTAGACCCCATTAAAAGCCCTAGTGAATAAACTGGCCCTGCCGTGCTTTATGGTATGAATCACTTTTGCCTCAAATTTAAAGTATTTGGTATGTTCCTTGGAAACCATTTACGAGTAGAAAATTATCTTTTCCTTTCTCTGACATTCTGTTTATTTTGTGGCTTCAGAGTATGTATTTAAATCTCAAAGTGTCCACTAAAATCAGATTTTTCTGTTGAGGGCAAATTTAAACTCATGAGTTCTTCCTGTGAGTAACATAACCAACAATCACTTGCATGCTGCAGTCAAAATGATTATGCAGTGTGTGGTGCTTGTTTGATAGGGTTGTCATTTAGAATGATTACTGAAGTGTGTATAAGGAGAAGTTATTGTAGCACATTTCAGAAAATCAATATTAACGTTAGTCATCTTGTCTGCATTGAGCTTTGGGGTTAAGATGTCTGGGAATGCTTAAAGGCAGCACATTAGAGAAAAAGTGAGCTAGAATTTGATTGCTTGGAAATAACAAAATAGAAATTGTACAGTATGCGCCAAATGAGAAGGCTTGTTGATTTTGTTATATTGAGGAGACAGTTTTGTTGTTCATTCTCTCATGTGAACCATCACAGCTGATTACAAGACAAATAGAGAAATCAAATCCTCTATTTGAAATCCCATTGATTTCAATAGGCTTAGACTGGTGTAAGTCTGCAGAGGATGGGACTGTGAAAGGTTTGATCGTATCCATCTTTATCAAAAGAAATTCTTACAAAAATTTGACTTCTAAACGTACTTATTAGGAATAGAGGAGTTAATACAGGGGAGATGTACCCTTGAGAAACCCTTGAGAATCTGTGATTCTTACTGCAGGCTGTACATTAGAGTGGAGAATGAGGGTTTTTTTTTAAGTTATGTTGCTTTGCAGTCTCATCTTCTCCCAAGAGCTCAGTACAAGTTACAATAAAGTGATAAGCATTTTTCGGTGTACTGTCTTGACTTCTGTTCTGATTTTCTAAAGGAAAACAAATTTAGTATTGAGAAAGCTAGTGGGAAGAATGCATGCAATTGGGCAGGGTCTTAATAACTATGGAGAGTAGAAAGGCAGGTGCCTATGCCACTATACCTTAGTATTATAGAGTTGAGAAAAGATGCAGCTACTGAAATGCTATGTTCTACACGTTTATCAAATGTATATGATCCATGACTTTTCTTGTTGTATCTGGTAATCTTAAACACAGCTGAAAATAAGTCTCATAACATGTGGGCTGATATGCAGTGGCAAAAAAATCACATACGGTGGCAGTAAGAGACTGCAAAATACCCAGTCTTTAAAAATGACACATTGCAGTGAATCATCCAGTGTGTGAAACCAAGATTACATTATTTCTGACAAAGAAGAATTGTTCAAGTGCATATGTGCATTGTTTTGTTTTTCAGAGGAATAAAACATTCTACATGAAATAGGATCATTACCTCTTACGTTCGTATGTGTAAGAGTCAAGATTGTGTAATTGTAAGGCTAAAGTGTGGGCATCTGCTCTAAATATACTCTGCCAAGACAGGATATTTAATGTTTTCAAATAATGTAGTGTAGTAGTTAGGATGGTGAGTTGTGAACCAAATAAGTCTATGGTTAAATGTCACATTTGTCATGAACTCAGTATTAATTTCTGAGCTCAGCCTTATCTATCCCTTTAGTATGGAGGTAATAATATGACCAAACTTCTAGGGTTGTTGTACGGATTAAAAGTATGTAAGTGCTTTGAACACACTGTCCTTTTTATATTTATAGGGTCAAAATTCAGAACAAAAGGTCAGCAGAGAGCCAGTATAAGAAAGCCTATTTGCATAACTGAAAATATACAGCTTACCTCTACTAATAATGGATATGTTGATTAATAATCCATGAAGTTTCTGCAGCCCGGACACTGGTAGTTGTAAGTCTTTTATTAGGAAGTGGATCCCATTTGCACACACACACCCAATATACGCTATGTTTAAAATTTCATTTTTTATAAAGAGCTATATTTGACTGTTTGCTGTATCTGCCATGACCTGGCTCCACCAAATAGAGTTTTTGACGCTGAGTCATCTTTCCTCCTCCATGTCGGTTGGTTTGATTTAAAGGACGCTTACTTTCATGTCCCAATAAATGTTTGTTACAGAAAATATCTCTGTTTCCAATGCAGTTCCAAAAGGTACCAATACAAGGTCCTTCCTTCGACCTTTCCTCTGCCCCTAGTGTGTACACCAAGGTTATGGCAGTACTGGTTCGTCACTTCAGGGAGAAACATTGCACCATATTTCCTTATCTTAATGACTGGCTTTTTGTGGGCCAGTCCAGAGAATCTGTATCTCATCACACCTCATTAGTACTGTCAACCCTCCAATATTTGGGCCTGAGGGTCAATTTGGAAAAGTTTTCCCTGATTCCCCAACAGAGGGTAACATTTGTGGGAGCTATGTTGAATTCCACACTAGCATGGGTTTTTCCCACCAAAGAAAGAATAAGTCAGTTCCGAGTCTCTTTCAGACACCAAAGCGCAAGAGAAATCCAAAAACTGTTAAGTTTTATGGCCTCTCTGACACTGATAGTACCCTTTGCCAGACTTCAGCTCCAGCTGTTGCAAAATTGGTTTGTCAGAGTATTTCATTTGCACTACCAGAACCTGTACAAGTGGTTCTCGGTTCCATCGTTCATGGTGGAACGATGAATGGAAACTAATGATAGGGACCCCATTCGGTTCCAGTCCCATCCACCTCTCCAACTTTACAGACACCTCCCTGTAGGGTGAAGGGCCTCTGGTCTCATGCATAAGCCTTTTGAGCTTCTAGCTATCTGTCCTCTCAAATTTATGACAGCCAAGATGGCCTTCTTAATGGCCATAACATCAGCTAGGAAGGTGAGTAAACTGCAAGCCCTGAGGTACGATCCACCTTTCCTCAGAATATTTGCAGACAAAGTGGTTCTCTGTCCCAGCCTCCAGTTCCTACCCAGGATAGTCTTTGCTTTCTATCCAACCAAGACATTACTCTGCCAGTGTTTTTTCCTTCGCCTTCTACAGAGGCTGACAGACTCCTACACACATTGGACATCAAATGTGCACTCTGTTTTTACCTGGACAGGACTAGTGCCTTTAGAATGGACCCTAACCTATTTGTCTCCTTCAGGGGATCTAAAAAAGGACAAAAAGTCACTCCTCAGACCATCTCCAACTGGTTGTTGTGGCTCATTAAAGAGTGTTATAAGCAATCCAAACAACCTTGCCCTTTGAGCATCAGGGCGCATTCTACAAGAGCTCGATCTATCTCGTCAGCATTTAGTTTGGGCATTCCATTCGTGGACTTATGCAAGGCGGCCACCTGGTCAATGCCATCCACCTTTATTAAGCAGTGTGCAATTGATGTAGACGCCAGAAGGGATGCTGCAGTCAACAGAGCTGTCCTGACGAGTCTTTCGATGAAGAGCAACACACCCACCTCCTGAGTAAATTAGCTTGCTAATCTCCCATGTGGGACTTCTCAGAAGACACAACAGTGAAAACACAGTTGCACCTACCTGTAACTGTTGTTCATCAAGTGTTCTTCTGTGCAGGCACACATCCCTCCATCCTTTCCCCACCATGTGCCCTTTAATATGCTAATTTATCGTTCTTCACCAGTGGCTTAGTGAACTGAGGGAGGGATCCGCTAGCCCTGCCTTTTATAGCTACACCCACTCAAAAAGCATGGGTGAGCATCTCACGCCTTTTGGAGCTTTGATACGTCCACATCTGACCTGCACATGTGCAGTTCCCATGTGTGCCTGCACAGAACAACACTCGAACAACAGTTACAAGTAGGTGCAAAACTGTTTTCCTGATGCTTGCCTTTTATGATGAGGTACACAATTTCAGTCCAGTCAATGATTAAAAGATGTATGGGACATTGCACCACCCCTTTTCTACCCAGAAAAGCATGCAGTTTATTAAAAAGCATATAGTAGATCTGGAAAAAGTACAGAAGACAGTGATCAAAATGTTTAGAAATTAGAATACCTTACCCCATTAGTAAGGCTAGACATAGATATTTGAGTTTAGAAAAAAGATGAGAAAGTATAGAACAATATTCTTCATTCATTTCTATAACCATTTTTAATTAGAGCAGTTGCTGGGACTGCTTTTTTTGAAGAGAAGAACAGTGTAGAAGGACTCTGTAATGTTTTGCCATATAAATATTTTCCTTCATAAAGGATTCCCAGCTCTGTCCACATTTCATTCCCCTTCACATTGATATCCCACCATTAAAGCCAACACTTGTGGCATTTTTAGTGCCACAAGTGACACTTGTGACTGGACTCCAGTCTAGGTCCATTGAAATCAATGGGCTTAGAGTGGAATAAGTCTGCTTAGGATTTGTCTGTTTGCTTCCTTCATGCAACCTGTATATTGTAACTCCTGTAATGGTACCTCACTATAAGGCTCTGAAATGGTCTATGTTAGGCTGTCTCCTTGCCTTTCTTAGTGTTCTAAAATGGTTTTCGCTGCCACCAAAGACTTTCACCATAGATCTCTTTAGCGTAGGAAAGCTTACAGTGCAATCCTAAATAGAGTTAATCCAGTCTAAGCCCATTGATTTCAGAGGATTTAGACTGGAGTAATTCTATTTAGGATTGCACTGTTTGTTCTAGGTAGTAGTATGACAGAATGATCAGCACATAGGTACGGCTGTGAAGTAAAAAAAGGGATCCTTTATGCTAGATGAAAGCTTGGTAGTTTCAAAACAGATATAGGTCCTTAAATATTTATTCACAGACTCAGTCGCAAAGACTGATTTTCCACATAGTTGCCACATAGGCTAAGAATAATAAAATCACCTAGAAAGACTTATTTCCCTCAGTTGCCACTTAGGCTGAATTCATCCACAAAGTAGAACACACAGAGCCGGACCACACGATACTAAGAACACGGGAATGACACGGGAACAGACTTACACGTGTTTTTCAACAGCAATGCTGGACCTCCTGTGTGCTCGTGTCCGAGTTGGCACGGGTTTTATCCAAATTCCTCCAAGTAATGGAAGGGCTATCCCATCATGCCTCCACACTTTGCGCATGCCTAATCCATGTCCCCCGCAAGTCGTCCCTTCCTTGTTTTTTTTCTCCTTTGTCAAAGTATTACCTCAAACGCACACCAGATGGCACCCCATCAGTTTTTCATGTCTCGTGGCTGCATTTCATTCTTGTTCCCTGCACGTTCCACTACCCGTCACTGTTGTTTGCGCGGTTGAACCCAAACACTATTGAAATGTCTTGAAAGGAGGGGTTAACCGCGGAAAAGTTTCCCTACAGCAACCCAAGCTAAAGGGTGCACTCAACTGAAATCACTACAAAGTGGCGTTGGAGTATTTTATTTTCTGCTGTCGTATATTCATCTAAAATTTTTTCGCATTTGAGTACCTGTTACTGTATTTCGGATGGAAAATCTACACATTCCTTTTTAAGGGAACTTCTAAGAATACACGCCTGGTAGAGCGGTCATTGCTACTGATTGGAAAATTAAATGCGAGGGATGTGCCGCAGCACGTCAACCTAATTAGGAGTGCGTGGCAATTGGTGGATGGGTTGTGCACCTCATTTCCCGCAATTTTTCATCATTTGGCGCGAAACAACCGCACTCAATAATCCGTGCTCTACACACCTAAGCTTGGGTCCATTTTTTGAAATGGAGGAAATGGACGGAAAATGGAGCCTGAGTTGGACAGAGGAGGTGGAAGAATTAATCGAGGAAATGGGTGTTCATGACGGGGTCTTGCAGGATGTGTCAGACTGCATTGGGCCTCTTCACATTGAGAGCCTGTTCAGTAGGGCTCAGGAGGCTGACATGAATTGTGTCTCCAGTGACAGGATGGTTTATATCGTCTTTTATGACCAGATTGAGGAGGAAGCCTTGGGCGAAAGACAGCAGAGTATGTATTTTTTCCTATTTTACAATGATTCACAAATTAAATAAAATAAATTTGTACAGATGAAATATGCAAATTAAACCTCATGATGCAACGTCCGCTCAAAAGCAGGAGATCATTTTGTCGTTGACCAATTGAATAACGAGAATGTCAAATTCTGCATAACTTGGGCATGTGTTTGATCCTTCTCTTTATTGGTGGCACGCTATAATCGACAAAATGTTATTGGTCCCCCCCCCCAAAAAGTCACTTCATTTTATACTCTCTTCTTGAAACTTCTTGACAGCAGATGATGAACCCAGTGTGTAGGATGGTTTCATTATTTTTTCTTTAACTTGGGCTTTTGGGAATTGCGGATGTTGACATAGAAATTTTGGTCAATCATTCTACTAAGGCAAATTTCTAAAAAATGAAATTATAAAAAAACTCAACACAAGATTTGTGTTCCACTTAAATATTCGTGATACCATGGGTGAAAAAAATTGTGAGCGTGTAAAATACCATGCACTGCCTTCTCCCCCATGCAAGATTCATCATTGAGAAAAAGAAGGGAACATCTTCCAAAAATGGACACGTCCATATGATCATTTCCATGGAGAGTTGCAAAAAAGAAGACATGTCACTTAGTTGGAAAGTGAAAGCACATGTGCATCGGGAATAAGCAATTTTAGATCAAAGACTTCTAACGTCATAGACTGGTCATTTTCTGAGATCTGATTGGACGTGATACAACGCTCGACATTTTTGAAGAAGGAAATTGAAAGGTTGAAGTTAGGACAAATTTGGGGGGGGGGTCCTCATGAATGGTTCTATTATGACCCCTAAGGTTGTATTTTTCTGGAAAAAAATTAGAACATGAGGGTTATGCGTCGTTTTTTGAACAGTTCAGCTATAGTGTTGACCAATGTGATGGCAAACTGGGGTGCCCTATTTTCATGGATAGGGTGGAGAACGTTCGAGATAGCACTACATTCTTCTCGGGGGGGGTGGATTATTTGAGATTGCGTGGAATGTTGGGGCGCTGTCTGCTGCTATGATTGTGGGATGCTTCATGTGTGCAAGCAAACCCCTTTTTCACTTGACGAGGGGGGGGGGGGAAATGGCAAAGGAACGCATCCGCAATCTGGGGCTCAGGCTACTGCTATGCTTGACGATGGCTTCCGGCGGCCGAGAACACACCGTGTGGGCTTGCAGAGGAGTGATAAGGGAAAATGAACCGTCAACAGCAAGAAAGCTAGCTGCAACTCTCATTTTTCTGTTATATTTGGCGCAGGTGCACTGCCGGCTCAAGGTCGAGTCGTTGGCTTGCACCGATGGCTTTGGGAATTGAGGTTCCCTCTGGGACGCAGCCACTAGAAGGCTTGCTGACTGGCGCTCTTCTCGCCACAGGCTAACAGCGGGAATGATCACCCCTGTTTGAATTTGCAAGGGGAGAGTTGGGGGAAAAGGCTCCTTCAGGGTCTCTACTAGTTGCCAGATCACTGAATACTGCTCCGCTCTGCGCTGGCTCCCGGCTTGCGAGAGCACACCACATCGGCTTCAAAAGATAGAGGTGGGGAAGAGGGTTTCAGCAGGGACGCTTTCGCTGGCTGGAACGTCGGCCACGGCTATGCTTGGCACAGGCTCCCTAGAGGTAAAAGGCCTATTTGCAGTCTTAAGATGGAGGAATGAGTAAAACACTTTCACTTGCCGTTGCGCGGCGGGCTCCTTTGACGGGCGGAGCATTCAGGCAAGGAAAAGCCCCCCCATGGTGTTATTGCCATGTTTGTGGAGGAATAATCCCGTCTTGATGAACAAGATTTTCCGATCATAAACAGATCAGGGTGACTGTGGTATGACACAAGTCACGATTGAAAAATGTTTAACACCAGTCATTCTCTCTCAAGTTTAGATGGGAGATGGGGGCTTCCTTCTCAAACATCTTGGTTCTACGACTGCTGACCAATGGTCTTTCCGAATGGATCTTGTTCAACAGTCGTACAATAGGCTTTTCCTATCCTAACTTGAGGGAAGCCAGCAACGGTCCAATCATTGACAGGCATCACTTGCGATTCTGCTCAGAGCTGAGAGAGGATGTTACTAGTATGATAACCCTTACGGTTGAATGTCATTGAAGACATTGTTATTTGACAATGGTCAACGACAACAACCAAACCCAACAAAACACATTTTCATCCAAAAAATTTGCCTTGATTTCTTTTCATTTTTATCATTTTTCCAATCGACTATGGACTTCCCAGTCTCTCTGTGAATCCAAAAAATCAACTCAACACAGATTTACCCTACCAACTTTTAAAAATTTAATTTGGATGATCAAATAGATGAAAATAGATTACCCTTTTCTCCCTTTCACTTCTCCAACCCCCCCCCCCCATCAAACACTCATACACTCCCAGGCAATAATGTTTGTGATTGCAGACTACAGGCAACTAGACATTGAAACGCTGTGGGCTTGCAATCCAACCATGACCAATGATTTCTTGCAACATACTATCCACATTCCATTGTGAGTTTTAGGTGATGTTGGAACCCCTTTTCGGACGATGCAGGGACATCTATAAATGTTTAAAAATACCACCTTCCTTATAGAGTTGTTGTGTGACAATTGCTTTAAAACTGTTCAGAACAAATGTTAAAATCGTTGTTTCTGTAGGACATCCATGTTTTTCTTGGTTGTACAGCAAGTTCCTATTTGTAATTTAAAAAGGGGAGTGGATGTTTGCTACATCATTTCAGGCTATGTTCCTCAATTTGCAGTTCTGTGCTTTTAAACGGGGTTATGTACTCCTGCTTTCTTTCTCAAGCGGAGCACACCACCCGAGAAGTGATGAAGGGATTCCGGTGTCGGGCTCTCATTGCGATAATGGTGATGATGAAACATGGGACATGATTACAAGGCTTGTGTTGTTTCACATCATCCAAAATTTCCAATGTCACGTTAAGGCAACGGTACACACTCAACCACTTGCATCTATGATAATATTGAGGATTGGCTGTGTTGCCTTTTAATTGGTTTAAAAATGAGATTTTGTCCAAGAACTTGGTGTGTCACGCGTAGACAGTTCAACATTTTTTCTGTCAATGTTAATTTAATTTGGACTCGCCAAATAGAAAGCCGTTCCACTACCAGATTGGTTTTTTTTTGCACGTCAAATTATGAGATGACACAGTGTCCAATGATAGAAAGAATATCGGAAATGGGAAAGAGGGATGAACTGTTTCCTTATGCCTCACCATGCAATGTTGCCCACTCTATGGTGTGAATTTTGGAACAAGATGGCTTTTTTTGGTTATCACGTGGCAACAGAACTCATTAAAAGGGATGCCATTTATTGCATCATTGGATTCAATTTTTGTGAGAAATCATTTATTTACTTGAAAAATTGGACAGTTTGCATAGCACACTGCAATGTGGTTAAAGAAACAACAGAGGCGTGAATTCCTTCTAGGTGGGACACCACAGGACATACAACCGAGAGAAATGACTGTCCAGCAATACCTTGCCTATCAAGAAAAGTTGAGGCGATGTACCAAAATCAGAACCTTTTGTTTACAAAAAAATGTCTTCTGACTTGCTTGAGCTCAAGTGGTGGCGGTAACCTGGAAGAAAAAGAAAGGAGTGGACTATGAGAAAATCGGTAAGTTGTAACAACAGTTGTGTGCTCATGGCATAACCTTTCCAAATTAACTGACTATAAGGGATTCCACTCACCCTGTGATGATCTCAACTCAAGTTTGGGAAAAATGAACACGGTAAGCACAGCGGATATTGAGGGCTCTTTTTGTGACATCTGCCTCGGTCCATGGGATGCGTGGTCTTTCGTCTGGGGGATCTAGCGTACGCACCCTTGGAAACGGACCGTACAGTATGTCGCCTTGATCTAGACAAATATTGTGTAGGACACAGCAGGTGGTTATGACTGCTGTCATCAGTCTCTCACTGACCAATAGGGGCCTTTGAAGATAAATCCATCTATTTTTCAAAATTCCAAACGATCTTTCCACCACCATCCTAGCCCTGCTCAACCTATAATTAAATCTTTCCTGTGATATGCTCGATGGTGCAGGATATGGTTTCATTAACCACGGCCTAAGTGGGTATGCAGGATCACCGATAATCACAGGATCAAAGGTCAGACCACCAATAGTGTATGGTATGCGTGGAACTCTGACACCCTCTTCCATTCTCTTGAAGATTGGTGAATTTCGGAGCACCCTGGCATCATGTGCCTTTCCTGGGAATCCCACAAAGATATCTGTAAATCGTGCTCTAGCGTCAACAACCGCTTGGAGTATCATTGAGCAGTATCCTTTTCTGTTTATGTAGCGTTCTCCTGAGAAGGGTGGAGAACGAATTCGGATATGGGTTCCATCTATGGCACCCCATGCATGCGGGAATCCCAACTCACTGAAGCCATGAAGAGTGCTATTGATGTCGTTAACACCGATCCACTTTTCTGTGAGTTTTGCGGCAATTAACTCACACACTTCATCGAAGGCATCGCAGATGGTAGACTTTCCACGGCAGAAAACTGGTATCATAGCAGCATTGGTTGTTCCCATTGACAATTTCCAAACTGTTATGGCAACAAGCTCTTCTGGCTCTAGATGCTCTCTCATGTTTGTTGGCTCTCTCTGGAGAGAGTCTCTAAGTTCATCCTCTAGCATCAGAAAGGTGGCCCGCCTCATTCGGAATTGTTCTAACCATTGATCATCATCGTACTGATAGCGAATCCACCATGGCCACCAGTACGGATTTGGTCTGTTTAAGACCCATGCAGTCCGAACTGTGGCTGATGCAAAGTGTCCCTTTGTAAGAACATCAAGATAAAACTCAATAATTGCTATCGCATCGCTGATTTTTTTCCTTCCGAAAGAGACAAGATGTGTCTGCTCAAACTTATGCAACATGCCAAGTACCTCCGACAGAGACTTGGAGGTCTTTCCCAAATAGCTCACCATATATCCCACTGTTCTTATAAAATACCTGTCCCGATCTTGTAACAATTTAGCCATCATAATGGCATAGCTGAGGTTGCTTCTTATCGAGATTAATTTCTCGTGGTCTTCTCCTCTAAGATCCATGGCCAATCGTGGAATTGCTGACCTTGCCTCAGATACGGAAAAATCCTTCAGTAGACGGGCGGGTTAACTGATTGACGCGCCCAAAAACAGAGGTTTGAATTCCAATGTCATGCGCTGTGAAGAAAACCCACCTCGTCGAATCAGATTCATTTGTTTGAGGTTCCGTTTTATCAATTTCCGATCTTTAAAATTGGGCGCGCAAAAGCACGGTGCACAAAATTTACAGATCAGTCCTTGCATGATTCTGAAAGCAGCTTGGCGAGATAAAGATAAAGATCTTTATTCCCAACGATGGATTATCAGGGGATGACATCATTCAATGGGGAGTCAACCGGCGTCACCAACAACAGTTCTCCTAACTCCTGCTCCGTGCCCCTCATTATCAATTTGACCGCCTCATCTTCTGACTTATCCCTTCAAAACTGCAACTCTGGAAGATGAACGGCCAAGGGCCTTCCGTGGTCAGACGAGGAGACAAAAGCTTTTATACAAATTTGGGGGGACGATGCGGTCCAGAACTACCTTGCTAACAACCATCGCAATGTGGGTAAATTTGAATGGATAGCAAGCGAGATGGCACAAAGAGGGTACAACAGAAACTGGGAGCAGTGTCGAGAGAGGGCCAAATCTCTACGAAGAGGATACAAAGAGTGCATCGATGGAAACAATAGATCGGGACACGGACGCAGAGTGTGGCCCTTTTTTGAAGCGCTCAACCAGTTTCTGAGAGTAGAGCAGGATTTGGTGGTCCCACGAGTTATTGGATCAGGTGTGCCGCCAACGATTGTCGACAGACGACGACGGTCGGCCAGGAGCGGAAGACAAGGGACAGGGGAAGATCATGTTCCCAGTCAAGGAGTTGATCCGGACGATGTTGCACAGGACACCTTTGAGGAGCCAGCCGGGGACACACTTCCAGAGCGTGATCAGGATTCACAAGCAACAATCACGCCAGCTGCTGAACAAGCAGGTATGAACATAAGGATGGTGATCGACACCCCTCGCCCGCCAAAAATGCCTGTTTATTTGGGGATCTCCGCTTGCTCTGTTGGGCATCAGATTGGTTTTTTGGCGCAGAATGTTACACATCTAGCTCGGGAATTAAAGACAGGTTTATTTCCATGGTATTTATTGAATTTTATTAACAGTGTAAATTAATCAGTTTAAGTGCCAAAGTGCCGTCAAGATGACAGGAGAATAATATTTGAAACAGAATCACAATTGCCAACTGACAATGATTGGACACTTGGTTGTTGTGGGTTTCCCGGGCTGTATTGCCATGCTCTTGGCATTGTATTGCCTGACGTTTTGCCAGCAGCTGTGGCTGGCATCTTCAGAGGTGTTGCACCAAAAGACAGAGATCTCTCAGAGTACACTGAGAGATCTCTGTCTTTTGGTGCCACACTTCTGAAGACGCCAGCCACAGCTGCTGGCAAAACGTCAGGCAATACAATGCCCAGAGCACGGCAATACAGCCCGGGAAACCCACAGCAGCCATTGTTCTCCGGCCGTGAAAGCCTTCGACAATACAACGATTGGACACCTGTTGACTTCCTCAAAATTTTTATACCGATAAATAGACATATTATCAGAATGCTAAACAAATGAAATGGGAAAAGATCTTTGGGTGTCAGTAAGAAAAACAATGTTTCGGGACCTGGTTGCAAGCATCTCCCGTCAAACATCGAGGGAGGCAGACAGGTGTCCAACTGAGGTCAATAATGTTCCCACTTGTGTTGTTTTTTTTAAAAAATAATGTTGACATTATCTTCTTACTGTTCCTTTAGAAAACATACTCTCGGAAAGCGGAACAAGATGCTTGTCACCTGCAGAAAGGATGGCCAACCTCAGGATCCGCAGAAGAGAGCGTCCTCGCAATGAGATATTGGCGACACTGGAGGCCACAAGGGGCGATATCAAAGATTACCTCGGGGAAGTCACACAGTATAATCAAAGAGAAGAGGAATCTAGAGGCAGACAGGAAACCTATCTGGTTCGCGCCGTGGAGGCTGCAGAACGTCATGCAGAATATGCAGAAATCGGATTCAACAAACTTATCAACTCCCAGAAAGAAAACCAAGAAGCTATACTGGCACAATTGGAAAGGCACAATACTCTGATGGAGAATTTGATTTCAACATTATCTCAGAAAAATAATGGTTCTTTAAGCCAAATTGTGTCCGGAAATCACAGTAACAATGAAATGGTGGCCAACGATGTTGTGGTGGAAACAGCAGAGCAGCCAGGAAATTTGAAATCAAAGCAACATGGAGAGGTCAGGGAAACGGCATCACGGAAAAACAGCAAAGAGAATGAAAAACAAATTTCTACTAAGAAGAGGCTGGGAGTAAAAGTCAATTACATAGGTGACCCAGATCCTCTCCCCCCCGATTATCTTTTTAAAAAAAGGCAGAGGGTTGTCCCATCGCGATTCAGATTGTGATATATTTCATAAGAGATAGTGATTTGATGAGTTAAGTTGATGTTCAGTCCAAGCAGGTCGATCAGAGTTAGGTTAATGTCTCTTGGTTAAATGAAAATATTAGAAAAAGGTGAAACACGTGTAGGAATATGTTCTCTTGAAGACTTTTTAAAAAAAATTTATTTACCATAAAACCACACTGAGATATGCGAAAGAATGTGATAATTTGTTCACTGTTTTAAAATCAAAGTTTTTATGTGACACCAATGTTCGATATCGTGAGGTCATGGTTTCCGCTTGTTATGTTGAAGGGTAAAAACGTTACAAAAAAAGGTTGTGAATATTGTTTTTTGAATTTTCAACAATAAATCTGGTTGTTACTCAATGTGTGATTTTTTATTATTGGAAGGAATTCTGAGTGCTGTCTGGAAGTTAATGTCATCTCACAATGCGAGAAAAAAAACCTTAATCGTGTACAGTCCACTCAAAGCAAGAGCATAGTTCTTAACCACGAGAACAGGTTCGCATCCGTCTCCTCTCTCCACTACAAAGCCTGTCCGGAGCAGAGCAGCAGCATGCTTGTATGCCGGCAGCGTCGTCCACCAATGGATCCCCCAACCCCTTCCATCGGACTTCCAACCCATGATGGATTGCTCGCTCCCGCTGCGAGCCATCACCTACAAGAGCAGCTTAATGTATCCCCGATGGTGGAGGCATGCCCTTGAGTTCCGCAAGACCCTCCCCTGCCACGCAATGATCCATTGGAGAGCTCATTCAAGGCGGGAGCCTGCACAGAGCTGCGCGGCATCCCCCAAGCAGGCAATCTCTCACGTTTTTGCTAGAGCCATGCACCACCACCCTTTCACGCCTATCCGGAGTATTCTCTTGCTTTGGCAGTCTTCTGAAGTGAATTCAAGATAAAAATATTATGTCAGGTATAACTGTGAGTAATTTTTTTTAAACACCTGTCAGTCTTCCATTTTTAAAAAATTATTGTTAGAAAATTATAAACCTCTAGTGGTCCATTTCAATTGCTTAAAATTTATCTTTGCCCCGCGAATACTGACAGTTGTGCAATCTTCCACAAAACTCCTCATTGCTGTTGAAATTACTCGAAATTTTTCTGCGTTTTGCTTTTCCAAAAAACGGATATGAGTGATCGTGGATGTGCGTTCCTCAATTGGCTGAGGGCCGATTCATTTTGCCCAAAGGTGTTCTCTAACCAAAGTTTTGTCATCAAGGTCTGCTTTACGAAGTCCCCTCGGAAACGTAGTCCAGGGCCATATCTGTTTATTTTGTGGAACAGGTGAAAGAATCAATGTTCAGTGGTGGGATCAGGATTGTTGATGTGAAAATGCATCAGGTGCAATAAAAGGCCAAAATATTTTGCTTCATCAAGTGATTAGAAGGCGCCTATGAATGTGCACGTCAGGGTGGGACTTGCTCGGTTCTCCTGCAGGAAGTTTATTGGATGACATTTTACATACCAATGCACACCCACCGACTTTTTTAATAAAAGAAATACCGATGGTTTTAAATTTTACACATCACTTTTTTTTCCCCAAGAACCATTGCTCTTTGACTGAACCTCGCCGTGATTGGCTGCTTCTCGTTTGATCCCCGGGTGAACCCGGGAACAGGGAGTGGCTTCTCATTCTGTTTCCCCACACAAATTTGCGGGGTACTCTGCAGAGCCTGAGAAAAAATGGATGCCTCCTGGCGTCGATTGCTGGCAGAAGAGGTGAGGGAAATGCTATCCTCGAAGCAACTTTCAGTGCACGAGATGGACACCCTTACCGAGGCCCTGGGCCCTTCCTCTTTTGAATCGACACATGTTAATCCCGAGTTAGCCGCCATGGTGCGTCGATCCATTAATAACATTGTGGAGGAGGTGGAGTTAGAGTTCTTCAAAAAGGAGTTCAGAACAGAAAGACCAACCTGTGAGTATATGCCCCCCCCTTTCCTTTCCTGTTTAATTTTTTTGCACTCTGTTCAAGAAGATTTCCAACACTTTCTAAAAGGAGACGCTCAAAAAAAGTCTTCTTTTTTTTGAGCTTTTTCTGCAGCATTCTTGCCTGGATTGCGGTAACTTAATTTGTTTTCTCAAAATGTTCTTCTGCAATTTTTCTTATTAGCAACAGACCGCCAAAGAAGGATGGACGCAGTGGTCGAGGCCCACCGGAGGATTCATGAAGCTCGTCAGAAATTTGGCGGTGAGCAAAAGCCACTTATTGCAACAATGATTGTTTCCTAAAATTTTAACGCTGGAGAGGAATTTTCAGGAAAACATCAAACAATAATTCAGTGTAAGGGGTATTCCATGTATGTATCTCCTGACCAGTCAGGAGTAATGTTGGATTTAATTTGCACTCCCAATGAGTTAACAGTCAATTTCTCATATGCCTGTGCGCAATCCTGCTCAAATATTATTTCATTCCCGCATAAGTCGATCAGTCAGCAAACATCAATCTGATCATCTAAAATTCTCTTTTGCAAACCAGCTACTTGGTTCGGGTCCTCAGTGTCGCCCCACATCAATCAATTGATCAAAATTTGATTATATAATTTTGCTTCCAGAAAAGCAAATAACCCTTGTGATGAGGTCTTCACTCACATCAGAGAGATATTGGACATTTTTGGGGGATGTGCTAAAACGAATGACAGGATTTCCCATTGGAAAAAGTGGGAGAGGCTTGAATTACCGTTGGAAATAATGGGAAACTGGAATGACCATCGACTTGTATGGGCTCCATTGAAACACATTAGAGCAACAAAAGAGGTGCAAAGAAAATGTGGAATGGATTTTGAAGGAAAGTGTCTGGGCTCAGATAGACTATTCTGGAACTGGATTGACAGGCCACATGCTGGAATGATGGCCCCTGGTTGTGTCTGAAGGGCTCGGGGAGTGGAATGAATGGCCCCTGCCTGGAATGACGGCCCCTGGGTGTGCCAGAAGGGCTCGGGGACTATAATGACAGGCCCCTGACTGTAATGACGGTCCCTGGGTGCGACAGAAGGGCTCGGGGACTGGAATGACAGGCTCCATGCTGGAATGACGGGTACTGGGTGTGCAAGAAGGGCTCGGGGACTGGAATAACAGGCCCCTGACGTGATCGACGGCCCGTGGGTGTGATCAACTATGTCTTGGCTCCTTGCCAATGAGATTTCTTTAAACTGTTAAATATGTGCCGTATGGTACTCTATCGTATCAGGACAAACTTTACTGCATAAACTCAACATTACCTCCACCGACCTATCAAAATCTGCAAAAAAAAAATAACTCATGCGGCCCCTACTCCTCATACAGGAACTAATATTCCGTTAAGAAACAACTGAGCAACAAAATGGAACGCATTCCAGACTCAAGAAATTTTTTTTTCCCCATTTCCTTGCAAGCCGTATAATCGGGAAAGGGGGGAAACAATCCGAACTTGAAAAAGGAAATTATTAAACATGTCAGTAGCAGTTTTTCCCACCCAGCAGTATTGAGGTTGTGTGGGGGGGTGGAATTTTCTCTTGCTCCAAATAAAGACGGGCCCTTAATTCTGCACTGTTGCTCAACATGCCCTAACTAGGTCAATTTCCACAGGGTCTCTCAGAGGCTATACATATATTATGTCTTTTGATGTAGCATGTGGTTCGAAAATTGCTTTCCAATTAATTGAGTTCTATAGTTTTTGTCGGGTCCAAAGGTGAAGAGAATATAACATGTTGTTATCAACATTATATTGCCTTGTCAGTGGGTGGTGGGTAAGGGGTGAAGTTGTGTTATTATATACTAGAAACACAGTCCCTTGTGCAAATAAATACGATGGGCTCTAGAAAGCTGGGGCTGGGGAGGGCTGGTGGGAAGTTGTGGTTAGAAACGGCTTGCAAGTGGGGGGCAAGGTGAGTGTGGGGAGAGGTGAGAAGCAGGAGGGGTCTGGGGAGGGATGGCAGGTGCGGCGGTAATGGGGTTTGGGGGCGAGCTGAGAGACAGGTGAGGTGTGGAGGGGAAAGGCGGGTATGGAGGCAATGGGGTTTTGGGGAGGAGTCAGAGGCAGGTGGGGTGTGGAGAGGAAAGGCAGTTGGGGTGGAGGGACCCTCCCCTCCACCAGCCAATCCCAGGCCTGATATGGACACCGCTGAGCCAGGAGCATCGTTGGGGGGGAGGAGAAGGGACCTGGGTTGCTCCTGTGCACTGCAGCCACCCGATTCTGCCCAGAATTGGGCCACTGTGGAAACCAGTAGAGCTTCCTGGCAGGCAGAAAGGGCCCAGGAGCACCCCTGAGCTCTGCAACTGGCTTATTTAGCCCTGCTTTGAGCTGAATCGGGCACCTTGGGAAACTTGGACTTCTATCTGTGTTGGGTTCAGAACTGGCCCTGGAGTACTCCGGTGCTCCACAGTGCATCGAATTGGGACTTCGCTGGTCTGAAATCGGCCAAGTGTGGTGCATAGGAGGATGCTAAACCATAAGAGAGTGTCCCCAGGGAGCGGCATTCCCCGTGCATCCCCCAATTGGTCTGGCCCTGCAAGTGTATGGCAGATAGACCTGAGCTGATGGGTCTGGAGGGCAGGTCAACTCACTGTGCAAAGTTATGGCAAGTAGACGTGGCCTTGAGACATGCAGGGGCCAAGTAGCCATGGATAATGGATCCGGCCTTTGGAAATGGGATCAGATCTACCCGCTTTGCAATGCCATGGCAAATAGACCTGTCCTTCGGACATGCAGAATCCAGGTCTTCCCCCTCCCACCACTGGGCCGTCCAATGCAATAGCAATTGGACCTTGCCTTCAGATGAGTAGAGGTCAGGTCTACCCACCAAACAAAGCCATGTTGAGTAGACCCAACCTTCGGAGATGCGTGTTGGCATGGTCTATCTGCCTGGCAAACCTGTAGCAGGTTGAACCATAGGCAAGGTACACTAACTGTGCAATATCACGGCAAGTAGACCTTGGTTCTGCACATCTGGCATGCACGCTGCGTTACCAACTGCACACACAACCGCTCCATGCAGCAGATCGAGGCTTGTAGGTGGGAAACGGCGGTGGAGCCTTGGAGACAGAAGGCAAGCAACACTCTCCCCACCTGTGCACCCCTCCCCACAGCAGACCGAGGCTTGGCCAGGATCCTTGGGAGGCGGAGCGCAGTCCAGCCAGGCATGCCCCAGGCCTCCCTGACCCAATTGTGTCTGGTGAGGGTGGAGGCGACAGCTCTGCAATGCCATGGAGAGTAGACCTGGCCTCCGGACATGCAGGGGCCAGGCGTTCTCCCCTTGCAGTGCCATGGAAAGTAGACCTTACCATCGGAAGAGTGGAGGTCAGGTCTACTTACCAAAGTCTTGAAGAGCAGAGCTGGCCTTCAGAGGTGTACAAAGGCCAAGTCCATCTGCTCTGCAAAGCAATAACAGGTAGATCTGGCGTCAGCCACTTCGGAGACCTGGTCTACTCCATGAGCACTGCCTAGAGAAGTCGACCTGGGCTCTGCAGGTCCATCAATCTATCCACATCACTTGCTGACTTCTCCTCCTCCCTTCTCCGTCACTGCTGGTGGGAACCTTGGGAGGAGGATCACAGGGAAGCAAGGCTTGCCCCATAACTGCCAGTCCGTAACTGAGCTGAGCCGATTTTGTAAAATATTCCTTTGGCATCAGCTGACAACTCATTACAGGGATCTTCACCGTGTGACCAAAGGAACAATGCGCCCAGTCTTTGCTTGCTCACTCACCTGCTGCAGCAGTCATTTACTCTCTGCACCCACCATCGTGTGTCATAATCACAAACATGCCAGCAGGCTCCAAAGGGACCCAAATTTGGGGACCCATTATTTTTACACTTGGATTTATAGTCTGTTATCACTGCAACCTGACCGAAAGTGGAGTAGAAAAAACTCAGTAAATAGATTAAACAGCAAAAGCATGCAACAGAATAAGACCATGAGTTTGTCAACTGTTGAGCTACGGCATAAAATGGTTTTTTTCACAGAGAGACGTGCTATGGGGCAGTGGTCGACAGAATTAGCAAAATTGAGCAAGGAATTTGAGTGGGGTGTTACACTTGAGGGGGACTTTTAAGTCTGGATGGCTGTGGAAAACGCTGTGGAAACAGGAAGGGAGAGAACAGAAGGGTTTATTCCTGAAAATGGAAGAGGTGGTTGATATAGACTTCATTAAATTCTGACGAAACTGACCAGGTGAGAGGAAGGACACAGATATAGGAGGATCTGAAACGATGATAGCAAAACAAATCCCTGTAATGTAAATTGAAATGTGAAGGTTTTGATTGCGGTCTTGGTGACTTCAGTTGGAGACTACTATCTCAGTAAGAGACCACCATTCCAGTCATGGGCATGTCATTCCAGCAACTGAACAAATAAACAATTTTTAGAGTTTATTAGTCCATACAGGGAAGATTCAATTAGCTCCAAAAAAAAATCCAAACACAACAGGGGCTTTCTGGGCAATGATGGAACTGAAATGCAACTGCAAGACCACATCTCTCACACCCATAGCCCACTATTCCAGTCTACGGTCTGTCATTCCAGTCCCAGAGCCCTTCTGGCACACCTAGCGGCCATCTGTCCAGTTAGAGACCTGTCATTCCAGTCCTAGAGCCCTTCTGGCACGCCCAGGGGCCGTCATTCCAGCATGGGGCCTGTCAATCCAGTCCCAGATCAGGCTATCTGAGCCCAAACACTTTCCTTCGAAATCCATTCAATTTTTTCTTCGCACCTCTTTTTTTGCTCTAATGTGTTTCAATGGAGCCCATGCAAGTCAATGGGCATTCAAGTTTCCCATTAATTCCAATTGGCATTCAAGACACTCCCATTATTTCCAGTGGCCAATCCTGTCATTCGTTTTAGTACATCCCCATTTGTCGCTCTCCCTCATGTTTTCATGTGAGGAGACTGTATCCCGGTTTAACATTGTGGCTCTCCAGGAAAAGTGGGTGGGGGGCAGACTACCCACATGTCCCTTTCAGTTCTCCGCGCATGTCTTGAGGTGCCTTCCTGTGTTCAAACGTAACTTGTGGTTTGACTGTCACTACCATCCCAACTCTCCGTAACGGTTATTCAGTGCGGAACCATAAATGACGAAAGTCACAGGTTGGAAAAGTTTCTTCTTCTCTCAGTTTTCGATGGGAAATTCAAACATCCAATTTATGCTGCTGGACAATTCGACAGCAGTCCTATGCACTTGTGCACTGTCAGTTGTCCAAATTTACACAAAACTGCCTACATTCCCCATTGTTCCGGGACGTAAGATGAATGGTGTCCTGCGTGTATCCAGCTTTGCTGGAGGTTCCGGTAACAGGCACTCACACCCTCCACGCCCATCCTGTCATGCATAAACCCACCAAACAATGCCTTTTGCCTGTGCCGTGCTAACCCTCCACAATGAATGGATCAATTACTTGCAGTTGTTGACATTGTGTGATTTGGGGGGTACAGGCAGCCCATCTCACTAACCTAACTCTCTTTTTTGTGTGATTGTCGTTGAAGACAAGCTCTCCCCGCACTTGACTCACCCAATGCTAATGTCTTCCCTGATATGTCTGGTGCAAATTACCCAGATTGATGTCAATGTCAGGTTTCTGTTAACCCACAATGTATTTTCAAAATTTTGTAGCAACGTGGAGCTTGGGAAAAAAAAGGTTATTCTCAAATTGTCCCAAAAGACGAAGCACTAGTTCTGTTCTGTCATTGCAAACACGTAAGCTTGACAAGCTGTTCACCGTGATCAGACTTTGGTGTGATGGAATTTCAAAGCGCGTAACCAAACGTGTTTTCCCACAGAAAATATGCAGGCTGAGGACGATGAGGAGGAACTGGATCCCATCGATGGTGGTCTGTCTCCTGCCGCCACCTTGGCTTCAAAGTATCTCTGTGGACAATTACGGGTGGAACCAAAGCACCCCTCAACTAGCTCCCCTTCTGAGCCAAAAAGACCACACTTAATGAGCAGGGTTCCCAACTTCCGATCTGTTCTTGGACGGGGCAGAGGAGGACCATCTAATGCTCTGTAAATTGGCATATCCTCTTTAATCAGTATATAACGTTTGTTGTAGTGTGTTGACTGTTCTGGATTCATGTGTTGAAAAAAGTTTTATGTGCATGGTTGTTTGATGTGTAATTTGCACTTTGGATGTTAAATTAAAGTTCATGTTATCGATCTGAAACCACAGATCTCAATTTAGATTAGCAACATTCACCCTATGCTTTAATGAACAGCGTCTGCTCGTCACCAAGTACTGGCAATCCAGCAATGAATTTTCATTACAATCACTATGGAGGTGGCCAGGTAATTAAACAGTATAAGAATTTAATTTTTAGTCTGCTTTCCCTAATAAAAGGAGTACTTCATATAGGTCAGCAGTGATAGATTATCAAATTGGGTGATCAATACATAAATTATAGGTTCTACACCAGATGTTTTCCGGTGTTATATTTCATGAAGTGTATGTGGAGAGGATTCTTGCACAAACTTTTCACAACTGTGCTGTGATGACCTTTCCCTTCCCTAAGTTGGATTTCGCTTTAAATCAACCCCTTACACCCTCTGGGTAGTTTGATGCTACTGGGACCATAGTCTTCCCAAAATTTGCATTAAATTTTTGTCCCTCTGTAGCGTGTTTAAGCGTCCTGCTCCTTCGTGGTTTTATGTGGCACAGAGGATAGGAATGGGAGATAAGTCCGGTATATAAATGAACAATTTTTTTTGTTAAACAGTATATCAGTCACATAAAAGTAGTTCTTTTTTCTTCTAGTTGCTTCATCAAAACTCAGAGTCAAAACACACGTCAAGAGATACCCAGGTTCAGCACGTGTTCTCTTGCCTCAAGGTTTGCTGGGATCTGTACGCGTCCTGGACGCTTAAAGTTTAGCATATACAGAGTAGCAGGGAGGGAAGTACAGGCACCTGCATTTCCCCTCGCCTTTATGCTGTTCTTTAAATGCTAAAATTGTTCTCTCACCTCAATGTTTGCTAGTACCTGTAGGCATTTTTGAAGCTTAAAGTTTAGCATGTACAGAGCTGCAGGAAGGGGAAGGGTGGTACAGGTGCCTGTATTTCCCTCCCCGCTGCTCTGTGAATGCTAAAATGTAAGCTTACAGGACGACCGCAGACCCCGGCAAACCTCGAGGTAAGAGAACACGTGATGAACCTCGGTATTTCTAAATGTGTGTTTTGGCTCTCATTCACGCAGATCTCTTGTAAGGCTTAACACAAACTTACCCTCTTTCTCCAGGCTCTCGACTTCTCTCACAGAGCACTCCTCATACAGAGCACGTCTAGAATTTTTTCTTTTCAATCTCAATTCTTTCTTTCTCAGACACACACTCAGTTTGCCTGCTTCTAATACAGTGAATATGTGGTCTCACAGACACATTAAGTACCGACCTCTGCTTGGGTTGCCTTCCCCTCAGAAATACGGGAACACCCTCTGTCTGCACACAGCTCGCCTCTTTTGCCCTAACTGAAGATTTTCCTCTCCCACAGTAACTTAAAACCGCCTTGACACCGCTGTCTCTGTCATCAACCTGTCATATCACTCACTCATCTCTCTCCTTCACCCCCACTCTTCACCTATCTCACCAAACATTTAAAGACGCATGTACCCATTTCTTGAAATCAGTAGACGTGCCCCTGCTGATCATAGAGAGGCTGTCACACATGAGCACTCATATTATTTTTTGATATGCTGATGCAGCGGCTTATTTTTTTTGAAGACCAGACAGTAGAAAAAGTAAAATTGGATGATATGATGTAATAGTATCCTTTATTTTTTGAATTCAAGCATTAAAACAGTATCTTTTAAAAAATTAAATTTTACCCTAATAACGTTGATCACCACGCACGCATGATAACCTACAGCTCCATATCAATTATCAATTAAAGATAGAAATGGACAATTGACGCCCTCACTGGAGACACCTTCTTAATGCACTCAAAGGTTTTTTTAAAAAAAAGTGTTCATGCACACATCCCATTATTTAACAAATAGAAATGAACAATGATCCCTCAGCGGGTTGAGTGAGTATTTGCATGAATACACAGATGAATAGTTTCCAATCACAACATTCATCATCTATTATGTTCATTAAGCCACGTAGCTTCTACCGGTAATAATTTCAATAACTCAACGTTGTCAGCGGAACATGCTCAGTCGTCTAAGGAAGAGTTTCTTGTGCATTTGCGAAGACAGGCGAAGCACTGCGAAGAGATGAGAATTATAAAAATCATATTTGAAAGTTTATCCCGGCATAGAATTTTGAAAGTGAACCGCACATGTGGAATAGGTAACTGTGGATATTGGGATTCCCGGTAAGGAAACTGTGGCACATTTTTTTTCAAATACAATGAACTTTAAAATCACACATTAAAATTAAATGAATTCAAAAAAATATTTGTGAAATTTTCATGTCGAGCATCGCTGTCATACTTTTTGAACGCAGAACAGCACATACTTTATTCCATGTGTAACAAGGAATTCATGAATAAGTCACATACCTTCCTCATCCCCTTCTCTCTCTTTTCCAGTATGATGTCAACCATGCCTTGGCATTGGCCCATCTCTCCTCTGGTGTCTCTATGTCAATATAAAAAACAGGGAACAAATTGCTTGGTTTTTTTAATTGTTAAATTTGGTTTTACCTTGCCATGAAATGCTTCCATTTTGGACAAACACCCTCAACGAGTCATCACGTTCGGTGACAATCTCAGTTACATGCAATTTGTGAACTTGCATGTGCTTAAAGGCTGCGCCGCTACAATTAGGATCCCTATCTAAATCAATGGCCCACAAGGAGCGAAGAGCACTGCTGATGTGGTACTCCCAAGTTTGCATAAAGAGCTTTCTTGTGATCATTGAGCAGAACCACAAGTGACAAATGGCAATTTTTGGAAACGTGTAAGCTTCCCTCAAGTTTTGATGGGAAAGGTTGGCACCCTAGTCCTGCAGCTTGGCTCTCTGACTGCTGCCCAATGGACTTTGCAACTGTCACTTGTCAAGCATTTCGCCATGCTGCCCACATCTCCCATCAAATCTTGAGTTAAGTGGGCAAGTGTCCAATCTGTGGCTTTTTTCACTTGTGGTTCTGCTCATTGTTAGTTATCCACAGAACACCAATAACTGTTACATAAGCTGTCCCTCCTTAGTGAAAGACACACCTCGGGGAGAACATCCACTTCCACATAGCGATTTATGTACCACTTTAACATAACTTGAAAAGATTGAGAGAAAATACCTTTTTTCCTTGCGCCCAGATCCTCCATCTCTTTCCTCCATTGCACCTCAATTCTTAGAATTGTGTGAAAGAAACTATGCTCCTCAAACCATTCTTCACTGAAAACTGTTGGGAAAGTATCCTGCTCTTCCACTGCATGCACAAGAACAAGAGATCAAAGTACATTTTCATTTCTCATTTCGGATATAAAGAAAACATATCTGAAACCGTCATCATTTGAAACGCACCCTCAATCGCCCCCTCTTCAGTTCGAGGATCATTGCCGTCCATCAAGAATACTCGTGAAGTCCACGATGACAGACAATCTAAAATCAAGACAGTACGCATACCCAATTTTAAAAAATATTGAGAGCACCACAACGTAAAATTTAGAGAAATGCCCATATGGTTCCCCCTCAAATCAGTTCTTGAATATTTGAATTGCCTTTTTTTTTCCACACACAGTTTCTGTAATCAAGACAACGCAGTCACCCATAGAAAAAATTTCATGGAAAACTAACAGCACAAACTGCTATTCGGACGGAAGCCAACCTCACATTTCAATATTCGTCTGTGCTATATTCTACTTGCTATCTTTATCCAGTAAAATAATCCAACCAGGATCCCAAACTAGTGATTCCAGCCATAATCAATTAAAGACGAAGGCAGGTCTTCCCACAACTGCAGACTACATAGCGTCAAATTCCATTTAGAGCATGTGATGAACCATTTTAAGTGATGTGGAAACTGTTGTTGGGCCAGAGATTCCTATGTTGGCACAATGAACCAATGTAAAACTTATAGCGATCCCAGGAAAATAATTTTTTTGGTATATTCAAAATCAGTCGATGTTGTCCCGGAAGCTCAGACGTAAAGCTTCACACTCAGAAAATTTAAGTCTAATGAAAATTCCTTGGCACAGCTCGTGGCCACACTGCAGCTATTATTAAAGTTAAGCCCATAAAATGTCCAAATTATTCAAGAAATCACAAATGAAAACACTAACCTTCGCTTCCGGGTGCCGATTTCAGAATGGAGACAATGGGTGCGAGAACAGGAACAGTGAGCCTTCAGCACGCCGAGCCCAGTAACCGCCAAAAAAATTGGCGGGCAACAAGAGCATAGTTACGCACATAGTAAAAAGAGGGGAGGGGACAATGTATAAGAGTAGCAGCGGATGGCCCATCCGAAAACGAAAGAATACATAGCATGTAATTCAGCGCCACCCACCGACACATGCGAAAATTGCATTGTTTAAGAGGGAGGTGTGCAGTGGAAGCGAGCTCTAATGACGCTCTAGGGAGCCGTCTTTGTGTTTTATCGAACATACTCGTGCCAGCGATGCTGCCCAAAGGGTGGACCCGTGTTTACAGAGGGCACGTGTCGAGGAAGGAGAGCAATAGACACGAGGTGGTAAGTGCTTACAGGTCCGTTGACACTCGCTTGTTCGCGTGTACTTGGTATCGTGTGGTCCGGCTCACAGACTTCTTCCTTCAGCTCTTTACTCACAGAATAACAGAATAATTCTGTCCTCTCATCACACAGACTTCCACACAGCCTCGATGAACTAGACTGACTGAACACTTTCCCCCAACTAAAACTGCATTCACTTTGCCCCCCAGGATACAACTACCATCCAATCACAGCACGCTTCACTCACCCATCCAGCCCCCTCGTTCTTGCTTTAGAGGCCTGCATTTTAAAACACAGTAACAAATATTCAAACTGTTAACCAGCAGCAACAAAACACAAACTTGCTTATATGGCAAAACATTTCCTTCTTGTTCAAAACACCAGCACCAAGCTGCTGTTACCACACTGTCAAAAATGTATTGATACCTTCATTGCAGCAAGAGAAGCAACAAGAACATGCATGATAAGTAACAACTACTTTGAGACTTGCTGCTTTTGGACAATAGCTCTGTTGGAGGTGCTTATGAAACATTTTGAAAAAATTCATTTTCTCTGGGTTTTTCAAACATAAAATTTGTAAGTGTGTGTGTGTAAATTGCTTAACATCATAGAGATGGAATGGGATTAAGACGGAAGAAGCAATTTAAAAACTGAGAACATGGAAAGTGCCGCTTGGATGTAAGAGCACTTCTGTTGTACTATAGTTACATTGTAAGAAAGCTTACAAAATCTCAGTCATATCATTAGTGTGGGAAATATAACTGCATGAAAGCTTAGTTACTCAGTAAATATTTGTGCACAAAAGCTTTCTGTTTGGAATTAAAGCCATTTGTTTACAAGTATACTTTAGTGTTATGGCAACAGTGCAATTTGCTTGGGTCAGATGTCTGAATGGGTACACTTCCACCTCTGATACGAAACCAGCAAGGTGCCAAATTACTTATTTATTTACAAGGCTTTTATTATAGCCTTTTGTTTACTTAAGATGCTGGAAACCATTTCAGGCTGATCTGATTGGACAGGGCAGACCAAGCAATCAAACAGGCAAAGTATACGTTGTTTCATGGGAAATTGCAGTCTGATTGATTTCTAAGAGTTTTTCTCATGCTGCTATTTAACAAGGCTGAACCTGCCACCACGCAGGGTGCTTTCGGTGCGAAATGTGTCAGAGAGAGACTGCAGTAAGTGGCCTCCTAATGATTTCTTTCAGTCTCAGGACAGATGTCAATTCCTGGGGAAAAGTTCTTCCCAAGAGATGAAAATCACAAGTGAATGTGCTTGGGCTCCGTATGAACTACAGGTTTACTAATGCCAATGCAGGAACTTTGTGTTTAAATACCTACAAACCCCACTTTGAGCACAATGAGCAGAACTCCTGTAAAAAGGTCAGCATTCTGTTGCAGGCCCAAATCATAGTGATTCATTTCTTTAAAAAATAGCTTAGAGCTCTGAAAGTCACATCCCGCCCCTCCGTGCTAGAAGCTTGAATGTTCAAGCTTTCAACTGCCCCTCACTGGCAGTTTTCAAGAAGAGGCTGGATGAATACTTGTCAGAGATGCTTTAGGCTGATCCTGCACTGGGCAGGGGGTTGGGCTAGATGGTCTGTATGGCCCCTTCCAACTCTATGATTCTATGATTCAGTGATGTGGTCCCCTCAAAATTACTTCTCAGTCATTACAAGGCACTGAGAAAGAAAGCTAGGGCTGAGCTCTAATGTTAATTATGAGAATACAGGAATGAAGGCTAAGAAAGAAACAATTAGTTGTATAACCTGCAGGAGTGTGTAGAAATAATTTCCATTTAAATGAGAGACCAACCCTACCCCCTCATCCTTTGATACATGCAGAGAAATCAGGGAAGAGTGGAGAAATTTCCACTTTGCGCAGGACACCTGGGAAGGTGAGAGGAAGCATATGAAGGAGCTCCTGTTGCCTACTTATTTACTCAAGCAGCCGTGCAAAGCAAGATCTACTGTATGGTTGGTTGCTGATTTCTGATTGCACAATCCTAAACTGAGTACACTCTTCTAAGCCCATTGATTTCCATGGATTTAGAAGGGTGGTACGCTGTTTAGGATTGCACTGTGGGGCCAGCAAATGCTCAGCTATGCCAGCCAATAGCACTACATGTCCAGCATGCAGTTGGTGAGGTCGTAACCCTTGCTATGTGCCTTTAATAAAAACAACAATGCACAGGAGCAGTCCCAGCATATTGTCAAAAGATTCCACAAGTGTTCTTCCTTGACAGAAACATCCGCTTAGAGTCAGTGACTTGAAAATTATGTGATTTCAATGGAAAGTGCCTATGAAGTAAATTGGCCTGTAAACTTTGTTACTTTTTTACTACCAACGAGTTAAATGTACATTTATAATCTATTCTATCATTTTCAACTAAGGTATCATATGTAACAGTTCTGGAAAATAACCATGCTTTGTTGATAACGCATACCTGACATGGACAGCAATCATGTGTAGCTGAAAATGGCTGCCTCATCTTTGTAAGAATTCAAGTTCTATATGCATTATTGATGTAATTCTGCACACACAGAACTGTTGAGTTTTTGCTTGTGAATATTTGCTGCAATGATCCAATGACCCAAGGTTTCTGAATAAACAGGTGACTGACTACAAAGAAATTGGGGAAATTTTCTGAAAATCAGCTTCGAAAGAAATTTCAGCTATCTATCATCACTGTGAGATCATCTCAATGTTAAATTTAATGTGTGATTTTCCATTTTGATGAGCATTTCTATCATTGTATAAATTGGCTGAAGATATTGTTATATTTTGCTTTTATATTGTTTTTGTCTTTATTCATTTTTGTAGTATGGGAGTGTTGATATTTATGAACATGTGTTGAATATAGTGTTTTAAACATTTTCTTTATTTTTTTATTACACCTCTAGTATCTGAGTACTTCTGTATTCTGTCACTGTAGAGGTATGTCTTTTCTGTTTTTAGTTGTTGTAACTATACAAATAAGTTTGTTTATATCAGAGGGGACCCTTACAAGAGATTTGATGAGGCAGATATTTGAGGCACTATATTTTTGACATTATTAAGTGTAGCAGAGTGAGAAATAGCTACTGAACACAATCCACTGAGAAGGTCTCCAGTAGTCATTTCAATACAACTTGCACGTGGGAATGTTTTGGTACATTAAGCCCTGTCATAATTATTGGTGAGACTGTGTGGATTTTATACCTCGGACACAAAAAT
This sequence comes from Eublepharis macularius, assembly GCF_028583425.1. Classification (NCBI taxonomy): domain Eukaryota; kingdom Metazoa; phylum Chordata; class Lepidosauria; order Squamata; family Eublepharidae; genus Eublepharis; species Eublepharis macularius. Next base: position 76,818,712 of record NC_072790.1, on the reverse strand, counting down.
ATCTTAGGCTGATTATGTTTTCTATATATTACAGCAGATTTTTCTTCAGTCATTTAGATTTGGTGTGGCCATTGTATATGAATTTTGCATTATATTCATGTATATGGAATATCAGGTTTACACATTGAACTGAGGTTCTTTTTGATTAAGGTCATATGTAAGCTGAGTGATTTATGATTTCATTACAAGCAGATTCCAAAAAGTATGCTCAGAGGATCTCAGTGGTTCCAACTCTAGAAAAAAATGAAATTCATATATATTGAAGGGCAACCCTCCTCATATATAATGGACTGTATATCCACGGGGACATAAAGTTTAAAATAATAAGACCTATGATTTTTGGAGAGAAAGGTTAAAACCAAATACAAGTAACTAGAAAATAAGTGAGTAAATGGCCTATCTTTGTTGACATTAGATAAGTTATTTTGTCTCAGTTTCTTTTTTTTTTAAGTTTTTTATTATTTTTTAATATCTAACATAAAAAAACTACAGAAGACTACAAAAGTATAAAGGGGAGGGGAAGAAAAAAAAAAGGGAAGGGAGAACTGGGAAAAGGGAAAATCAACATACAAACAACAAACACTACACTACATGTCTTGTATTCCCTTCATGCTGCAATTTTTCTTAAATGTTAACTTTCTAATATGCTATCAGATTGGTAGGTCTTATACAATACAGATTATATTCAGGATCAGGACTTCTTCCCCCCCCCCTTGCGTCTTGGTCTCAATTCTCTCTGCGCAGCTGGAGCAGCTGCGCCCGCTCTTTCCTCCCCCCCACTTTCCCCTTCAGACTTCGAACTTTCTTCTTGCTGAAACTCCTGATGGTTGAACAAAAAGTCTGTCAGCTGCGCGTCCGATGTGATCTTGTAAGTTTGATCTTTATATCTGAACCAGACGCCTTCTGGAAACAGCCATTTATATTTTATATCACATTTCCTCAAGAAAGCCGCAAGTCCTTTATACTTGAATCTTCTTTTACGAGCCAAAAATGGAACATCCTTCAATATTTTAACCTTATTGCCCAAATAATCCAAGTCCACATTATACGAATTGTCTAAGATGGTGTCCCGAGTCTTCTTAGATGAAAAGTCAATAATAATCTCGCGAGGCAGCTGCCGCTTCATTGCATACTTTGAAGATGTCCGCCGGACTTCCAAAATATCGTTTTTTATCTCTTCTTTAGTTGCCTTTGCGAATGGCGCCAAAAGTCCAGACACCAAATCTTTTAAATTTTCACTTTGCTCTTCTTTTACATTTTGAAGATGCAATACTGTTTGGGCACGGTCCACTTGTAATCCTATTATTTGATTCTCCAAAAGCTTCACTTCCTTACTTGTTGCTTTCATGAGTACTGCATTCTCGTGCGCAGACTGCTCTGCTCCGGTCGCTGTTTCTTTAATGGCTTTCACCTCGCTCTCCACTGAATCAACCTTTTGCCCCATTTCATTCAGTTTCGCTACAAAGGGCTGCACAGCATCGAAAACTGCTCATCTCACCAACTCTTCCAAAGTTTCCCCCTTCCCCTGTAACGTCGCCATCACCGATTTACTCATTGCTGGGCTCTGCTTTCTCGTCGCCATCTTAGGGGGGGGATGCCAACTAAGTTCCGAAACTCAGTGCAGGGGAAGAAGTCTGCGCCTTTTTAGCTTCAATTCCCACCGATCCTTTGCATACGCTTAAAAATCAGAAGGGATTCGCTTACTTACAGGTCTTCACCTTAAATCTGCTTATTGCCGTTCTCCATGGCCCGGCAGCACACGCGGTGCTGCGCAAGTCTGCCGGCCTCCATTGGAGCAAGCGGGCAATTTACCCCCTGCATTACTTCCAGGGGGTTCTTCCCGCGGCGCCCCGGATCCAGGCTCCCTCACTGGGAGTCCTGGGGGTTAACCCTCGCGGGTCAACTGCCCGGTCAGGCTGCTCAGACAGTTCCCCCCGGACCTGCGGAGAGGAACGTCCGACATGGCTGGGAAAACAAAACCGAATCATTTTGTCTCAGTTTCTGATGTGTAAAATGTGAACATTAATAATGCATCCTATTAGTGAGGGGATTGTTCAGGAAAAAAACAATTTAAGTTATCTAATATTTATTTTGTACATTTCTATGCAGCTTTCAAAAACAAAGGAACTCAGTTTAAAATGATTAAAATAAACATATTTGCATATTAAAAGTAAAACAAATACAGTATTTGAAACCTACAAGTGGGAGACTTCCAAGGATTCACAGGGAAATCTCATTTTTCCATTCCCTTGCTCCTGCTTTTCCTCTCAGCCACTCTTCCACTCATCTACCCACCTGCCTTTACTGTTTCTCACCACAGCAGCCTCTGGTCTCATCCTTACCTCACCCACCCAGCCAACTTTTTCTGTGGGTTCTGTGAGTTACATGCATTCTCTTCCCTTCTAGACACATCCAGTAGTAGAAAAGAGCAAGAGTCCAGTTGCACCTATAAGACTAACAACATTTGTGGTGATGTATGAGCTTTCATCAGTCACAGCTGTGTCTCATGAAAGCTCATACTCTATCACAAATTTTGTTAGTCTTATAGGTGCTACTGGACTCTCTCTCTTTTCTACTATTGGATGTGTTTAGAAGGAAAGAGAACCCATGTACTAAGAAGTAAATGAAGAAGGCACTCTGTTCCAACCACTTCTCAAAGAATAGACTTGGACCAGGAGAATCCCTAAGCTCTTTACAAGATGATATAGGATAATTGCTATTCCACCTCACAGGCCAGTCAAATTCTTTCAGTGCACTCCATTAGCTTAACTACCAATTTGTCTGGATTCAGTTTCGGTTTGTTCATCCTCATGCATTTGACCATTGCTTTCAAACTCTAGAGTGAATGTTAACTATTGTTTTCCACTTTCAGAAGAGGCTTCTGCCAGCATAAAAGCATTTTTACCTATTCCCTTCTCCCACTGCAGACCACTGTCACTTTGCCATCAAGGCTACTTTGGGGGGGTTCACTGATGCATTCCACCCGGGCATGATTTCAGGGGTACAGCAGGCTGCAATGAGAGGGCAGGGAGACGAGAAAGAAAGATTGTTTCAGGGAGCTCTGTTTCACTCTTGCTAGTTAGAGTCTACCCATTAATTCTAAGCAGAGTGGTCATCGTTGTTGTTGATGATGGGCTGCAGATTAAATAGCACTTCATCTTTAATTCAGTCACTGTAGACTGAATGCTATGAGCTGTTAGCCTAGGACAGATGGAAAAGCCTATTTTAGATCCAGGTCATCTAATTTTGTGTATTGTAGTCTTTACAGTTGTGCTTGACTGTCTTAATCATGAAGAGAGTATCTCTGCTGTTGGAGTGCAGACTGCTAGTGGTAGAATTCCAACACCTTGGATGTTTTTAAAATGCACAACAACTAGGATATCCCACTTGAGGCTGAAATATAGATTTTTCCTCTAGTCTGTTGATAGTTGGTTACAACCCTTTCCAGGGTTACTCCCTTTTTTGTCTTACTAGTTGAAAAAGAGTTTCCGTTGCCTTTTCAGTCTTAGTTGATCCACATTTTACTAAGATTGTTCATTGGCTGTTGTGGGTTTTCCGGGCTGTATTGCCGTGGTCTTGGCATTGTAGTTCCTGACGTTTCGCCAGCAGCTGTGGCTGGCATCTTCAGAGGTGTAGCACCAAAAGACAGAGATCTCTCAGTGTCACAGTGTGGAAAAGATGTAGGTCATTGTATCTACTCAGGAGGGGTGGGGTTGAGCTGAGTCATCGTGTAAGAGTTTCCCAGGGTGTGGAATGCTAATGGCGGGAGGCTTCACTGTATCCTGAGGAGGTTCCTTTGCATATGGATTGGTACTTGATGTGCTAATCTTCTCTGCAGGGCTATTGTCGGGGATAGAATGTTTTGTTAGCCTGGTGTTTTTCAGAACTGGAAACCATGCTCTGTTCATTCTTAAGGTTTCTTCTTTCCTGTTGAAGTTTTGCTTATGCTTGTGAATTTCAATGGCTTCCCTGTGCAGTCTGACAAAGTAGTTGGAAGTGTTGTCCAGTATTTTGGTGTCCTGGAATAAGATACTGTGCCCTGTTTGAGTTAGGCTATGTTCAGCCACTGCTGATTTTTCAGGTTGTCCAAGTCTGCAGTGTCTTTCATGTTCTTTTATTCTTGTCTGGATGCTACGCTTTGTAGTCCCAATGTAAACTTGTCCACAGCTGCAGGGTATACGGTATACTCCTGCAGAGGTGAGTGGGTCTCTACTGTCTTTTGCTGATCGTAGCATCTGTTGTATTTTTCAGGTGGGTCTGAATACTGCTTGAAGGTTATGCTTTTTCATAAGCTTTCCCATCTGATCAGTAATTCCTTTGATATATGGCAAAAACACTTTTCCTGTAGAAAAGATTGTTCATTGTTTTCACTTTCACAATTGCAGTTCTGTGTTCTTACATGCCTTTATGTATCAACTTGGCAACCTGTGGTCTTCAGTTTAAATTTCACACTTCATGGAATACCCAAATTTGTTTTCTTCTTTCCTAGAGAGAGCATATGTGCACTATTCTCGCGCTTTTAGTGCTCTATTCTTCCTAGATGCAGAGAAGTTAGCCGTGTTAGTCTGTGGTAGCAAAATCAAAAAGAGTCCAGTAGCACCTTTAAGACTAACCAATTTTATTTTAGCATAAGCTTTCGAGAATCAAGTTCTCTTCATCAGATGCCTGATACAGAGACTGGTCAAACACAGAAGAGCAAGAGAGGGAAGAGGCAATTAGGGGGGGAGGGGGAGGGAGCAATCAAAACATTCCTTTGCTAGTATATGTAAACATCTCCTTTTGGTGTGTGTATCAGTTGGCGTCAAAGGAATTTGCCCTGTTAGTTTGTAGAAGCCAAACAGCTAGACCATCCAATTCCAATGCAGTATGGGCCTTCGGTAACCACAGCTCTCCCTGCCAGATGCATCTGACAAAGAGATCTGTGGTTCCCGAAAGCCCACGCCAGGTACCACTGAGCTCCCCCAGACCCCACCTCTGTAAAGGAAATCTGTTACCTGTGGTAATGTGATAACCATTCATAGTCCCTATTCAGTCCCAGCTTGACAGAGTCAAATTTGCATATGAATTCCAGTTCAGCAGCCTCCCGTTGGATTTTGTTTTTGAAAGGTTTCTGTTGAACTACAGTGACCTTTAAGTCTTTGATGGAATGTCCTGGTAGATTGAGGTGTTCTCCCACTGGTTTCTGGACTTCAAGTAATGTTTCCTCTACTAACTGGCACTAGCTCCTAGATACTCTGATTAGAGGCATGGGCTGTTTGGCCTTGTGATACACTGTGATGGTCCATGTCCTGCCCTTTTGTTTGCTCCTTTGCTTCCAAGGCCCCCGTCATTGGGGGACACCCTTGCTAATCCACCAGCAAGGCAATCTGGTTTTATATTTTATCTCCGGGCTATTTTTTTGCTGTGCAGATAGTTCTACTAGCAGCACAAGGTTCCTGATAGTGCATGTTGCCTGTCCTTTCTTTGGCCTCATCATGCCTGCTTCACTGTTTTCATTATTCTGGTGTGGATCTGCTATGTTTTCACTCCTGCTGATGGCGTTGGCAGTTTTGGTCAGCTCCTTTTCCTGCACTATAGCAGTAGTCTCTGTTTTTTTCTGAGTGGCAATTTCTGTTCCTTACCATATCTTGCACCTCTAAGTGAGAAAGAGTCTTTACTGAGGCTATAGCAGGACTTGGACCCTTCTTCTTGTGCTATTGACTATGTTTGGGATTCAAACACTCTAAACTTTCCTCTTTTTTACTGGATCTCCAAAGACATTTAAAGTAACAAGTAACCCCTTGTTAACTTTTTGCGCTTCTCTGGTGCTACATTTTTAGTGTACAGCACTTCCACCTGTGGAATGAGGACAGTGTGGGTTTCTATAACCGATGTCCTCACCATTCACAGAGTTTCTCAGTGTTAATGTGTCCAATACCCTGGCCAGGATTCCCTACTAGGAGTTGGCTTTCATCATGCCTCACAACACTATTGGTTGTATTAGTCATTCAGGCTTCAAGAGACACCTGGCAGTATCCTCACACAACCCTTCCTTAGTGGGTTGGTAGAGGCTATCACACTCTCCCTTGAAAGCATAACTGTTTAATGCCCTTTACCTAGCACAGCTCTCCCCACCAGAGTGCTGTTTTTAACTTGCTGCATTCCTGCTTGTACCACATGACTGAACACTCCTCTAAACCGGGGGGGGGGGACCCTTAACAAAAAGGAAACTGCTGCACTAGATCTGAGCTCAAGGAGCCTAGAGCTCTCTATATGAAACTAGACTAGAGCGCAGGGAGAATGTTAGACTACAGCCCTTCTTCCCAACATCTATGAAGATCTGAAAAGGCATTATCTGCCCTAAGTTCAAAACAAGTCTTTATTTCCCAGCATTCTAGATATCCAGACATGATTTGGATCAGAACTATTTTGGAATATTAACTACTTTATTAAGTTTTCAAAGCACATGTTAGAAATAAGAGTGAAATTCTAAGTAGGATAATTAGTTACAGAAACAATGTTCCAGGGTTTAAGAAATTCAGTTATGACAACATAAAAGTTCCTATGAGTCACTATTAAATCTAACATGAAACAAGGAAGAAGATCTAATGGGATTACATGAGAACTTAAACTTAGCACTTAAAGGATATTAAAAAGTTAACCTAAATTAACAATTTTATGATTAAATTATTCCTATTAAATTGATACAAGCAACCAGCAATTAAAGCTCAAAATAGCTTTCCAACGGAGTTAAGAGACTGCTGAAGAGTCTTAAATGGGTCAGTGTTTCATAGATACTAGGGTGATAGCTACTTGCTGTTGGTCTAGAGAGAAATGCCAGCTTGTTCTGCCATTTATGGTCATGTTCTGAGCTTGACATGTTGTGGAGTCATAAAACAGGGTTGCACTTACCTGTAACAGTGGTTCATTGAGTAGTCTTCTGAGCAGGCATGGAGAAGATTTCCAAAGCTGTCTAGAAGACTAGGAGTGCTTTTCCTCCATTTGGTGTTTTCCTGACAAAAACATCACATGATCAGGAGGAGGGGCATTATTCCCTCAGTTCTTTCCATGCTGCTGCTGGAGAACCCCCCCCCCCCAAAACTAAGGTTCCAGAGTGTTCATAGCAGGGCAGAAGGAAGGGATGTGTGCCTTCACAGAAGACCACTTCATGAACGACAGTTACAGGTAAGTGCAACCCTTGTCTCATTATATCAATGCTGATTTCTCCATACCTACTACCCCTCTGCATATCCCACCTAATCCTAATCCAATTGACATCTGTATTCACTCTACTCTCCAAAATACAAGGATAGATAGACACACATTCTAGCTGAATCTGAAGAAGTGAGCTGTGTCTCACGAAAGCTCATACCCTATCTTAAATCAATTTTGTTAGTTTTATTTACTCTTATTCTTTTTTATTGCTGCAGACAAACTAACATGGCTATCCATTTTAATCTATCTTGATGAACAACAGTTAGAGGTGTGTACAACCCTGTTTTCATCTTCATGACTTCTGTGCAGTCCCACATTCAGAGAGTAGCAAGCTTACTTACTGAAGTAGGTGTGTATGAACTTTCAAACTAAGAGACTATGGAGGACCAACTTCCCAACAGATGCTTAGCATCTCGTTGACATTAACCCAGCAGTGCTTCTAAAGAAGCTGATACATCTTTCCATCAGATCTTTCAAGGCTGGCTAAAGTCATGTGTCCCTCATATTGGCGCAGTACTAGGAACCCCATGGTCTGCTGGCCTTCTGCATCATGGTTCTAGGTCTACCTCAACTTTGCCTTCTACCTTTCCTCCGCTTATTTAAGAATGGGACCTCACGTCTCATGACTGCCTACTCCTTTCCGAGTAGTTTGCAGCCTTATCTATGGCTGTGTCTTCCTTGGTGGCTGTGAACAGCCCTCACATGTCTAAAATTCTGTGGGAAATCTGAATTCTCTCAGTTTTGCACTGATGCCAACTGCTTCTTCAGACAAGGCCTTTCAGCAATAAGGTAGTCACTTAGAGCAAACACAGGGGCTTCTAAGAAGACTCCCCTCCTTCTTCTCCTAGTTCAAAAATGGCCAACTCATCCTCCACAACCTACCAAGGTTATACTGTACAAATTAGCTACATAAACGCCTCCCACATACAAACTAAGTAGTTAAACTGCTCCAACAAACCGCTTACTCCTAAATCTCTCTCTCTCTCTCTCTCTCTCTCTCTCTCTCTCTCTCTCTGTATGTGCGTGCGTGCGTGCGTGCGTGTGTGTGTGTGTGAGAGAGAGAGAGAGAGGGAGAGAGTTATCCTTGATTTAAAAACCTGGTGAATTATGAAAATTGGTCAAATATGAATGGAGATTATTGTCCTGTTGGGAACCACAGATCTACAGTTCACCAGGCTTAAAATTAACACACTTTGTGTTTGTGTCTTTTAATCTTTCAGATGTTATGGACAGAGTCAAAGAGTCTATCTACACACAATGCTTCAGTGTGTGTTTGTCAAGTGTAGGGAGATGCAATGTTAGCTGAAAGGATAGTTTAAAAAGACAGAGCTGGTGGAGATTGCTCTTCAGAGGGTTTGTTAATTTCATCTTCGCCTCCCCAAAGGCTCTGTCAGTATCACCTCTCCTGTCTAAAACTGTGTGGGATCATAATTAGAGGGCAGTAAGGAATGGAAATAGGCTGAAGCTGCCTTCCAGAACCAGGCTTGGACCTGGAGAGTTTATAATGGGCTGAAGTTTACATTCTGGCATTTCACAGCCCCTTCACACAGCTCCAATGAATAGCAAAGCCTTTGCCCTACCGCCTGCTCTGTCTTTTAAAACTACCCTTCCCAGCTAACATTGCATCTCTTGACATGTGTTCTTTATGTGTCAGATGTCTCGTGTAGAGAGACTCTATGAATCTGATACTTTCTGCTAGCCCACATTTCCTCAAACTGTCCAACAGTTTGGAACTGCTGAAACTGTATACCATATACATATAAAGATGGAAACCAGTTAATTTTCTTATACTTTCTTCATCCTTTCCTCAGCACAAGCAGTTTCTGTCTCCTCCTAAATCCACACTGAGGTGAAGAAAAATCTATAAGTGCATGACCATGAGAGCTGGGCTAGTGGTATCCTAAGCATGTTGCCCAGCAGCTGGTACAGTTTAATTGCAGCACTATGCAGAGTTTCTCCAGTCTGTTGAAATCAGTGGGTTTATTAAACTGGAGAACTCTGCATAGGATTACACAGTTAAATACTTACCTTTGGTAGTTCTTTAAAGGGTAGTTTTGCTGTTAAAACTGCTGCGGGGCAACTAGTATGATTAGAGGTCTGACATTTAGCATCTTTCTCATATTAATGAGGTTTGAATAATTTTATGGAACTCTTGCCTCTATTATCGTTTTTCAGAAATCTGTCTCTTTGTCTGTTGTGTGATATTTAACAGGATTTGCCACAAGATAATCACTCCACACATGGTGCTCAAGAAGAATTAAAGGCTGTGCTCTTTTTGCTAGTTAATTAACAGCAATATATATCTTCTGTATGTGACCCATACAAGCTTATTCTAGGATTTTTAAAAATCAGTTTGCATAGTTATAAAAAAGTAGGCTTCTAGCTGACATGTTTGCAGAGAAAATTGTAAAGCCATTTTATTAGTTTGGGTGTACTGACAAAAGCATTCAGTGGTAAATAAAATATGAAATATTTATCCTATAATGAACAGTACTAGATAGGGATTCAAACCAGAAATGGTTACGACGCCCTCATGTGTGTGTAATATCAAGTTGCAAGGCAAGAGACTAATTGAGGTAGTTTGCCATTGCCTGCCTCTGCATAGAGGCCCTGGCCTTCCTTGGTGGTCTCCCACCCACATACTGACCAGAGCTCTCACTGCTTAGCTTCTGAGATCTGACGAGATCATGCAAGCATGGGCCATTCAGATTAGAGTATCTTGCCTTATATAAGGAGAACTTTGGGCTGTGCTGTGTTTATTGGGTGCATTTTTCTTCAAGGGGCTCAGGGCTCTCTCCTCCTTTTTATGTTCACAACAACTCCTTAGGTAGAGTTGGCAGAGAGAGAATGATTGGCCCATGGAAGATTCATGGCAAGCAGAGATTGGACCCTGGTCAACCTGGTTGTACTCCAGCATGGCCATCATACTGTCTATCTGTATAGTAAATGGGTTTGAGAATAGACAGATGGCAGTAGATTTTAAGACCCAGTTTACTTTATATAGCTCTCACAGATTTCACTCCAAAAGACATTTTGAATGCCTAGCAGCTGGCTTTTAAAAATAATTCAGCTTATTAATAAATCAACATTGGCTTGACTCAGCCGTTAAGCTTTCCAACTTATTCTCTTTTCCACTTAAGGCAAATATTCTGTTGGGTTTCTACAGACTAACGTTTCAGAAATCTATTATGTGATGGAGAAAAGGCAGTTACAGTTGAAGTGTATCTTTGTAACCTTATGCAATATTATGGAAATGACATTTTTGGCTCAGCCCTCTGAGCTATAGGAATCAGGCAATTGCAGGAAGGATTGGGTGTTAGGTGATCTTAAGAAATGAATAGCTGCCCTCTGTCTGCATAGTTGTTCTGTGCATAGTTGACCTTATCCACACAGAAGAGTGGTTGACTACACCTGTTGGACTATTTATAGGAGTGGCTTGCCTGCCAATGACTACGTTCATTAATTGCATTTGTTGTTAATTACATGTATATATTTCTATGATTATTGTTGTGATATTTACTATTGGCATTCATTTATGCATAAGAATATTGATTGTTGTATCTGTGGATTATTGTGTTTTTCCACCCACTAGCAGGTGTCTTGCTTATTTGGTATATAACTGAGCCTTAGCGGAGGTAACAGTGGTAACTTAGTATAGTGTCAGCAGTATTGGTAAAATATTTTTAAAAGGATGATTCTAATAGTTATAGACGGCTGTCTAATTTACCAGTATTTGGGCAAGGTTATTGAGCAAGCAGTGGCAGAGCAACTCCAGGCACTCCTGGCTGACACACCTGCCCATGACCTATTTCAGTTTGGCTTAAGTTCTGATGGATGTTGTTTTACTGTTCTGATGGATTGGTTTTAGTGCTCATCTAGTTTGCCAGCAGATGCCCTACTGAGGCTGCTGGAGGTGGTAGCCAAGTGGCTGTTGTGTTTTCTTAGACTGTTGGTCTTGGGGAACTTTAATTTCTATGTGGAGACTTCCTTATTCGGTTCAGCCTCAGATTTCACGGCAGCCATGGCAACACTGCGACTCTCCCAGGTGGTAATCAACCCTTACACATGAAGCAGATCACATGTTAGATTTGCTCTTTTGTGCAGGATTTGATTTGAATGGAGCAGTAGTTTGTGGGCTGGTGCCATGGTCAGACCATTTCCTTAGAGAATGGCCATTCCCCCCCCCCCCTTGTAAAAGTAACAAGTGTATTTATGTGGAGGTTGATGGACCCTGATGGTTCCCAAAACGCTCTATTTGGAACTGCCGGCAGACTGAGATCTCGAACAGAGGTCTTTGGGAAGCTTTTGATTGAACTGCTCCCTGATGCCCTCTTTGCCCTCATGTCTCTGTGGCTCCTAAGAGACTTCAGACATTGCTTAGATGGCTAGAATGAATTGTACACTGATGTAGTGAGAACACATTACAGAGTCCAGCTGAAGGCCTCTGAGGTGGTGGTGAAGGAAGTGAAAAGAGATTATTTCACTACATTAATTGCATCTACTAGCTCTGTAAAGAGCTTTCGGGTATGGCTGGACTCTTTGCTATCATTGGATAAACACGTGTCCATGGTAGAGAGGTCAGCGTTTTCCCACCTACGCTGGGCCTACCAGGTGACTCCCTATTTGTCTGAGTCTGACCTTGCCACTTTGATCCAGTCAATGGTTACCTCCAGATTGGATTATTGTAATGTGCTCTATGTAGGACTACCCTTAAAGACGCTTCAGAGACTGCTGCCTGGTTACTGACCAGAACATCAGCCCATATTACTGCAATTATATGGCAGCTGCACTGGCTACCAATTAGTCTCCAGATCCAGTTCAAGGTGTTAGTACTAATTTTTAAATCTCTTAATGGTCTGGAACCTCCATATTTACAGAATTGTCTCTCCCATTATAACCCCTCATGCCCTTTTTGGTCATCTTCTCGGGCTTCTTGTGGGTGCCATCCTCCAGGATGGCTCAGTTAACTGTCATCAGGGGGAGGGCTTTCTCAGTTGTGGCCGCTGCCCTGTGGCATGCACTCTGATGACACCTGGGCCCTGCTGTTGTGGCCTCTTTCTTGCCTCTGAAATTTGCATACCCTTTGCTCACATTCACATGTCATACAACAACCCTCTGTTTTATGCAGGGCTGGATCTAGGGTGGCTGGTGCCCAGGGCAACCCTAGTCTGACCCCTTGTGCGTGCACACATGCTCCCAGCGCTGCATGATGATGTCACTTCTGTGTCATCATCGCGCAGGGCGGAGCGTGCTGCCCGCGTGGTGTGCTGGCGGAGGAAGCGTGCGAGGCTGGGGCTGGGAGGCAGCTTGCGAGGCTGGGAAGCCACCCGCGCCATTTGCCTCCCCGCAGGACAGGGGACGGCTGCCCGCCCCCTGTCCTGCGGGACAGGCGAATGGCACAGGCAGCCTTGCAGCCCCACGCGCTGCCTTTTGCCTGCCCTGTCCTGCGGGGCAGGTGAAAGGCAGCAACGGGGGGGGGGGCTGGGAGGCTGCCTGCACTGCCGCCCGTGCGCTCCCAGCAGCTGGCATCTGCTCCCGGCGCCCCCTCCCTGGCGGCGTCAGGGGCAGACTACCCCCCTGCCCCCCCTCAATCCGGCCCTGGTTTTATGTATGACAGGCGCAAATGTAAGCTGTTCTTGTGCTCAGAGGCTTGCTTCCTCCATCTTTCATATGTGCAGCACAATTAAAAGTAGCCTAGGCTGTGAAACTGGGATGGTTTAAGACTCTGATTTGTGGGAAAGAAATAGATTTCAATTTGTCCAGTTACCTGCATTTAGACGTCAAGCCAAATCAGAGTGTAACTGAAGGTTTCCAAAAACATAAAGCTTTTGATCATGGTCTGTATGTGAGAGATGTAGGAAGGAATAGGATGCAGGAAGTGGAAGGGATTACATGAGCACAAGAACAAGCCATTCTCGTGCCCATCACAGTCAGAGCTTTGTCAGGCCGTCTGAATTCTGCCATTGGTTTCACAGTGGCATTCTGGTCTTGAACTGTGCCACCAGCATTTAAAATACTTTCAGCCTTTATTATTCTCGAATTTAGGCTAATTTCAGGAACTTTCAAGCATGGACAATGTTGCCTCAGTGAGTGGATTTAATAGATGGCCTTTTAACCCCATCCAGGCTTTACTGCTATGCAAACTAAAGTGTTAAAAATAATTCACAAATGAGTAATGGTACATCAGGTTTAAGGCAACTTTCATCAATATCCAGAAGCAAATATTAAGCATTTTGGGCTGCTGATGTCTTCAAAGCACTACATGGCATTACTTAATTAATTCATTCACACATACTTAAAAGGATTCATCAAGAAAGCTTGAGGTGTGAAATATGAACAGAGAGCACCAGAGGTGATATTTTCACCTGGATTATTTGAAAATAGAAAGCCCTCAATATGTCTAAAAGTGAAACATTTCATCAGTATAAAATAATCACAAAGAAAATTAATTCTTGTCAGAGCTCTTCATAATACCTACAGTGAAAGTATGCTATTCATTTTGGATCCAGATATGAACAATCATGAACAGGTCACTGAATTTCATTCCATATGAGCTATCAATATAACATCTACATTAACTTTTGTGTATTTTTTTATTCTGGGTCTGTCATAAAAACTGATTTTCTCATTTAATTCAGCAGAACTGAGGAATTAGCAGGCAAGACTCATCCCAGGATTAAAGGCCATGGCTGACCCTAGAAATTGGCTTGCTGCTTTATTTCCTGAGAGAGACACTAGATATTCAGCAGCCATATGAGAGGCAAAAATTCAACAAAGGCACACAGACATGGTGTGATGAGCAAAACAATACCTGTTAAATGTCTGCTTTTGTGCAGCTATTAAAGGTCAATCAAGAAAAAGTTAAAAATCTTTGCATTACTTAGGAAAAGGATAGTGAGGAGGATCCTTATTCATGGATACAGGGCTGGCCTGCAGGCTCAGAATCCAAGGTCGAATCCACATTACTCATTCTAAGTCGCATGTTCCCCGCGTTCCCCACGCAATCCTGAGTGCCGGTCACATTACCTCATTAAACAGACGCATTTCATTCACATTTCTCCTGAATATGTGGTCACAGGTTTTCAACGGGAGTTTCACGGTGGCCGTGAACGGGCCAATGCGCAATTTACGCGGTTTTTTTAAAAACCACCCCCCCTTCCTGTCTCTCCGGCCGTTCCGAGAGTTCCTATTGGCCAATTCAACTTGCAAGTGCTCCGTAGTCTGCAAAAGACTGTTTTTGACTTCATAGCATTGGATTTATTGATTATGCTGTTTCTGAATCAAATCTGGTAGTTTGAAAAATCATTTTGGGGTGAATCCATCCTCAGAACAGACTCGCAAAAGTTCCTTTTTAACTTTTTAATTTTTTTATTTTATATTACTGTAATATTGAAATTACAGTGAATCAATCATTCGAAATAAAGAAAACACAGAGCAGGACCTCCATCACTCCTCCATGCTTCCCCCAAGTTATAATCGGTCCCCAATGACATTTTACATTTCCTCGAAAACTGTCAGGGATGATGTTCTATAACCTCACACAAGGAAAATGGGGCGCGAGACATGCACACTGACTATTGGGAACATAATGACACTCCAAGGTAGTGAAACTTCAGTAAAATTCAAGCACTGAACTGTCCTGCATAGGAAATGCCCACGAAAGCTTCCCACATGCTTCCGAATTTCCAAAAAAGAAACAGGAGAGAGCCATCAGTGCTGTCAGTGGGGGAAAGAGAGGCATCATTATCTTCAAAGATGTTTCTTTATAAGGCAAGATCGAAATAATGGAAAAGTCATTTTAAAACAATTAAAAAAAAATTTAAAAGGTCAGAAAGATTTGTTCCCTCCCTCAAAAGCGGAAAATGCGGGTGTGGGGTGGATGTGGATTCGGCCAGTGACTATTCGGAACATAATGACACTCCAAGGTAATGAAACTTCAGTAAAATTCAAGCACTGAACTGTCCTGCATAGGAAATGCCCACGAAAGCTTCCCACATTCTTCCGAATTTCCAAAAAAGAAACGGGAGAGAGCCATCAGTGCTGTCAGTGGGGGAAAGAGAGGCATCATTATCTTCAAAGATGTTTCTTTATAAGGCAAGATCAAAATAACGGAAAAGTGCGCTCAAAAAAATAAAAAAAAATGGGCGGGGAAAAAAGGTCCCGCCCAAAAAAGCGGTTTTTGAGCAGCCGTGTGACCGGAGGGATGCGCGAGAAAGACAGATTGGAAGCAGGAATGTGAATGAAGAGGAAAAAATCGCGGATTGGAGGCAAACGGAAGATATCCAATAAACATGGGGGTAATGGGTGAATGTGGATTCGACTCAAGTTAAAATAGAACTCCAAATAGGATTGGGATACAATGAATTGAACCGTAGCATGAAGAATCTGTCTAACAACAATTATTATTATGAGGTTCTGTTAAAAAACTTACATTTCCATATCTGTGATGAATCACCTCTAGGGATGTGCGCTTCGGGTTTCCAATTCGAATTTTTAACCTGAATCGGGCCCGATTTGGAAAGATTCGGGATTCCTGAATTGGCCCCAGAATTGCTGAGCCGATTTAGGAATCCCGAAACAAAGCTTTCTGAAACAATTCGTATAGCTTCAGGAAGCTTTGGGCAAAGTGGCAGCAGCTACACCTGCAGCACTTTTCTAGCTGTTTGCATTGCATGGGGGAGGGGGGGAGCAGCAAGGCGGGAAATATGGAGACATATTGGCATGGTCCCCTGTCAATGTCACCGTCTGCTGATGCTGTGATGGTATAAATCTTTCAGAGATCAAAACTAGAAGGTGAGAGGGGCGGTGGTGGTGGAGAGCACAGGGCCTTGTATTCTAAGCCCATATCCTGCCCGTGATGCCAATGGAATATTACCAGCATTTTTATTGTTGTCAGTGTAAACACTCCCAAATTGAATTCAATAGGCAGAATTTCCCACTGTCTGCCTCTCACCATACCTACTCAGTCACAGCACAGTTTAAGATGCCAACTAAGTCTGCAGCTAATCACAGTGACCTAAGCGTTATATAAATCTCAGCCAGGATCCTTGGATTTCAGGTGATATCTACGTGGCTACTTCTCTCAGCTGTCATGTAGGGTATGTTTAGAATAAATGTGGGGATTTGGTGATGAGAACACCAAAGAAAGGACACTTTGTTTTCTATAAACATCCAAGGAGCAGAACAAACAGTTTTAGCATATTGCTAATAATGCTATGCTCAGAGCCTTTACAGGTATACCATCTCAGGCCACAAATTTCCTTGACCCTTCATTCCTCCAACTGGGGAGATGATAGTGTCCCTCACACGGATAAGTTAGGGAAAGGATCCCTTGCCTCAAACATTGACTGTTGCAAATCTCTGACATTACCTACTGTATTCAACAATCCTTTCTTCCTCAACAGCGTCTCCCACACAGGGGACATAAGATGAATATGTACAGTGCAGAAAAGGAGGCCCTTCCTTGGACATATGTAGCCAATAGATCACCTTGATGTTGATGCAGTATCACGCCACTTTAACCCCATATGCAACTGGAGAATATCTCAGTTGCAGCCTCATTTCTGGGTGACTACCAGCTACTCCAACCACTGCCACTTCTGGCCAAATTCTAATCATGCCTATTGCCCTTCAGGGTTACAGACCCATGAGGCAGCCAGAATTGTGGAGAGAATTCCCAACAAGAGACAGGTGAGTACTGGCCCACGGACTACGCTAGGTATTCTAACAAATGAATTCTAAAATGTAAGAACCTGCAAAGGGGACGGGGAGGTTGCTCAGGGGCAAGCTCCTTGGCACAGATTAGGGGACTGTGAACCTTGAGCATCTGGTAAACAATGCAGTATGGGAAGTAAGTGGAATGAAGGATAAGAGTTTGTGATGGCAGGATGTTGTCTCAATTTCCCCCTATCCAACATGCCTTTAGCAGCAGTGACCAAGCAGTTTTGTTTATGGCAGGTTTGCAACTGGTCAATAAAAATAAATATAAAAATAACATGCTATAGTTACACATCGGACATGGGCAGGGGGTAGCATAAAAATCTGAGACAATTTCTACTACACCTTCTCTTTCCTGGATTGATTCACACCAATACATTCTTTCAACAACACATGAATAAATATATTGTCTTTTATTTAGAAGAGATTATAAAGAGCGGTTGATTGGGCAAGTAAAGGGATGTATCAATATAGTCTAGTAACTGTTTACAGCTAAGGGGAGCCAACCCTTTAAAAGGGTTACAGTATCACACATTCAAGGCTGCAGAAATGACAGACTATTTCTGTTGGGGAGAGAGAGATGGATGGATTTTATTTGGAATGTCTAATTAAATCCAGGAATCTCAGACTCTTGAAATACTGTTGGCTTGTTTCTCAGGAGTTTTCCCTCAATCCCATCACAAGTCTTTGACATGCTCTCTCTCTGAGATAACCTAACCTGCCTATCTCAGGATACCTAACCAAATCCTGCCTCTCCATAAGCACTTTTGCCCTAACCACTTGCTCTATTGATGTTTGAGCCTATCTGAAGAATTTTTTATTACTGTCCATTTTCCCACTCACTTTCTCTCTCCCTTCTCTCTCTGTTCCACAGCCTCCTATTGTTTGGAAACTCTAGAGATTTGCATACACAGCAGGGAATTAGGCATTGTCTGAATGCATGGAGGACGGAACTAGAAGGCATCCATCACATGGTTGCTGGGATGAAATGCAGTAGCAAGATGGCTATGTGGGAAGATTGGAAAGGGGTAGCTTTGTTAGAGCAGAACCACAAGTGACGAAAGGCACAGATTGGACACTTGTCTGCTTCCCTCAAGTTTTGATGGGAAATGTAGGCATCCTGGTCTCACAGCTTCGCTCTCTGACTGCTGTCCAATGGACTTTTCAACTGTCACTTGTCCAACATTCCACCAAGCTGCCTACATTTCCCATCAAAACTTGAGGGAAGCAGACAAGTGTCCAATCTGTGCCTTTCGTCACTTGTGGTTCTGCTCTTAGTCTATTATAGCAAAATAAAATAAAACTCCAGTGGCGCCTTAACGACTAACAACATTTATATCAATACAAGATTTTGTGAGTTACAGCTCAGTTCCGCAAATATGTGGAGGGAAACTCACACATTGATTTCTAGGGCTGTACGCTGCTTAAATTTTTGTTATAATTTCTGATCTGGACATCAAGGAAATTTTTACTATGATTGCATATTTCCAGGTAGGAAATTACTGGTTCAGGAGTCAAATTCATGTTCACCCCCCTTTGGGATCATTATTTGTGATGGGAAATCTATTCAAGAGTCTAGGACAGCAGTTTGTAAAGATAATGGCACCAGATTTCCACAGAGCACAGCCTCCCCTCCAATCTAAAGACATCCTAAGTTTCAAGAAGATTGAACAAAGAGGATTGATTTTACAGACCTCCAAAGTAGGTCCCTCTCTGTACAACTGCACTTATCTCTACTGATTCCTAAAATGGCAGTAGCCTAGCAGGAATGCTCCAGACTGGGCATAGACATAACCCCCTCCCCCATATGCATTCATTTCATTTTCCTACTCTTACAGTGACTGACTGAAAAAAAATTATGTTTCTGCTGAAAACTATCAGTTTGCCATGCTTCCTTGCCGTAGTCTAACAAAGTAAGGAATAAGATGGTGATTTTCCCCTTATTCCCTATGGGGGACTTTTTCTGGGGAGGGGGTTGTTTTTTAACCAAATCTCATCAAAATTGCCACAGAGTGTCTTCTTCCTGTCCTTGAAAGAACCCCCAAGTTTCTAGAAATTAGACAAAGGGTTTGAATTCAATGGGCCCCTGAACTAGCCCAAGCTTTCTACTTTCAGAGGGAAATAAAACTCTCATTCTGACTCATGGAGGAGGAGGAGAAGGAGAATGGCAGCTCTCTGCAGCTCGGAATTGGCTGAGAGAGCTCTTGCTCCTCCCTTGGAAGAGACTGATTGGAAGGGATAGATGACATTGTCTAGGAAATCAGCAGATTGGCTGGGAGTGCTCTTGTTCCTGTCTTGCAAGAGTCTGAGTCGAAGGGAGAGATGCCACTTCTAGGAAATCAGTACAATCCAAGAATAACGTGCTCATGTGACATGGCTGGTAAGCACCGGAACTTGGGGGAAAATGGATTTTTTTAGGCAGGGGCTTTCCTTACTGCAAGCATCTTGAATTTCTGTTGCTGTTCTGGAGAGTCAAGGTAATGATTCAAAACATCAATTTCCACGTACATCTTTGGCTCAGGAGTTTCATTTTGCACACCGCTACTGATTTCCCTTCATATATCTGAGAAAGTGAGCAGTAACGCACAAAAACTTACATTGAAATAAATGTTTTTGGTACTTAAAGTAACATGAGAATTCTGTTTTATTTTACATGGGAAGAAGCTAAGCAAAATTTTTACAGCCAACCAGCATGTGGGGCCAGTTCCCAGTCATGGGGTCTAATAATGCAGAACCTCAGCTATTCCTAGGATTCCTTCGAAGCCTGTTTTGTAGCTAATGCCATGAGGGGCTTGAACAGGGGATTAGGCATACTAAGCCTTTACATTTCTACCATGCTATGCCTTTTTATGCATTATTTCCTGACTTGCTATATATGGAGGCACCAGGGCCAGTAGAAGATTGCCAAGGCCCCATGATTTTGCCTGTGTGCCCAGTTGAGTGTGTGTGGTTAGAGGGAACAGTTTATGGTTTGTCAGGTGTGGATTCTAGTATTAGTTCGTCTCCTGTTTATCTGCTGATCAACTTGGTGCTGGCCAAGTGAACTTCACTTTATTACCAGCCTATTGGTGGAATTCAGCCCCTTCAGGAAGCTGTGGAAAGAATAACAGGAATGCCTTCTGCGAATTTCTGTCATTTGTTCTATTGCCACTGTCTCGATTCCCCTGCCTTGTAAGCAGCTGCTCCTCAGAACATTCTTACCCCCCACCCTGCACCTGAATCTTTGCCTGGGGGGGTCCTGGGGTCCTGAGGGAGTTTCCTCTGCCAGCTGCGTTGTGGAAGTATCTGGGTGACACCAGCATAGCCAGTCAGTATCCTATGCTTTCTCAACAGTGAAAAGTCATAGTGAAATGACCCAACACCAAGGAGCTGACAGCAGCTGACCTGGAGTTAACAGAGAGACTGCACTCAGCCTGCTATCATGGAGCAGCACGTCATGGTGTCAGTGATACTCAGTGATATTCTGGTGTTTGTTTTAGGACTGAGCTGCTAATCTTGAGAAAGATAATTATTCCATGTGCTTCAACTGAACAGGGCACAAGAAGCTCCAGCCTTCTTCTGCAAGCCATGAAATTTACTTTTTTTTTAATTAAGATTTTTTATTTTTTTATTAGCTACATTGACTAACAATACAGAGGGAAAGAAAGGGGGCAGGGGAAGGAGAGGGAAAAAAACAGCAACATATAACAACACTACACTACACATAATGCTTTCCCTTCATCCTGCCATTATTAAAGAATTAAAACTTTGTATGATATTGATGGAGTGGTTGAATTGCAAAATACAAATTGCAATTCAAATTAAGTCTTCCTCCCCCCCCCCCGGGCCTCGGACGCAATTCTCTCTGAGCAACTGCAGCCGCAGTGCTCGTTCCCTCCCCCCCCTTCAGACTTCGCCTTTTCTTCTTGCTTGGTGTCTTGCTGAAATTCTTGATTTTTGTCCTCAAATTCCCTTAGTTGATCTTCTGATGTTATCTTGTAAGCTTGATCTTTGTAACTGAACCAGATACCTTCCGGAAATAGCCATTTGTACTTTATTCCACGTTCCCTCAGAAGAGCTGCGAGCTTTTTATACTTAAATCTTCTTTTCCGAACTAAAAATGGGACGTCCTTCAGTATCTTGACTTTATTACCCAGAAAGTCCAGATCCGCATTGTATGAGTTGTATAGGATAGTGTCTCGGATCCTTTTAGATGAAAAATCGATGATGATCTCGCGAGGCAGCTGACGCTTCATTGCATATTTTGAAGAAGCCCGACGGACTTCCAAAATGGCGCTTTTTACCTCTTCTTTAGTTGCCTTCGCGGGTGTCGCCAATAGTTCCGAGGCCAGACCCCATAAATCCTCATTTTCCTCCTCTTTCACGTTCTGGAGGTGCAAAATTGTCTGTGTTCGTTCCACTTGTAGCCCGATCAGCTGGTTCTCCACCAGCTTTAACTCTTTATTCATTGCCCTCACGAGTGACGCATTTTCCCGGGCAGACTTCTCTGCCCCCCCCCGCTGCTTCCTTAATGGTTTTCACTTCGCTCTCAATTAAGCCCACCCTTTGATCTGTTTCATTCAGCTTGTCAACAAAGGGCTTTATGGCTTCGATAACCGACCTCTTCACCAAGTCCTCGAGCGACTCTCCTTTCCCCTGCAGGGCAGCCGAAATTGACTTGCCCAAAGCGGGACTCTGCTTCTTCGCTGCCATTTTAGGGGGGGGGGACCGCCAACCAAATTCTGAAACTCAGCGAGGGGGAAGAACGAGCCTTCTTAGCTTCAGATCCCACCACTCCTTTGTGTGCGCTTGTAATAACAGAAGAGATTCGCTTACTTACAGGCTTCCGCCTAGTTCTGCTCTTTGCCGTTTTCCATGGCCCGGCAGCACTCAAGGTGCCGCGCACGTCTGCCGGCCTCCATAGGGACAAACAGGCAATTTACCCCCCGCATCGATTTCAGGGGGCTCTTCCCGCCGCGTCCCGGACCCTGCCTCCCTCACTGGGAGTCCTGGGGGCTAATCTTCGCAGATCAGCTGCCCGGTCAGGCTGCTCGGGTGCTTCCTCCCGGACCTGCGGAGAGGAGCGTCCGACATGGCCGAGAAAACGAAACCGAATCGAAATTTACTTTTGAGTTGTCCTCTTTGAATAAAAAGTTGTGATTTAAAAGATTAAAATGCATCAGTTTATGCACTGAAAATCTCTTTCTGTTAAGAACGCTCTTTCTGTTAAGTTACAGCTAAAGAAATGTATTGTTTCATTTAAAAAAAATTATTTGCAAAGGAAAAAAGAAAAAGAAAACAACAACAAACAACAAACAAAAATGCTGTTGAATTTTGTTCACCGCTCTGAGTGGGCACTAATCTGTCCAGAAGGCTGGCATATAAGCACACTGTTATTATTATGAATCTTATACACAAGCTTCTGGAAAAGGCCTCTAAATATCTAAAAATAAGTCCATACACAATTGTGGTCTGTAAATGATATGTTCAAATATTCATAAGTTTATAAGGTCCTCAGTCCAATGAGATATGGGAAGTAGGCTTTTGTCTTTCCAATGCTGTAATATAAGTATTTTAAGAACTGTAAGGGCACGGCGGGTCCATTTCTGTTGACCATTGATTAAATAATTTAATGACAATTGGCAAATAATTTAAAAGTACATAAACATCCTCAAAAATAAATGAGTATTCTAATACAAAATTCCTCCCTAAAAGACAAAATAATTGGACATGTCCAGAGCATGTCCAGGCTGATCCTGCACTGAGCAGGGGGTTGGACTAGATGGTCTGTATGGACCCTTCCAACTCTATGATTCTATATGCTTAAGAGACAAATCTTGTAAGTTACAATGCCTACAAGTGGACACTGTACTTAATCTTTTACTAAAGAGGTGCTGTGGTATCCAATATACCCTAAACAATTTTTTTGCTGAGTAAGTCGCAGATTAAGAGCCATATAAACAATAGGTATAAGGCTTAAAGTCTGAACTGGACGATCTAGCTCACTATTCCATTCATCTCTGAGACTCTGCATATCATATTTATTAACCGACATAAAATATATATAAACAAATATTGTAAGTTTCATTTTCTGTGTTGATTCAATAAGAGTTTCCAAAAGTGGAGAAGATTCTGAAGCACTCAAAGATGCAGGGCCATATTTGAACACCAACAGTCATTGCAATTGTAAATATTGCCATTCAGCAAAAGTAGGCAAATCATATCTAGACCTCATCTGAGAAAATGCCTAGAACTCATCATAACCTATCAATTGATCTAATGTAAAAATCCCCCGTCTGTACAAGCCTTCCATAAAAAAAGACTTCCTCTCAGTTTTTAAATCTGGATTGGCCCATAATATTAGTTTAGCATGTGGAAAGGGATTGTGCGCAAAACATATAATTCGATGTACAATATTTATTTTGAGCGTATTTGTTTTACCCCGTAATGACAAATTTAAAGTTTTCCATCTGTCCAAATCCAAGGATGTATCAGCAATCTAGTTGTTAAAATTCAGTGTGCTCAAGTACTTAATATTTCTTGGAATCAATAACCCACATCACAACATATATCCTCCTGGAAATGATAGAATATATTAAAAGTCAGGCCAGTCCTGTGTCTCTGTGATTCAGTAAGCTGAGCTAGGAATTGATGTGCTTTCTGTAATGCTCTTTCCTCCTTGCAGTGCTATGCCAAAATTGCACTGAAACAGCTGTCTTCTCTTCATTGGGCTAACTTTTTAACCTAAGTGATTGCAGACTTTAGTATAACTAATTAGAGCTTAATGTCTATAGTGTCAATATCTTTCCAAACTGCAGAGTCCTTTATTTATGCTCATATGACTTTTAATATTTTAAGAGACACATACTTCTTCTGCCTAAATACCCTTTTGAAAATGTAAGGGACTGACTCAGCAGATGGTAGACATGTTTGGTGCCATTTACAATTGCAAGTTGGTAACTGAGATCCCAGACCTTGGAAAACTAACCTTTTACTATGGGAACTCCTTGAGATGCACTGTGTTCCCTGCATATGAGATACTGGCGGATTTTTTAAAAATGCAGTCTTTTGTACATCTATTTTTTCCTCCGCCACATCAGCAAACCTCAGTTTACACAACTCAATTAAAGACACAGTCGTTTTGACTGCTATGATATTTGATAACCATTATCCATTCTTGAATACCTCTTTGTCTTTAGTGTCACTACTGTAACATAACTGTAACATATCACTTTGGTTTAATGGCAAATAATTTTTGAGGCATTTCACTTTCTATTTTCATTTTGGTTGTTGTGGGTTTTCCGGGCTGTATTGCCGTGGTCTTGGCATTGTAGTTCCTGACATTTCGCCAGCAGCTGTGGCTGGCATCTTCAGAGGTGTAGCACCAAAAGACAGAGATCTCTCAGTGTCACAGTGTGGAAAAGATGTTGACAGGTCATTTGTATCTACTCAGGAGGGGTGGGGTTGAGCTGAGTCATCCTGTAAGAGTTTCCCAGGGTGTGGAATGCTAATGGCGGGAGGCTTCACTGTATCCTGAGGAGGTTCTTTTGCACCTGGATTGGTGCACCAATCCAGATGCAAAAGAACCTCCTCAGGATACAGTGAAGCCTCCCGCCATTAGCATTCCACACCCTGGGAAACTCTTACAGGATGACTCAGCTCAACCCCACCCCTCCTGAGTAGATACAAATGACCTGTCAACATCTTTTCCACACTGTGACACTGAGAGATCTCTGTCTTTTGGTGCTACACCTCTGAAGATGCCAGCCACAGCTGCTGTGTCTGTGACACTGAGAGATCTCTGTCTTTTGGTGGTACACCTCTGAAGATGCCAGTCACAGCTGCTGGCGAAACGTCAGGAACTACAATGCCAAGACCACGGCAATACAGCCCGGAAAACCCACAACAACCATCGTTCTCCGGCCGTGAAAGCCTTCGACAATATTTTCATTTTGTTTATGATCGTAAAATTGTGCAGTGCCATGCTGCTAGAGCCATGTCATGGATATAGCTAGAAATATAGGATTTGACCAAGAAAATCATAGGAGATGCCTTTGCACATAGAAACAGGGCTAGCCAACCCCCCAACTAGATACGCTAAAAAGGGAGTCTAGAGGCATAGAACAGAACAGCCTTGGAGAACGGCATGATTCCAGCTGGTAAAGGAGGGGGGGTGGGCATTGTCATCTGCTCCATGACTGATTTGCCTGATCTCAGCCATGTGAAGGGGTGGTGGGCTTTGCAACCAGCTCCATGCATGATACATGCCGGGTAAAGGGGGGTGTTGCCGCCTGCTCCGAGCCTGATCCTGACAGGTGAAGATGGGTGGTGGGCATTGCCACCTGCTCTGCTCCTGAGTCCAGCAGGTTGAAGGGGGAGCAGGCATTGCTGCATGCTTGGTTCCTGACTCCAGCAGTGTGAAGACAGGGTGGGCATTGCGTCCTGCTCAGTGGCTTATTCCGGTAGGTTGAAGAGGGTCAGCATTGCCACCTGCCCTGAGATGGGCAGGCGATTATTGCCTTAATTACCTTAGTCCGATTAATTGTATTTAAAGGGGACTGTTCCCCAATGCGTATCAGTCCGCTGTTACTATTTTCCAACTGAACGTGAGAGAAGCAGGAGTGCTTGTGTTTAGTGAGCATAAAGACCAAGTTTACTTTGCTGCAATGTTAAATGTACTCATGTGAATATTGAATTATTTAATGATTGTATTACAGTCCAATGTTATGCCCGAGAGAAGTGAACATCACGAAATGGGAATTGGAAATTTGCATGCATAAGCCCGTCGGCTATATGCCCACTGTTAACACCAGTGCTATCATGGACTGTTGGTACTCCTAATACTCCGTTCTCTAATGTTGGACATTTCACTGTGGAATTTGCCAAGTAACAAATGACTGCACATATGGACTGACGGATTTTGTAACTATTTATTGCATTATTTATTGTATTTATAAAATTGACTTATGCACTTTTGCACTTTGCACATTGAGAAATTTGTGAAATAAGTATACAATTGCCTTTTGATTGTATTACTCCCGGAATTGTTTCCCTCCTGCTCCTAATACCAGCTGGGTTAAGGCAGGGTGTGGGCATTGCCAACTGCTCCGCTCCTAATACCAGCTGGGTGAAGGCAGGGTGTGGGCATTGCCACCTGCTTCACTCCTAATGCCAGCTGGGTGAAGGCGAGAGGCAGGCATTGCCACCTGCTCCCATCTTGCTCCTGGCCTGGGTTCCCACCATGGCACTTTTTCTGGAGGGACATGGTGCCTTGCCTAGGCTTCCCTTCATGGCAGCGCCCTCTGGTGGTGCACCAGGGTGTAAAGTGAGTTGTCTGAAATACGCTTATTCAATCATATAGTAAGATTATGTGGTATTAATAAAGGCTTAGAATGGTAGCAGAGACTCCATAATAGTTATTACTAGTATACAATACTGGGTAACAAACCTAAGACATTATCTGTGGTGTAGGGGTATGCACAGGGAAAAAAATTCCAGCCACTCTATTTGTTCCTATTGGAAAAATAACTCCAAGCTGGCTCCCACTGCAGAAACATAAGGACCAAGGCTGCCATGGCATATTCCCAAATACAATCTCCACATCAGACAGTCCAGCAGAACCAAACTGATGCTCTCCAATGCCCCCTGAGCAGGCTGACCAGTCACTCTCCATTGTTTCCTATGAGGGCCAACATCACACCAGAGAATCACACAAACCAAACTGAAGCAAAGGACAATCTTGGAACTAGAAGCAAAGTGAAGCAAGGGAATGGAACCCCCTAGAAGCAAAGTGAAGCAAGGGGCCAACTTCACACCAGAGAATCACATCCATTTCACCCATGCCAAACTGAAGAAAGGGACATTCTTGTAATGGAGCCCAATAGAATCATTGTCATTCACAGCTGCCAGGCACTGGGTTCAGCCAGTGGGGGAACACCACAGAACAGAACCAAGCAGTATTCAGCCACAAGCACAAGACAATGGTATGCACCAAGTACAGTTGCATAAGATGGATCCCATTCCCACTCACTGGCCTCAAGCTGAAACTGACTGTGAGGTACTTGGGAAACCCAAGTAATTCTCTCTCTGCAGTAGCCTTGATCATTGGCCTCCTCCCACCCCTGCAATAAGGAAAGTTAAGTTAACATAGAAAAACAACATACTAGAACAACACATTACATCAGACATCCCTACCACCCCTGCAATGAGGAAAGTTAAGCTGAGTTAACATTAGTCATTAGCTTCATTTGGGTGTTTTTGTGGATTTTCTCTGTGACACATGGTGTGTGTTGTTCTATGGTTTCCCTAACATCTCTCTCTGACTCTTCCCATCCTAGTGGCAAGAGGACAACATTTCTGGGGTCTCTTTTCTCAATTATATGCAGAAATTTGTGCTAACACTGGCTGGTGGTTTTCCGGTGTCTAAATGGCACTGGCTAACACTGGCTGGTGGTCTAAATGGCATTGTGCATTTGTGTGGTCTGTGTGGTCTAAATGACATTGTGCATTTGTTCTGCCAACTGAAGCAACTATCTCCTGATCATTTTCTACCTAACTTTTAAGTCTTGGAAAAGTGTTTTTCCCCACCTCACAGACTCTACACCCTGGAACTTACACAAACTAGTAACTAACCTCATTAAACAGTTAAACCACTCAAAGCACCTAGCCAAAAAAGAGAGGTTTTTTAAAAAAAACCTACCTATCTACTCAAAAAGCTTGCCTTTTGTGGGTTTAAACCCGCAGGTGGACATACAAATCTTTTTTTAAAAGGTCCACAGGTAAGCCTATGACAAAAAACCTACTTCTAATGTACCTGCCGTGGCTCCATGGGTGCCAGAGGTGGGCAGGGAAAACCTACTTAAATGTCACTAATGGGCAGCCTATTTATCTATAGAATTTGAGTAGAAGCCTGAACTCTTCTTAATTCTTACACAAGCCTATTAAAGGGAAAAGACTCTTTAGTCCCTAAAATCTGCCAATTAAGTTTTTCTTTAGAAGATCTACAACTAGTCTATCTTAAAAACACTTCTTAAAAGTTCACACTTCACAACCCTCTCAGGATACCCCAAAAGTACACTCAAACACAATTTAACAAACTGAACCAAGCACCGCAACAAACACGCCCCCTGAAGAACAATCAACAACAACTGAACACCTGCCCCAACCAAACTTCTACACCAACAGAAAATAGAACACAGCAAAAAAACACCAAGCAAACTTCTGTAAAGTTTTCTTAACAGGAGAAAACAGCCCCCCCCCCCCGAACAACCAGCAAAAATTTACACCAGCAAAGAAAGTACCCGCAACAAAGGAAAACAGCCTCCCAGAAGAACAAGTGTGAACTTAGCAAAATTAACATGAGGAACTATATAACTCCAAACAACAAATTACCCCAAAGAGGATAAAACAACCCCTCCTCAAGAAGAACAAGCAGCAAAATGAACAGTAAATATAACAACCAACTTCAAAAGCCAGAAGTTAAAGCCCCCCATGCAAAAGCCCAACCAAAGCCCCCATACACAGCAAAAAAACAGTTTTTAAAATGCCCTTTTTGCTCCCCCCTACCCTATCCCTCCCAGACACCAGGCCAACCCACTCCTCTGAAAGAGAGAAAAAAACCCAATGAGTCTACGACTTTCAGATCAGGTAGTAGCCGATGTCCTCCAGCTGCAGCAGAAGTCATAGAGATGAAGAGGGCCACAGCAGGCAGCAGCAGCAGCAGCAGGAATCCACTCACTCCAGGATCCAGTTGCAGTCCAAAGCAGGCCAGCCAGAGTCCCAGACCAGAGAGAGAGAGCCAACAGCCAGCAGCAGCAAGCAGTGTCTCTCAGTCTCCAAGCCAAAAATTAAATAGCCAAAATGGAGGCTATTTAACTCTCTGCAGACAATTTGAAGAAGGCATTCTCCTTAATGATAATCACATTGACCAGAGAAGGAGAGCTCCTGAAAGGATTGGTCACTCACTCCCCTCTCCCTTGCCTCTTCCCCCTCCCTTCTGCCTCTACCTCACTCCCTCCTCCCACCTGGTTAAAAAAGGCACTGTTTCTTTGCTATTCCTTAGCAAAGGAACAGCAAGGAAGAGCCCAGCCATGATTTCCAAAAGTTACTGAATTTTACTGAATACATTCAGTAAGCTTATATTCGGTAATACTGAATCTGATTTGGTATTCCAAATTACGTTTGGTAATACTGAATTTTATTGAATCAGGTCAAATTTGGTAGTTTTCACTGAAAAAATAAACTCAAATTGCACACCCCTACTGTGGTGTACCTCTTGTCAGGAGTGAAATGATTTGATATAAGAAAGCTAACTAGATGCTCAGGGCTTCTTAAGTGAACTCCTATATCTGAATCAGGCCTGATCAGAGTCATTCATGACAGCTGTGGTGTTATACAAGATTCAAAGGGGAGATTTATGATTTGCTATGTAAACTTGCGAGTTTCAAGATGGGCTTCTTACCTTGGAGAAATCTTAAATTGTTCTGATGTTCCAGATTGGTTAACAATCCCAATCAAGAAAATAGAAAAGCAAGATTCGGGTCTAGTAGCATCTTAGAGACCAACTAGATTTCCAGAGAGTGAGGTTTTGCAAGTGGGAACTTTGACTCTCGAAAGCTCACACCCTGGAAATCTAATTGGTCTCTAAGGTGCTACTGGACTTGAATCTTGCACTTCTACTACAGACCAACATGGCTACCCATCTGAAAAATATCAACAAAATAATAACTCATTTCAGGAGAGTGCTAACAACAACAACATCATTCAATTTATATACCACCCTTCAGGACAACTTAATGCCCACTCAGATCGGTTTACAAAGTATGCCATTATTATCCCCACAACAAAACACCCTGTGAGGTAGGGGAGGGGCTGAGAGAGCTCCTGAGAGCCGTGACTAGCTCAAGGTCACCCAGCTGGTTTCAAGTGGAGGAGCAGGGAATCAAACCCTGTTCTCCAGATTAGAGTCCTGCGTTCTTAACCACTACACCAAACTGGCTCTCTTCTGCTTCTTTACTCTTGGTTCCAGGTACAGAAATGGCAGGTGTCATGCACCAATGGATGTTTGTCTTTTAAGAGAGAATGAAGAATGCCGTACAGGTTACATGTGAGTTGTTAAAATAATACTTGAAAGGGTACTTTTTATTTTTATGTATAGATGAGCCTCAAATGCTTCTTTGTATGTGGTAACATGCTTCCCTTGAGTGTATCCTCTTAGCTCAAAAGAGAACTCCCACTGACTTTTGTACCTTCTCTGGCCTTTTAATATGAGACTGATTGAAGTGTTGGGGCATGGTGGGCTGGCATTGCTGGTGGCATGACTTGAAGATGTGCTTAATAAAAAGATAATGAAGTGTAGTCATAATAGGTCAAGTTTTCTAAGGCAGTGAATTGAACAAGAAAGTCCAAAGGTCTGGGAGGAAATTTTCTCCTGTTAGTTTTACTACTTAGGGAAAAGATCAGATGTGCTGGGTTATAGTGGGCCTTTGTAGAAGACAGGGTGCCTTGTGAAGGACAGGGGCACTGTACAGTTCTGTGGGGGATGCAGAAGGCAGCTTTTTGGTTAAGAGCTTGAAGTGGTTCACATCAAATAATCAATTATATCAGTTAAAATCTACAAAATATAATAAAAATCCAATAAAATCCAAATAGGACATACAACATAATACAAAATACATACACCACATTAATCTCATCCCTAGACTATAAAGCCCTACAGATAAACATCAGTATTACATATAACATATAACATATACATATAACATATAACATAAATATAACATATATAACATAACATAAATATGTAACATAAACTAGGGTTATCAACTCTGAGTTAGGGAAATTCCTGGAGGTCTGGGGGTGGAGCCTAGGGACGGTAGGGTTGGGGGGGGCATTTTCATTTTGTTTGGCATTTCCTCACTAACTGTTATTAGTCCTGCTCCCTGTTTGTGTATTTTAATGTGTTTATTTATATATATTGTGTTTATATTACATTTTTAAGTGTTTATATTAATGTTATGTGTTTATATTGGGTTTATAATATGCTTAATTGTTTAATGATGTGATTCCCAGCATAACACTGAAGTGTGGGGTCGTGCCAGAGGCTGAGTTAGAAAAAATTGGCCCCTGGTGCTAGATTGGGGGCCCAATTATTATCAAATTGGCCCCAGCGTGACCTGTCACTTCCTCATTGTACCGGGAATGATGTCATTCTTGACACTATGCGGACGCATTCCGGATATGTGCGCAAGGTAAGTACTCCCATTGTGGCCCCCCTGGTAATCCCACACCCCCCAGTTTGAGTCTTAGGGGGAGGGCCTGGCAACCCTAACCCCATGCACATTTTATAAAGATTCAGCAGCAGAAGTATTTCTGCACACAGGTCTACCATTGTCACATCTCATTTGGCCTCCAGACACTTATAAACCTAGGGCTTTGGGCAGAGGTGAGAAGCCATTCTGCGGTCTCTGTATAAATGGATTCATCTGCAGTAAAGAACACAAATGACGGTTTCTCGAAGAAAATTGGAATCTCTCACATTTCATTTCCTCTTGTGTAACTGCAAAGGTGAAATGTGTGTGTGAGTTTCTCTTGCAATATGTTGGAGCCTGTGATCCACAGCTAAAGTGAGATTGGAGGGGCGAGGGTGACACTAATTGATTTTTCTTGTTCTGTTTTCACTTAGAGCATCATAAAAGTTTCTGAAATCACTGGCTTTGGTATTAATGTTCTTTACAAAGAATTGCTGTTCAAGGCTATTCCCCATTTCTCTGTTCCTCTTTTTTTGTTTCAAACAAACTTCTTCTTTTTTTTCAGTAAACACCGAAAGGCCATCTGCATGTTCTGTTGCTCAGAGAATACATTTTCTTGCCAACAGTCCCCATAGTCTGTTTTTCCATTGTAATATGCCTTTCTGTGTCAATCAGTAATACAGTCTCAGTTATTCCTAGCACTGTGGTGGGCTTGTTATCGCTATTCAAGAAG
The DNA here is from genome assembly GCF_028583425.1 of Eublepharis macularius. Taxonomy (NCBI): domain Eukaryota; kingdom Metazoa; phylum Chordata; class Lepidosauria; order Squamata; family Eublepharidae; genus Eublepharis; species Eublepharis macularius. The sequence goes on along the minus strand of NC_072790.1, from coordinate 76,786,840 downwards.
AGAAGTATTGACCAAATATTTTTGTTTAAAAAATGACAGGACTATTCACTTAACAGACAAACAACAGTTAAGAAAGAGACTTCAGTACTGTAGGTTGCCTGAAACAGAGAATTAAAACAAAGAAAAAAAGAATAACATATTTGTGTTTTAAAATTGCTTGTTCTAGTTCAGCCTCTTAACTATTTCAAATTTAGGTTCCATGCGTACTTTTTCTCCAATATAGAGTTGTTTCATAACAGATGAAATGTTTCTCACATGGGTATTGCTTAGGTGTAGGGAATAGTGTACCCCTTGGCAAAAATGAAAGGGCCATGCCAAGAAGAGCATCTAATGCTATTGCAAAAAGGGTTGTGTTCCTTAGATTTTCTTTTGGATGAATTCCAGAATTGGTATATTAGTGCAACAACAACAGCCAGTTCTGTGGCACCTTAGAGCCTAACACATTCAGTGTAGCATGAGCTTTATTAGTCCATTCTTTTTCATCAGATGTTTACAGTAAATAGGTTAGAGGCAAGAGTTGTAATAAAGTTGATGGTGGTATGATAGAGCCACTGTTTCCTGAGATGTAGTTTCTTCTTTATTTTTGTTCTGTGGTCATCTCTGGTCAAACAGCTTTATACCCCAATTAGGCTGGCCGATTTTCCCACTATAGCATTCTCCCTCTGCTTTCCCCATGTTCCCTGTTGGAGCTTCCAAGGCTGTTGGAGGAAAAATAGCGGGACATTCCAGCATCACGCTGGTGCATGGCATCACATCCAGTGAAAAAACAGGAGTGATGCTCTGGGATTCATCCCAAACTCTATGATTTTTAGTTACATCATAGAGTTTAGGGCAAATCCTAGCATCACCTCTACTGTCATTATGATATCACTTCTGGATTTTCACTGGAAGTGATTCCCCAGCCCCCATCCTCCTTTCAGTTTCAGCCTGAGATGATCTTTCATGAAAGGCTTTTCCATACACTTCTGGACTTTTTGGTCAGTGCAGTAGCAGTCATGCAGGATAATGAGCTTTCAGCTACAACAGAATCCCATAGATTTCAAGGAAATGGCAGTAAGCACATATTTAACAACTTTCAAAATTGAAATCAATGAAGTTCTGGAATGCCTAACTTTGCCTGGATTGTCTTTAGCAAAAGCTATGATGATTGTTCTCTGCTAACTTCTTAGGTATTCAGACATTCAAAAAGAAGATGACTGGCTATTTGTCCAGCTATCAATGATAAGAAGCATTTACAATTTCTTCTGAATAGCCAGATTGCAAGAGCAGATTTTTGTGTTTATTTTTAGTCTATTTTTATACATGAGAAAAAACAAACAAGTTTAAGGGATTTTTAAAAAAGCTGTATTTATAAATAATTTCATTTCCCCATGTAACTTGAGCAAATAAAATGGAAAGTAATACAACAAAAAAGCCTTAATCTCAATCCTTTGGTTCTTTATAGCTTTCAAGACTACTTTTTAAGCTCAATCATGAGGAGAAAAATCTGACAAAGGAAAATAAAATTTTAAATTATAAAAAGAGAAAAAGAAAAATAATTGCACACTCTGTATTAAAATGTAAGTAACAGCTAATGAAGAAGATAAAGTGGTGTGGTAGCAGTTTTTAAGGGAGAAATAATGAAAGAAAAAAAGAGTGTTATTTGGAACATCCGTTTTATTCTTATCAATAGTGACATTTTGCAGTGCTTTACAGATGACTAAACAGCTGTTCTTATATTTGACAGAATGAATGCGCTCCATGCACCTGAAAGGTTGTTTTTCTTTTGGGATCAAACTTGTATCTGTTCTTGGTTTGTTGCTAGAACACCCATCCACTCCCTCATAAGTCTTAATACTTACACCACAGAGGTAGCTACGACAGAGGTAGCAAAGAACGAAAAAAACAGCTCTGGTAGGCTTTTCCTGTTAAGGGTAACCAATCCCCACCTGTGCTCCCTATCCCTGTGCTCACTCAATGCAGTACTGGAGGGGGAGGAACGGTGGGGGGGCACATGACATTGTGCAGTGTGGTGACATCACTTCCAGGTATGTTTTTTTACTGTATAGATTGGGGAAATTCCTAGAGCATCCCTCAGCATATTGATGTCACTTCTGGATCAGCAGTGATTGATGTTGTGCGATTCTCCCACTCCCAATGCTACACCTCTAAGAGTCTCTCTACATGAGACGCCTCTACGCATGTTGGTCAAGTGTAGGGAGACTCAATGTTAGCTGGGAGTTTAAAAAGACATAGTTTAGCATAGTTTAAAAAGACAGAGTTGGCAGAGATCTCTCCTTTGAGAGTTTGTCAACTTCATCTTTACCTCCCTGAAGGCGCTGTCAATTTCACCTCTCCAGTCTAAAAGTGAGAAAACTGTGTTTTAGACTGGGAAATAGGCTGGAGCTGCCTTCCAGAGCCGGGTTTGGACCTGGAGAGGTTATAATGAGCGAAAGTTTCTCTTCTGGCATTTCACAGCCCCTTCACACAGCTCCAGTGTATAGCAAAGGCTTTGCTCTGCCACTGGCTCTGTCTTTTTAAACTATCCTTCCCAGCTACCATTGCATCTCCCGACACATGCTCTTCACATTTCAGATGTCTCATGTAGAGAGACTCTAAAACTTCTACTTTGCCAGGCCTACACTTGGCAACTCAAGGCTTTGGGCATAATAATATATTGATGAATGCTTATATGTCACCTCTCTGCTGTACAAAATCAGTGCTCATGGCAGCTAACAACATAAATGGCACAATAAAAAAATACAAGGAAAACTGTTAATTTCTCAGGAAAAAAACAAAAAATAAAGACTCTAAGCACAGTAGCTAGAACAACAGCAACAGCAGAAATTTAAAAGAGCATTAAATAAGCAGCAGTTAAAAACCATTAAAATCATAGCACATTAACCAACAAAACACAAATAATAAGTACTCTCGCTTCCCAAACCCCTAACACTCACAATATAAAATGAAATGTTTTTATATGGAATAGAACATTTTTATTAGTTTCCAGAGTGCCAAAATCAGGAGCGTGTGGTGAGCTTCTTGTGGTAGGAAGTTATGTGAAACTGGGGCTACCATTGACAACACCATGCTCTGCATGCCTTCAAGCATAACATCCACATCAAGCAGGGCTCCAGAGGCCAAGTCATGGTAACCTAATCCTTTGTGATGTAAATAGAGAAAGCCCAAGGCTGACTATGCTTCTTTTTCCTCTGGGGTTTTTCTTTCTTGGACTGCTTTCCTTTGGTGCTGGCCACACACTCTGTAAAGCTGATTCAAACATATATGCACAAAGGAGCAAATGGGACTGCATGTCCATAGTCCTTTGAATAGTGCTAATCAGCGTTTTGTAGAGTGAGAGACACACCCTCTCCTGAACAGCTGGACATTCCTATTCAAAGTTTCTAATGGGGTGTTGCAGGCAGGGGACCAGGGAAGCTCTCTGTGGGCTGCCACAACCCTGTGTGCTGTGTGCGCTCTCCCTACCGGTGTGGCAACATCACTTCTGTAACTGATGTAGTCGAGCCCCCTGCAGGAGTGTTTCTGCGCTTCATTTGGGGCCAATTTGGCCCCCAAACCGGCAGAATCAGTTTCATGTGAGTGCAAGAGCGCTCGCATGGCCAGCGCAACCATGTCACTTACAGAAGTGACAGTGCCACGTAGCCAGCGGGTTTGAACGGTATCAATAGAAGGTCAGCATAAGGAGTTGCAGTGCATGCACACTGAAGCCGAGTTGAGTGAATGCTACCTCTAAAGGGGCAGTTTTTACTCAGGTCCATTTCAGCATGTACCGGAATTTCTTGTCACACTGGAAAATGATGTCATTTTCTGGCGCAACAGGGTAGGGCAGGAGCACACATGCGTGCTATGCACGCACAAGGGAGGTGAGTACCCTGCTGTCCCCAGCCCCCTGTACTCCAGCTTTGATCCCTGGGTCCCCTGGGAACCCTACCTGGAACTACAACTGATCTCTAGACTAAAGAGACTGATTTCCCTTGAGATAATGGCAGATTCAGAGGGTGAACTTTACAGCATCATCTGCTAGTTTTCTTCCCTCCCCAAACTCTGCCTTCCACAGGTACTGCCCCCAAATCTCCAGAAATTTTCCAAGATGGAGTTGGCAACCCTACTTCTATCAGGTTTGCAGCATTTGTTACAACAATTATTTACACATATTTTCTCCCACAAGGAGGGTCCCATTTAGTGGCATGAAATAATACTGCAAACATCCAATGCAAAAAAAAAAAAAAGTGAACAATTGTTCTGTAAGCAGAAGAACTCTGCTGGGCCAGACCAGTGGACCACCTAGTCCAGCATGCTGTTTCACACAGCAGCAAATCAGCTGCCACTGAGGGCCAACAAATAAGGCAGAGAGGCCAAGGCCTTCCCTTATTGCTTCCTCTAAGTACTGGTCTTCAGAGGTTTTCCATTTTCTATTATATGGAGGTTCCCTTTCGTCACCATTTAGTAGCCATTGATGAACCTATCCTACATGAATCTGTCTAAGAGCTAAGCTACAAGTGACGCCTGACACAGGTTGGACACTTGTCAGCTTCCCTCAAGTTTTGATGGGAAATGTAGGCATCCTGGTCTTGCAGCTGTAATGGAGAGCCAAGCTGTAAAACCAGGACGCCTACATTTCCCATCAAAACTTGAGGGAAGCTAACAAGTGTCCAACCTGTGTCAGGCGTCACTTGTAGCTTAGCTCTAAGTTCTTTTAAAGCCATCCTGATCATGGACATCATTACCTCTGCTGGCAGTAAATTCTGCAATCTAATTACTTCTTGAGTAAAGAAGTATTTTGTTTTGTCTGTCCTGAATCTGTGTACTCTTCTCATACACTTGCGTTTTCTCCAGTTACAGTTGTGGTCTCCTAAAAAAAAAAGTCTGAATAAGTACAATTGCACTATGCTCTTATATATACCCTAATCATGGGATGTGATAGGAAAATAAGGAGGGGAGATAGAGAGGAACTTGATTTTCAAGAATATGCTTTCCCTTCAAATATTACTTATTTTTCAGAGCTGGAAGGCGAATCCTTCTGCCTAATTTCTCTCACAGTTGCTGCTAATGAAGAAAACCTTGAGGAAGAAAGAATCAAACATTTCAGTTGCTTAGCTAGAGAATTGAGTTAAATCAGCAAAAGTGCCACAGATGGAGCACAAGCACAGAACAGTTAACATATTGATGGTATTTACGGATTATGAAGATACATTTCCATGAATAAAAATGCTTTTACCTCATTCTGCTGTCTGCCAAAAGTAATAAATTACTGCTGAATAGCATTGAATCACAGAAGCCTGTGATTAGCACTTGCTATGGTTTGCATTTTGATGTGGCAGTCAAGCTGAATTGAACGCAGCCATGCACAGACACACAAGCTACAGCTCAGTGTCTGCCCTTTCCCTAGATTTCCCCCGATAATGGGATTCTTCAATGGCTGATGCTTCCAGTTTCCTTCTCAGCACTCTGATGGCACAAGCACCATACATTTTAGTGGAACATCAGACTGGGAGACATGAGTGAAATGTTGTTCCTAAACACTCTTGATGGATGCATCAAGGCTTTTAACAGCTTTGATGGTCATAATTACTATGTATTTCTGGCAAAACTGCTTGTCTGCTTCTTGTGCACGAAACGCCCATGCTATTTAGATTTGTATTCGCTAAAACAGCAACATAAACATTTCCTATATCCTGACCCCAAGCTCTGGAGGTGACATTCTCTGGCTTCTATGGTACTTCTAAACATGCATGCTTGGGATCACATCCAGGAATTTTGAGGTTACAGCCCTAAGCATATTTATTTGAAGTGAAAGAAGAATGCCTTCCTTGAAAACTGTTGTGTTTGAGAGGATGACAGATAACAAAATCTCTCAGTCTCATGGCTTTGGCTGTTTAAAACAAGTATGTTTCCACTTCATGTTGCCATACTTAAGCAATGAACACCCCCCCCCAGCGACCTAGACAACATATTCAAGTATCAACTTGTGGATCTGAAAGATCATTTCTTTCACTTTTTAGACTTCTCCATGGTGTGTTATATTTTGTGCACTGAGCAAATGTTGATAGTGTGTGTATTTCTTCAAGCAGTCAACCTTCACATGGACATTGGAGTCCTGCACCATATCCAGTTTTTCATGTTTGAATCTTCATTGGCTAGCTCTGCAGCTAACCTTCATAGCCTGCCTGAGTTGCAATAATGTCTCTTCTGTTTGCCCATCATTGTGGCCCCAATGATGCCAATGATCTCATTTTCCTCACTCATTTTTCTTCTGTTATCCAGCTAAGGGGGGGGGGGGGAGGATTCTCGCTGAAGCAGGAGACCTGGCAAACCTACTGCAAAGGCCATTTCTCTCAATATGCTGCAGGGCTGTATTACCCTTCCAATCTGCCCAGGTTGCCTAGGACCAGGTAGTGGCAAAGCCAGGTCTATCCTTACTGGGACTACAAAGACAAGGGGAGGTCAAGTACCTGAAGGGCTACAATATATGGAAATGGATTATATTCAGCTTGATGGGTGGCATCTAGGGGTATGCAAAATGAAACAAATGAGTGGGAAATACACCTGCAAATTGCTGTTAAAGCAGCTTCTGGAACAGGGAACCAAATCCAGGAAACCAAACTGTAATGACTCCCTCTTACTAAAAAGTTTGTGTGTTTCATTTTAGTTCTTAACTCACAACAGCTGTAGCAGCAGGCAGGCACTCAGCCTGCACAGTAGCATCTTTTTTTCCTTAATGGCATTCACCAATCAGATCCCAAGGGAAGAAAGCTTATATGTTATTAATTAAGTCTGTTGGCAGGTAGGGGGAATGTGTGCAATGTGCATGAGTGCATTTCCCCCCATCACTACCCAGAGAATGGCATTGTTTCCCTGCCAATCAGGTGAGTCCTCACAAGGGGAGACTCGTCCCCGCCTATCTGGTTTGGAAATGTTTGGAATGTGCAGACTTCAACCATAGACTGCAATTCAAAAGATGCTTCTTTGACAGCAAGCACTATTGAATAAAATGGGACAGCTGAGTAGACCTGTTTAGAGGGGTGCATCTTGGATTTTTTTTTGTAGTGCTACCTGGGCACTACTCTCTCCTCCACCCCATCAAGGCACTTGAGCAATCATTCACTGTGAGAAAAAGTGCCATATTTGGCGGGGGGGGGGTTGCAAGTGGTCTGTTCAATCAATCAAATGTGATAAAAGCCCCAGAAGACTTCAACCATAGGCTGCAATTCTAAAGAATGTCCCTGGGAGTAAGCACTATTGAATAACATGGGACTTATGTCTGAGTAGACCTGTTTAGGATTCTTCCCCCCATCCTGTAAGCCATTCACTTATTCTTCCTTTTCAAAAGCAATCCTGTCTTCCCACAGCAAAAGGAAAACTTATAGAAGAAACACAGGTCTGTTTAGCAGGATGGATGGGCGGTATTCAGGCATTCCTGCTGCCTGCCTGCCTGTTTGAACTTGGGCAATGAAGATCCGTGGTGATTAATGTGAGAACACAAGGAAACATGGCACCAACAGGCAACAGCAGGATTGGTGATAATTTATTGGCACTGCAGAAAAAGAAATTAGTGAACATAAAGCAGGGTTGTTTTTAATGCTGCCTCCCCTTACTCCTTTGCCCTCCAGTTTCCCACCATAGTGTGCACCTGCCAACACTTGCCTTCTTAAGGGTCTGTTGTGTGAGTGTGTGGTGTAACTGAGGAAAAACTTAGTGGATTGATGGATTAGAGGGAGGACTGTGTTCAGTGCAATTTTGGTGCAGTTAAGTGGGAAAACAGCTGCCAGAAAGAGCCTGGAAGCCCTCATTGCAAAGAATGGGACCAAAACTCATGATAACAACCCCCCCCAAAAAACTTTAGACACAAGCTGACAGCACCCCATCTGCAAAAAACAATAAAGGCACATAGTTCCTTCAGAATTTTTTTCAGTGCACACCCTTAATGACAACTTTTTCTAACAGAATATCTCTACTATCATGCATCTTGCAAAATTCTATAGCATTGTGGTTGTATAATAATTGTTGGGAGTACAGCCTTATTGTCCTCTCATGCTCCTGCTGAAAGAATGTGTTCTGTCAAGTAGTCAAGAGATAGACTCCTTAGAGTATTTTTAAAGGTCAGCATCTCCTTTTAGTTTTGTTTGTTGTAAAGTTATATTCTTAGGAGATCAATGTCCTGAAACTTGAGAAAATGTTTATTGTTTTTAACTCTTATGTTTTGTAACAGTGCTATTTTTGAAAAACTATAAATTTCTCAGCATTCTCACATGGCTGACTGGAGTCACTGGAGCTCTAGGGGAGAGTGGGGTGCCTCCTCTTGCCCCTGTCCATAGTGGAAGAACACAACTTGTATGCACAGAGATCCATCAGAGGACCTCACTAAAGTGCACCAGTCCACAAAGAAGAGTCACTGGCACATCCGATACAAATATAATGTTCATTCAATCCCAATTGCACATGATGGAAGCATTTTTTAAATACATCTGGGGCCTGACTATTCACATCCAGGACCACCAGTCAAGTATGACACTCATGGCTACAGCTGGATCTAATATGCATGTAAGGTCCCAGGATCAAGTAGTAGGCGATGTGAAAGACCTCCATCCGAAACCTTGGAAAGTTGCTTCCAGTCCAAGTAGACAGTAAGGACCTTAATAGACTAGTGGTCTAAATTGCTATAAGGCTATTTCTTGCAAGATCGGAGCCATAATATGTGTTCATCTATTTTGGTTAATAAAGTCCATTTTTCCTGCTTCTCTGAAAGACATTCCTCTTTAGTTTGCATGCTCCTTTACTTTCTCCAATCTCTGTCTTAACAGTTCATTGAGAATCACTCTCTCTGTTAATCACCATTAATTAATCTCACTGGACTAAATGGTGATCTCAGTACTTATTGAGTATCATTTTGAAAAGCAGAAAGGAAAGAGATGATGTGTTAGCAGCCCACAGCAACTTTTACAGAAAAAAATACACTGAATATTAATTATGACAAAATGAAGTTTGACACATTTGGCTAAAAACCAGGAATACACACACAATTTATTTAAAATTAAAAAGTAAAGACGTATTATTATCATTTTAGGTGTTTTGTTCTTCATCTCCAGTAACTGGAACAATGATCCATCTAAACTCAAGTTAGAACAGTCAGCTTTTGGTCTTTTAGAATCTGGAAGATGCATGGGAGCAGGCAAATTTTAACAAACCTTCAGACCTTGAAATCAGTTTATTCCCTTGGGCGCTTTCTGGTTCAGATCCAGAGGGATTTCCAGGTTCACAGTAACTGGAATATTCCCAGTCTTCAGACTGGAAATCTCACATGCTACATCCATAGTCATCCTGAGATCAGAAACAGGCATTATACCCATTGAAATAAACATTTGAGTTTATTCAGCTATTGGATTAAATTACTATATTAACCAGCAGTTACTAGACATCTGCAAAGTATAATTCTCGACTTCAAATAACATGCCAAATGGTACAGATCAGTAATTTAGTTAGGAATTAAACTTGCAATAGCACAAATGGAATTTAAAAACAGACTGCACCAGACTTTTATCCAGCAATATTTATGCTTATTACCAATTCTACAAGCCTGACTAGATGGGGAAAAAGGTGTGAGAGGCAGTTTGATATAGTGGTTAAGAGCAGGACTCTAATCTGGAGAACTGGGTTTGATTCCCTACTCCTCCGCTTGCAGCAAGCTGAGTGACCTTGGGTCAGTCACAGCTCTTACAGAGCTCTCTCAGCCCCACCCACCTCACAAGGTGATTGTTGTGAGGATAATAATAGCACACTTTGTAAACTGCTCTGAGTGGCCATTAAGTTGTTCTGAAGGGTGGTATATAAATTGAATGTTATTGTTATTATTATATTCCCAATAGGGCAAATAATGCCTCCTGGGCCATTTTAGATTGGGAAAATGAAGCAGGAGGAAAATCTCTCCCTCTGTGCCATGGTACCAATCTAAATTGGGCCCCATGTTCCTGGTAAGAGACTTTTAAAAAACTGGGAGCTCCTCACACAAAACTTCCAACATATCGTCTAATTAGGCCCTACAATGACATGATTAAATTCAATCATTGATCTGAATTTTACTCAACAAACACATACAAGTGAAAATTAGGGGTTTGTGTATATATCCAAAGAACAATATGAGACTGGATTTCTCCTGCCTTTTGTGTTTCTGAGCAAGATCAACAGATCATCAGTCTGTTTTTGTTTGTTTGTTTATAGTCTGCCTTTCTCACTGAGATTGAAGGTGGATTACACAGTGCAATTAGAACACAGTTCTAATGCTGACACCTTTATTCTTGCCCTTCTACCATCCTTCAGCTGAAATGTTAGCCTTTCTGAACTAGCTCTTGTACTTATATACATTTTAATTAAAAAAGCAGCATAATCAAAGGTTAACAATTATAAAACTGCTCTGGGAATGGGAAAGAGGTGCGATTGTGACATCCCAACCACTAGCCAGTTAGTGCTGTGGACACCCAACTTCTCTTACAAATTCTCAGAACCAGTCTTTTAAAATGATACTTCGTATATTGTAGTGTTTGTTATGCTTTATGAATTTCATCTAAAGTAAATAAAAACAACTGCACTAATTCTTTAATTCCAACAGTGTTGGCCATTTTAAATTGGCAGCATCTTATAAAATATGCATAATGTACAAATGCAGAAGAATTCATTATGCAGCAACAGTATGCTAGATGAATTTTATGGTGATTATAGTATTTCTAATCAGTACTGATACTGAAGCATTCTCCATTGGGCTTTAAATATACCAAAGCTATATTTATTTATTTAGATAATTTGTATAACCAAGCAAACAATTAAATAGTGTTGTTAAAGAGCAGGACGTGAAAATGCATCATCTCAGATGCAAAGGCATCCTCTGACAGCAAAAAAAGCATGAAATTAGAAGGAGAAAAGAGCAAATTATTTTTCTTATTCTGGCAAACTTAATTTAAAAGAAGAAAATACATTTACATTTTTCATCTCTAAATGAAGTTGATAAAATACTATTTACGAATAGTAATTGGTATATTTGCATACAAAGCTAACTGCAGAGTAGATAAGAACGTTTTATTTACATATTTCACCTTGTAAAGTTAACAAATAAGGTCAATTATTCCCAGCTTGATAGTGGATGAATTTACATTCCTTTTGGAAGGAATAAGCAGGCCAGTCTGCAATGCAGCTGAATCTGAAAAATGTAAATTTATGCTGATGAGTGTCACTGAAGACCATTGGCCCACCTATTAAACTGCAAGCATAGATTCTGCTTAAACTGCCAGGCAAGGTGGCAGCAGGGTATGAGGGGATCCTGTTGCTGCCTCACAAAGGGTGGTATGTCTTGTTAGAGGCAAGATGCATTGCCAGCTGCTCTAGAGATGGGCACAAACTGGAATACGAACCAAAAAAACCCACGAACAGGCCCAATTCGTGGTTTGCGAACCAGCGTGGAAGCTCGTTTACACGAACTTCCACAAACTGGTCTGCAGGTTCGTTTGGTTTGTTTTAACACCAATGCCCCTTTGCGTGCCGCTGCAAAGCGGCAGGGAAAAGGGCATTTAAACCCATGGATCAGCTGCTTGTCGGGGAGATCCTGACTTTCAAAAGGTAAGTGCCAGGTCCCCCCTCCCTCCAGGATGTTAAGTGGACCTGGCAACCCTAACTGTGATGGTTGCTGCTATGATCCTGGAATCTGTGAAGGTCACTGCATGTTTTAGACCCTTGTCCATCTTGGATACTTAATACATGTAAAGATCAGTGAGTCTCCAATGCTTATTATAAAACAATCACCGATCCAGGGCACCTTTCCTTGTGCCCATCTGTTAATTAAAAAACAAAAACAGTGGAGGAAATGATGTGGTTGACTATCACCTGGTCTCCAATTTGCCCTTTCTGGCAAAATGATAGAAAAAAGAGTTGCAGAGCAACTCCAGACCTTCCAGGATAAATCATCTGCTCTAGACCTCTTTCTGTTTCATTTCAGGCTGGGCAATGGGATGATGAAAGTGCTGCTGATGGCCCACATAGATTACTTCCTTCTCAATGTAAACAAGGCCTATGCCTCTCTACTGCTTTTATTAGATTAATTAGCAACCTTTGACACAGTGGACCATGCCATCCTATTGAGATTTTTGGAGGTAGAAACAGGGATTAAGGGATGAGTTTTGGATTGGTTCCAATAATTCCTTATGGGCAGAACTCAGAAGGCTATTGCAGGGGGCAAGTTTTCTTTAGTGGGAACCACAAGGTTCGTTCCCCACTCTCAGATGATGCTCCATGTAAATGTGGCTGATTAATATGTACATAACTCAGTGTCAATTGGATCCCTTTACTTAATTCAAGTTTTGATTGGTCTGAACCCCTACACAGTATGCAACAGGAAAGTTCAGAAGATGGGACTTTTAATTTACAACCACCTCAGTAAAACTGGCGACAAAGTTTTGATACCTGCACCAGCATGTTTGATGTGTTTTTGACCGATATCTTTAACAATAAAGTCGGAGTGTTGAGAGAATAGGAAAGTATTTTAAGTTTGAGAAAGGTACCCTGTTTTTTCATGGGAAACCTGAAAGAATGTATTTGCATTATATATGGTCATCTGTGCTCCTCTGAAATTTTAACAGCACAGAAACTTGTGTTTTGAAGTACAAAAACAACACGTTACGGGATGTCAGGGGGCTTCCTCCTGTGTATTGCTCAGGAAGAGCAAATTAGCTTGTGTAAATCAGAATGGGTGATCAAACGGAATGAACTTTGAACCTTTAAATCAAATGGAGTTCCCTGCTCATGATAGACTGAGCATAAGACCTGTTTTAATTAATATAAAACCATTTAACTATCTACGTTTGCCAGATTAATTGTTGTGTCATGATGTGAGGAACATTTGAATGACAGGGGAGGGAAGGAAAGAGATTCATTGTACTGTTGTATTGCAGTAGAGTCTTGGTTGTACATTGCTGGGCTTGGACAGTGAGCTGGTGGTTTGGCGGGAGTGTCTTCTCACAGTATTAGCATCTTGTGCTGATTTCCTCTATGGATCTACAGAGTCTTGTAGCATATTTGTGTGGAGTATCTGCAAACATACCCTGGCTTCCCTGATTCCTTTACATATAAAGATAGACTGCCTCGCCTCCTGGAGGTTCCAGCGCTGAAAATGTTTGATGTAAATAATGTCTATACATGCAGTCATAGGACAGCAAAACAAAATGGAGATATCCTATGGAAACAGGGAAAAAATGCACAAATTGAGTAGCTGAAACATGGAAAGTCCTCAGTTTGAAAACAGCCATAGTCAAATATTAAAACTTTTGTAGTCTTAAGGCAGGGTTTGGTTGTAAAGTTGTCAGATTTTTCTTTCTGCATAGAACTCCATTTACTTTGCATAGTGAGAAGCATTCAGAAAAGCATCCTAGACTCGCACACAAAGTTGGCCTTTACTTGTTTCTGGAATGACCCATGTGACATACTCATCTTCAGTAAAGTAATCAGATGCTGATTATGCACACTTTAAGAACTCAACTTTTCACAGCAAAAGAATAATGCATATCTACTAATTAATTTGAATTAAATAGCTATTTTTTTTTTGCAAAGACATAACCGTCTATACAAAGGTGATTTTGCAATTTACACGTTATTGTTGTTGAAGACATGGGAAGTTTCCAATGTGATGGAAACAATGCAGAACATATACTAGTAGTGTAGTAAAAAATCACTTTCTCCCATAAGAACATGATTTCTAGCTGGGATTACATTTGAAGGCCATCCTCAGAATATCCCTGCCTTCTGAAGCAAGGTGTGGGGCTACAAGGGACAGGGCCTTGTCTGTTGTGATGCCTTGTCTTTCAAACACCCTCCTTTAGATATTTAGATTACCCTACTTTTCTCACCACTGGCAGTGAGAACAGCATTTTACAAAATCAATTAGACAAAGAAAAATATATACACAACACAACTCCAGTTCCTAGGCAAGTGCTAGATCCGTTGTGATGGTTCACTCAGAGACACAAACTGTGAAGCATAGTTTAACAGCCATGGGCCAAAACTCTTTGGTTCAGTCCCACAAGGTCTTCCCCAGGCTAAATACCTACCACAGAGGAGGAACAGAAGCTCAGTCCAGATCTTATACAGCAGGCACAATGCTCTTCTTAACCTACCTCCTCAGTCATTTACCTGGTGAATTTCCAAAGCCTGATCTTTTCTTGAGTATTACGCTCTGTCTTTCCACTGATCTTCTTTGAATTGTTTCAATCACTGTTGTTATTAGAACTGTTAGTCCCACTGTGTTTTAAGGCAGATAAGTGTCCTAAGAACACTTATCTGGAAGTAAGACCTATGGAATTAAATTAGGACTTACTTATAAGTAGATCAACTTAAGTGTTGCATTTGTATAGGCTGCTGATTATTATTCTTATTTGGGGAATATCCTGCTAATTTGTCCCAGATTGTGGATTTTATTTTCTGTTGTTTGGTCTGGTTTTAAAGGAAAGGTTTAAAGTAGCAGTTTTAAGGAAAACTGTTACTGTCGAAGGCTTTCACGGCCGGAGAACGATGGTTGTTGTGGGTTTTCCGGGCTGTATTGCCGTGGTCTTGGCATTGTAGTTCCTGACGTTTTGCCAGCAGCTGTGGCTGGCATCTTCAGAGGTGTAGCACCAAAAGACAGAGATCTCTCAGTGTCACAGTGTGGAAAAGGTGTTGGCAGGTCATTTATATCTACTCAGGAGGGGTGGGGTTGAGCTGAGTCATCCTGTAAGAGTTTCCCAGGGTGTGGAATGCTAATGGCGGGAGGCTTCACTGTATCCGGAGGAGGTTCTTTTGCATATGGATTGGTGCTTCAGGCAAATGGCTACTCCAGAAATGAAATCCGAAGAGCAATCAAACCCAGGATGAATCAAACAACCAAGGAAAAACAGTCTCCTACAGGAAAAGTGTTTTTGCCATATATCAAAGGAATTGCTGATCAGATGGGAAAGCTTATGAAAAAGCATAACCTTCAAGCAGTATTCAGACCCACCCGAAAAATACAACAGATGCTACGATCAGCAAAAGACAGTAAAGACCCCCTCACCTCTGCAGGAGTATACCGTATACCCTGCAGTTGTGGACAAGTTTACATCGGGACCACAAAGCATAGCATCCAGACAAGAATAAAAGAACATGAAAGACACTGCAGACTTGGACAACCTGAAAAATCAGCAGTGGCTGAACATAGCCTAACTCAAACAGGGCACAGTATCTTATTCCAGGAGACCAAAATACTGGACAACACTTCCAACTACTTTGTCAGACTGCACAGGGAAGCCATTGAAATTCACAAGCATAAGCAAAACTTCAACAGGAAAGAAGAAACGTTAAGAATGAACAGAGCATGGTTTCCAGTTCTGAAAAACACCAGGCTAACAAAACACTCTATACCCGACAATAGCCCTGCAGAGAAGATTAGCACATCAAGCACCAATCCATATGCAAAAGAACCTCCTCAGGATACAGTGAAGCCTCCTGCCATTAGCATTCCACACCCTGGGAAACTCTTGCAGGATGACTCAGCTCAACCCCACCCCTCCTGAGCAGATATAAATGACCTGCCAACACCTTTTCCACACTGTGACACTGAGAGATCTCTGTCTTTTGGTGCTACACCTCTGAAGATGCCAGCCACAGCTGCTGGAGAAACGTCAGGAACTACAATGCCAAGACCACGGCAATACAGCCCGGAAAACCCACAACAACCAAAACTGTTACTGTTTAATTTTTATTTTATTGGCCCAGGGTATGGTATGAAGAAACAAGATGAAGCAATTTTGCTGCAGCTGAGATTTGGGTCTAATCTTTGTTTGAACTGCCAGAGCGTGATGATGAAAGTAAGATGGGATATAAATTTAAAATCAGTTATCTTGATGCTATATTCATTATTTTAAATATTTATTGCATCACTGTCATTATTATTATAGTTTCAGGCTGTTGTAAGAATTTTGGAAATTGGGTCGGAACCCGGCCTGTACTTGTAGTATGTAGTATGAAACCAGCATTAGCTTGGCAGAAATCTTCCAAAGACTCTCACAAAATAAAGTTTTGTTTCTTGAGAGCTGGTAGAAGAATTCACCCTTTGTGACACAAAACAGATAGAGCCATAAAAGTTGCTAATTGGTAAATACCTTCAACAGGCTTTTTGGCCTTTTACATATAAATTACTGTGAGCTAAGTGATAAGGACCAGAGCAAACAGCTTATCTCTGGGAGGAACAGGACATCCCAAAGCTATAGCTAGTGAAGTGTGAACATTCCTTTGTAATTTACAATGTAACCAAATGCATATCTAAGATGCAGTCTATCTTAGAGGTAAAGGATGTCTGAACTTATGTTTACATGGAATACCCTCAACGGAACTGTCTTTCAAGAACAAAGACAACATAATTGATTAGGATGTTAATGAAGCAAGCCTTTGATATTTCCCTATAAAAGAGGGATGAACCAGGCACTCGTTACTCCTTGCTCTTGCAAACACGCAGGTGCAAACACGCACCTATTGAGGTCCTGCTGCTGTGCAACGGGGGGAGTTACGAGTAGAGATGGGCACAATCTCCATTATGATAAAAAAAAAAACCCACAATAATGGCAATCTCCCAATCGTGACCTGGTGGATCGTTGTCGTCCACGGCAAACGATCCAGCAGTTGAGAGGGGGCTGGACCGGGGCGATCGTGATAGGACCGGGAGGCTAGACATTCAGGCGCCAACAATCTATTCCCCTGGCAACGGAGGCAGGAGAATGCCTGAGCTCTGTTTGAAACTTGATAATATTTCCCCTAGCGAGGAAAAGTCAGTGAAAAGGTGGCTTCCTGAGAAAAATATAAGCAAAGTGATTGGGAGAGGAATGGGTTAAGAGAGAGAGAAAACTTTGAGTGTGGCTATCAGCAGAAGCTGTTTTGCGCTTCATTCAGTGCATTGAAAGAGTTAAGAAGAGATCTCTTCTCAGTGTTAACTCTTTCAAAAAACCCTTGCTTTGAGAGCAGCTATCAAGCTGTTTTGAGCTCCTCTCCTGACTGAGTTCATTCAGTGCGTTGAAAGAGTTAACCGAAAAGAGATATCTCTCTCCTCCTGGCTTCTCAGCTCAGTGCCTGCTTTTTGCAAGAAGTTGGTATGTGATTTGATGTTTCATTTGTGTTTTTCCTATTTAAAAAACCATAGGATCTGCGAGGATCCGTGTGGATCCTGGTTTTACTTTCTTCCTGTTTAAAATATGCTTTTGGAAGACTGGCTGCTTGCTTTTAAAATCGGGTGGGATGGAGGATTCTATCCCTGATTTTTTTTAAAAAGCTGGCTGAAGCTTGTTGATGGGGTGTCTCTCTCTCTCTCTCTATTTGGAGAGGCAGGGACGGGTTAAAAACTCCCCCCCCCTCTGCTCTAAGTGTGTGTGTGTGTGTGTGTGTGTGTGTGAGAAAAGGTCCCCTCCCTGAGGGGAGGCGGCTCGTTGCTGGGTTAAAAACTTTTTCCCCATCTGCTCTGTGTATGTGTGTGTGTGGGGGGGGCACCCCTCCGTTCCCAGATCCCAGATCAGAAACGGGACTTGATTGGAGTGAATCAGTGATCTGGGGTCGTCACCAGAGCAGATCCACGAACAGCTTGATCAGTATTTTTTTTTGGATCGTGCCCATGTCTAGTCACAAGAGCTCTCGGTTGGGGGAAAAGGGTATTGTAGCTACCTTAGTGTATTGTTGTGTCTTGCATGCTGTCTTGTATTCTGTATCTGTTTCTAACTGTTACAGAGTTCGGAGGGACGGGCCCAGGACTGGTGCCTGCCCCTACTGCGTTGTAATCTTTTTGACCTTTTTAATAAAACTTCCAGCTCTGGTTAAAAAATGTTCTCTGTGCTGTATACATCACCTTAGCCAGCAACTTTAGATCAGAAATAGGGAAAGAAAAGTCTAGGGAAGATCTAAGCGTGCCTTCGGTAAGGGGCAACCCTAAGCAAGAACTGGAAGGCTACCAGTGGACTGGATCCTGGTAGCAGGGCAGAGAAATTCCCCTCACACAGGCATGTAGTTGTTTTGGTCTGCAGTAGAACAGCAAGATTTGAGTCCAGTAGCATCTTAAAGACCAACAAGTTTTTCAGGATATAAGATTTTGAGAATCAAAGCTCCCTCAAATCTTGCTGTTCTACCATTATGTTATTGTTATTAGCTGTCTTGGGATTCAATGCAATGAAAATACAGGGTATACATCACTGAAAGAAATAATAGAGAAGGTCACATTTCTTTTGAAAAGCAGATATCTATCTTTCTATCTATTTATCTAGAATAGCTGTGCCACTTTTGCAAAGAACCTGCTCAAGGTGGCTTACAAAGTACAACATAATAAAGCATAAATTGTAAAAACCCAGCAATAACATAAAAACATCTTAAAAGAGCTTTAAAAGTGTCTTATCTACTAGATGTTTAGGCTGTCTGTTTTCATTCATTCATATCTATCAGACCAAGAATCGAAAAGACAATTATGTATTATTCTGGCCACTTCCTCAGTTGCACACTCTGGTATGTACGCATCTTCTGATGGACTGAGAAGGTCATTCCCTGTGCCAGTTCACTGCCTAATTGATCCAAGTGGCCTATTGGGGTGCTAAATCAGCAGAGGGAGAAGGCGTGGCTTGCACCTCTCATTACCTCTCATTCTTAGGTGCTTTCTGCACAGTCAGTTTATGGCGATTCAGATTCCATTCTGCTTCTCTTGAATTTGATTTCCAGAGTTCCACATGAAAAAAGGAGGCATGTGAGGCAGAATTGAACTTTCCTGGGCTTTCCCCTGACTTTATTCCCTGTGCACATATAGTGACTTTTTTTTGAAGCTGCTGTTAAGTTGCCATTGATGCATCTTATATGTGTGCAGAAGTCTTAGTCCTATACTGCTCCTCTCTTCCTTCTTTTCCTTTCTCTGGATGCTGATTGGTTGGTCACCTAGTGGAAGCCACCCCATCCCTCTCTATCTCTTCCCCCTCTTTTTGTTTTAAAGGAAGGAAGGGTCGTAACACTCTAACATTATTTCTCATATTACTGTATTGTGAAATTAAGATTCCAAATTCATAACCGTACAAACTGTTGCCACAAATTACATTTTTCTCATCTGACAGACTCTTCGGCATTAGTAGAAGCCTGATAACAAACCCCAAGCAACTGAGCATGCACCTTCCCCTTTTAAATTAGGGGAAAGTTGCAGTGCTGTAATGTTTGTGCATTCTACCCCTTAAGCAAGGTCTGTTCCGTTCCCTGACGGCAATCCACATTTTCCAATATTGTTTCTTGGGTTAACTTTTTAAATTTTCTTTCTTTATAACTGGGGCTCATGATCACACTGATTTGGAAACTGGCGGGGGGAGGCTCATTTCAAGAATCCGCCCTCCGCTTCCCAGAACACGGTTGAGTGATGTGAGGAGGCCAATGAGAACACTTTTATTTGGGCAGCAACATTTCGCTGTGACAGAGAGGTGCTATTTTTTGCCAAGCAGGCAATTCAAACCATACCAGAGCAATAACAAAGTACTGCTATGGCTGCAATCTGCTAGTGGAAGAAGCATGAAAAGCGCTCTGTAGGTTTCCACCCAGAACTCTGCTGCCAGTTGCCTCTCCAGAATTCTAAAAAAAAAAAAAGGTGGGCATGGGACTGTCCAATCACCAAATTTAGGTATAGAGAGAAGGAGGGTGGTGGTGGGCACAATGGGTTTCAACATGGCAATGTTACAATACGTGTGCTCAAATTTTTTAAAAAGTGATGTTGGCTACAGCCCCCACAAAAGGCGGCTCCAAACGGACACATCTCAACACATCTGGAATAAAAAAGCAGTTGCCAAATTGCTTTGGTGTCATGCAGTGCAGAATGTGGGGACCCCAAGCTGATTCAACAATGAACAGCGTGAATACTCAGAAGTGTGGACTTAAAGTATGCCGTGTGGAAACTATGGAGGGTCAAAGCCACTTTCTCTGTGCGGTTGCACTCTGCAGATGACCAGGCAATGGCTCAGTGGCACACTCATGTCCACTTTCCCTTCTGCGTGGTGAGTCAATGTGCAGGGGGGGGGCATCTGTACTGCGCTTAAGTGAGGAGCAAAACAGGCCTCAGGCTTACTGCAGGTTGCTGAGGCAAAGGAGGGATGGCTCCTCTCTCTCTGAAAATACAAACGCCAGCTGTTAATCTGATCTGCTGCTGGCAGAAATATAAGACCTCATCCTTTCAATGACCAGTAACAGAAGTTGAAGTTGCACCATTGCTGCTGCACTTCTCAGGTGAAGGTGTGACATAAAGACAGCATGCTATCTAAAGATTTCATATTAAATGGACCCTTACCTGACAGGTACTGTATCCAACTTCAAACGGGATGGCTTTGCAAACCACATGGGTGTAGGAGGTAAATGGAAATATAGTACGTGAAAAAGCAGTTTGCCTGTTGAGAGGTCTGTACTATACTTTGTTGAAGAGAATCTTTTTAAACAGCATGCCAAGCAGGAGCTTAGAGCTTCTTTGGTAGGCAATCTTTAAAAACAAGTATGAACCCGCTTACACACTGCCACCCACCATAAACCTCCTTGCACAGTTTTGGGGTTTCACAGGCATTTCAGGGCAGTCACCACCACCTGTCTATTTCCTAATTATCAGGCAGAAAGCCCTGACTCAAATACACAAAGCCCCCCCCCCTTCTTTCCAGGCACTTCAACAGACAGGCAGCTGGTTCCCTCAATTCACTACTCACCAAGCTAAATGTCCAGAGCTACTGGAGTTAGGGAACTCAGTATTTCTTTCCCTAATACACAGCCACAATTTAGATTAGATATATTGGCCATGGCCAGAAAGATTGGGGTTTGTGTATTTGTGTTTTGCTTTTCCTGAGATCCTAGACATCCAGTCACCAGAGTTTAAACAGTAAAAAGGAGTTAAATTTTATTTACAATTTCAACAACATTTAGATAACTCAAACACAGAGACACATCGTTTCTAATATTTGAACTTTTAACCCCAGTTCATTCCAGCAGCCAATAAACACAAGTATCAGTTCTCAGAAGTCAGCCCTATTTAGGTTGCTCCCTTCACAAACTTGAATAATCCTTCTCCTCCACTCACAAACTGCCTTAACAGATTTCAACTGATTTCATCATTCTGCCAACTCTCATTGGCTGTTTCCTTGGAGAGGGAATTGATCATGTCCTTCACAATAGGATGTCCTCTACTTTGGAACATTACCTCTGGCAGAAAACTCTGACCAGTGCACAAATAATCTGGGGACTAGTTCACTCAAATTGCAAACCAAGAAGTTCTGTTTCACCTAAGGCTAGTTCGTGCACACAACTTAATTCAGGTTTTATGGCTCAGGGACTACACCTGCATATGTGAAATGGCCCTACTGAAGAGCAGCAGTCCAAGAGAACTAAACTGAGTTGATGGTGTTGGGGTAGCATTGCTTAATGTTGCCCTCATTGCTTCATATTCTTGTATATATCAACCTCAAATGGTTGGTTCCTCGTGCCATGCTGTTTTATAGGATGCTTTACTCATATGTAGACTGAAGGAACCATAAGTTCAAATAGGCTCTAAGGGATAGACCAAGCCAGAAAAACTGAAAAGATCACCATTATAATATCTGCTCTAATTGCAACAGTACAAAATTTAGCATGAATATTACACACAGGTGAGAAATATTTACTTGATTCAAATGATTATATTAATTTGGTTGTGTCATATTGCAAAAAAAACCCAAACAGAAACTTGAAGAGTAATATTTAATTCTTTATACCAGAATTACTAGTCACCACCAAACTGCGAAGAAGCAAATTGACAAAAAGAAACATTGCTACAAACCCCCATTAATTTCTGAGAGCAGGATGCAAAAGAAAGACCATTTCTTTTAAAGCGAATAAGAAAGAATGATGCAGGAAAAGCTTATCATCAAGGCCAGTAAACATTTACACAGCCTATTAGAGTTTATGAGCCTGGGAAGCTTCCATAAAATGTACTCAAACATCAGCTCACTCAGCTGGACCATACGGAGGATCGTTTCTGTTTGGCCTTAGGCATAAAAAACACTGCAGGTAGCCCTGGGAACAGCTGCCAAAAGCCATGGCCTGGAGTTCATCTTTGAAAAGGAGGCAAGTTGATACAGGGCTCTTTTTTAAAGACAAGGATGAAAGGAATTAGTCCTAGTTATTGAGAGAGAGGGGGCAATGGATAATCAAGGAAACATCTCATCTAGATAAGAGAGCTACAGAAGTGAAAAAGAGGAGCCACAGAACAGACCAAGCAGGACCCTCATGCAGCCCTGTGATACGTGCATGAGTAGAAACCAGCCCAGCAGCACTTGGAAAGATAGTTCTTAGATGTTGCATGTACTGTGAGGTTGGTTGTGGGGGGTGGTCCCTGACCCAACTCGGGTCACAAATAACGTTTAGTTGAGCCCTAAGATGTAATGTATTTTTTTCCCTTTTAACATGCTTTGGGGAAGAGCTGATGGGGAGGGAATGGCCTGGAAGAATGGAAACTGGAGAAGGGTGATGGTCTTCCATTGGTTGAGAGATGGCTAGAATAGGCCTTGATGTGATGATGGAAGCCTTGAAATGTGAATGGTATTAGCCAAGAAAAAGAGGGCATGGAAAAGGAATAAATTTTGGGGGGTGGGGATGTAAAGATTGAAATAGGGAAAGGATTGTTCTAAAAGCCTTGATTCTAATTTGATCAGCATTTTAACATGCATTGCTCTGTTTGGTTGAGGTACTTGAATGTTCTTTTTTCCATTATCTATCCAAGTTTTAGGAAGAGGAGAGCACTATAAATGTAAATGCATTATTATGATTGTGATTATTTTAGAAAAAAATGATGAAGTAAGCCTGTAATTAAGTTGGGTTTCCCAAGCACATCAAATTAATCCTATGAGAAAGCAAGGAGCCAGGAGAAAAGGAAAACATGTCGACATACTGTGAACAAAATACGTCACTTACTTCTACTAGTCAACATGTCTGCAGAGAAATTCCCAGAGGACAGCAGTGTTCTTGTGTTGGATGTATTTTGAGGTTTAATATGACAGGTTGACATTGCCAAGTGACAAAATGGAAACGTGGCGAAAACTATGGTTGCTTACATAGCATTGCCTAAAGGATTTTTGTTGAGGTAATACTAATGATCATTTATTATTTTGCAGATATGAGAGCCATTTCTGTGAATGCATGGACAGTCTAACATCTTGTCTGAGTTAGGAATATACCTGCCTGACACCTTGTTGAATTCAACAGTCATTTTTTGCTGGCTAAAGGAAACTTCTGCTGGCAGAGGAGGGGGATAATTTTTGCAGCTTTTCTCTTCCCACTGCAGACCCTCAAGTAATGCCAAGCATTGTTCCTGGTGGGTCCCTCAGAGGTTCAGTGGGAGGGGAGAAGCAGTGCTCCATTTGCAATTGATTGGATACAACCCAAGTTGTGTGAAATGCAGAGTTCAATACCCTTACTCTGCCATGACTGGAAATAAGATATCTTTTTAGGTATGGAGGTGTAGAAGAATGACCTGTTTATGTTTTACACACTAATGTCATTTCATGTGCTGTGTTTTTTATTTTAGAGTGAACTGAAGAAGTGGAAATGCCTGATCTGGTATCTGGGTTATAAGCTAACAAGAAGTCCATTATGGTTACCAGCACTTTGGACAAATCTACCCTGGCCCCAAATTCAGCCAGCACTCCTGCTGCCTTTGTTTGCTCTAGCTGGCACATAAAACAGGGTTTAACAACAACAACAACAACAACATTCAATTTATATACCACCCTTCAGGACAATTTAATGCCCACTCAGAGCAGTTTACAAAGTATGTTACTATTATCCCCATAACAAAACACCCTGTGAGGTGGGTGGGGCTGAGAGAGCTCCAGAGAGCTGTGACTAGCCCGAAGTCACCCAGATGGCTCCAAGTGGAGGAGTGGAGAATCAAACCCGAGTCTCCAGATTAGAACCCCACGCTCTTAACCACTACACCAAACTGCCTCTCGGGTTTAGAGGTATAAAGTGTCATCTTCCTTCCCCCATATTTATTCCAGTCACTAAGGGTTCGGTTGATGCTGCTCAGCATCAGTGGTATCCTCTCCCCAACGTACCCATCCACTTCAGCCAATAATGGGCTGGTCTGAGAACATCCTTCCGCACCATGATCACCCATTGATCTCCAATCTAGGCCTAGCCAGTCTGAAACCAGGCTGCATTAATTTTTACACTGAACCTAAACCAATATGGAATAGTTGAAAAAAGGTGCCAGCTTGTGCCCATCTGGAGGAAGACCAAGACCTGCTCAGGGCTATCCATTTGGTTGCCAGCAACTGGATTGCCAGCATTGGGAGATTTTGAGGGTGGAGTGACGGAGTTTGGAGGGGATGTGACATCACTTCCCAATGAAGCTCTAGGACAGGAGTTCCCAGCAGGCTGTATAGATCTTTAAAAGTTGCTTCAGTAGCAGCTGCTACCATAGCACAACATCTTCACTATATGAATGAAGATATGGTAAGTGTATGCAAGAAAATATTTTTAAACAATATGCTCATTTTAAAAGGCATCTTATTCAACAGAGCTTCGGCCTGAAATGTTGAAGAGTTACTATTAGAGTTACTATTAGTTACATGCCAGTTTGGTGTAGTGGTTAAGAGCGATGGGACTCTAATCTGGAGAACCAGTTTTGATTCTCCACTCCTCTGCTTGAAGCCAGTTGGGTGACCTTAGGTCAGTCATAGCTCTCTCAGAGCTCTCTCAGCCGCACTCACCTCACAAGATGATAGTTGTTGTGGGGATAATAATAATATACTTTGTAAACCACTCTGAGTGGGTGTTAAGTTGTACTGGAGGGTGGTATATAAATCAAATGTTATTGTTATTATTATAACCTCAGTCCCTGATCTTTTGTGGTTGGCTCTCTCTCTTGTGGCAGCCATTTCCCTTTATCTCTAATTTCCCTAACCCTAGAGATATGTGGAAATTTCTAGAGTGTCACTATGGAAGCCAGGCATTTTCTGGCCATTTCTCTCTCTCTCTCAATTTCTGGAGGGCAGGAGAGTTTAAGCTGCTGCAGGCAGGCTATTGTTCCTCTGTTGCCAATAGGAACAACTCCTTTCCTTCTCCAAAGTGACAAGCTTTTAAATACTCGAAGAGAGCAATCATGTCTCCCCTCAACCTCCTCTTTTCCAAACTTAACATTCTCAAGTACCCTGGTCTTTCCTCGCAGGGCTTGGTCTTCAGGCTCCTGATCATCCTGGTTGCTCTCCTCTGCTGCACCCATTCCAATTTATCTACATCATATTTGAAGTGAGGCCTCCAGAACTGTGCACAATACTTTAGGTGGGACCTGACCAATGCAGTATATAGTGGGATAATGACATCCTGTGATTTGGATGTTATGCCTTTGTTGATACACCCCAAGATTGCATTTGACTTTTTTTACTGCTGCATCACACTGACTGCTCATATTTAGCTTTTCACCCACTCCAAGCTTCCCATCCCCCCATCCCCCCTTTCCATCCACCTCATATTTAGATTCCCATACGCCCCAAGATCTTGTTCACATGCACTGCTACCCCTAGGTGTATCCTCCGTCTAGTATACATACTTTGCATTTTGTTACCAAGGTGCAGAACCCAGCACTTATCCTAGTTAAATTGCATCTTATTCAAATCTGCCCACTTTCCCAGTGTGTTCAGATCTTGTTGAATTCTATCTCTATCTTCAAGGGTTTTTGCTACTCCTCCCAGTTTGGTGTCATCTGCAAATTTAATGAGTAATCCCTTCACACTCTCATCCAGATCATTTATAAAAATATTGAAAAGTGCTAGATCCAGAGCCAAGCCTTACGACACTCCATAGGACAGCTCCTTCCAATCACAAGTGATGCCATTGACAATTACTCTTTGGGTGTGGTTATCCAACCAGTTCCCTATCCATATAACCATCCTAGAGTCCAGTCCACAGTCCTCCAGTTTACCCATCAGAACATTATGAGGAACTTTGTCAAAAGCTTTACTGAAATCTAGATAAACCACATCAACAGCATTCCTGAGATCCAGTAAGCTCGTCACTCAGTCATAGAAGGAGATGAGGTTAGTCTGGCAGGACCTATTGGGGACAAATCCATGCTGACTTCCCTATATCACCATATTGCCCATCAGATGCTTGCAGATTGTTGCCTTTAATATCTGCTCCAGTATCTTCCTTGTGACAGAGGTCAGGTTTACTGGCCGGCAGTTCCTCGGATCATCCTTTTTCCCTTGAAGATTGGCATAATATTTGCCCTCCCCCAGTCTTCTGGCACATCACCTGTCCTCCAAGAGACCTGGAAGATGATCAGCAAAGGGTCTGAAAGCTCTTTTGAAAGTTCTTTAAGCACTCTTGGGTGCACCCCATCTGGCCCAGGGAATTTATACACATCCAGTGCAGATAGGTACTTCTTAACAACTGCTCTGCCCATGTCAGCCAGCAGCCCTGAAGCCATGCCTTGCCTACTACGATCTCTAGGTGGACCTGTTCTCTCCTTCCAGGAGAAATAGCTACTCCAACTCTTTGCCCATTGGCTGACTGGCAGAAGACAGAAAAACTATCAGCCTTGCCAATCAACTATTCAAACTTCATTCAAAAGGGGGCTGTCACAAAATGCATCCCAGCCTGTTGAGCTGTGGTCTGACAAACTCCTGTTTATTAAAAGCCTGTTTTTCTATAATCTAAAAAAAGCAACAAAGCTACTAATATATCTACAAAATTTCCACACATGATAGACACTTTGGAGTAGGTTACATGCGCATGTTGATGACGACACAATATCAAGTGATCAGTTTCATACACGAATGAACCATCATAATTCAGAAAGACTGTTCATGTCATTTGCACCTTCAGCTGTTAGTAATCAACTGTTTTAATTCAGCCATGAGAAATCATGGCTTTTGGCATATATCAAATACATTCTGAATCATATCCTTTTCTGCCTTTGGTGGAGTTCATCATTAGTAAATGTTCATCATTATATCTGATGGCATTCTTATAGCCACTGCCATTTTATCTCAGCAGTGTGGCAGGCTGAGGCACTCTTGCCCCCCTCCCCCCCGCCTTATCAATAACTACACTTTCTCCTCCATGGCTGTTATGGCACCTGAAAAGGCATGGAGGTGAAATGAGCACCACACTGCAGGCCTGATCAGGCTCAGACTATCTGTGGCATTTTAAAATGACTTTAAAATGGTGGTCACATCCTCACGCTGGCCTCGAGGACGCGAGCACATCTTGTTTGGCCCTCTGATAATGCAATTTCCCATCCATAACAAATTACATTGGAGGATTACATTGGAGATAGTAAATTTTGAGGATTGTAGGTTGCACGTGTTCAGTAGTAAATTCAAACAAGGTCTGTGGTGAGATTAAAATGCTCTATTAAACCTTCTTAAGATCTACAAAGGCAACTTTTACGGTTAGTTTATTAACACTTGCTTCAGAAGCAAGTAGCTGAGAGGGAGACCACAAAGTAAATGTACATACATAGCATATGAATGGTTTCAACAGACTGGATGGTTTCACCGACTGGAGCTAGAAGGATTATCCTCATAGCAAAACCAAAGAAGCTCACTACGTAGGAGACCCCTGTATTTGGGTGGGAAATGCAGGGGGGCGTGTTATGGTAGACATGTGTAGCCTCTCCTCTTTGAAAAATGGCTTAACCTTTAAAAAAGGACATTTCTTAATGGATTATTTGTCAGTCTAGGCTGGGAATCAAATATTTTTTACTTCATACAAAATAAACATTTTTCATTACTGAAAAAAGGTCTTAAGTTGCATACAACATAAACTTTGATGTGAACTAGTTTTAAAAGTTAGATGAAAACTTGCAACCAGCTGAATATGGAAAATTAGGTAATCTACATTCTTGTCCTTGCAAAAGAACAAACAAAAAACCAGAACTGCCCTTCTAACACGCAGTGTTCCAACAGCAAATCTCTTATTTCTAAGGCAGAATTGCCTAAAGGGCTGATTGGATGATCAGCAGTAGAGCCTGTCATATATACAGACTGTGATTTAAAGCAACCATTTATGTCACATTGACAATTCCTGACTGACAGCGCTGGGCTTCATTAACTTCCAGTGTTTGTCTGAGTGATTCAAGCCAGCTTTCAACCATAGACAGAGCTTCCTCCTGTCCATGCTGCAGTACTGCCAAACATGATTAATGCATGAGATATGATTAAATATTTTGTCAGGATTTTTGATGATTACTATTTTTTTTAAATTATAGCTTTTCAAAAATGACCATTATGTTTTGGGAGAACACAGTCTCTGAAAAAATTACTTCATGATTTTGACTTTAGCCCTATGTCTATATAGCAAGAATTACAGTCAGCAGAGCAGGTGCTAGATCTTGGCAGTGTGTTTAAAACTACATGCATAATTTTGGCATGCTACAAAGGTCAGTTTGAGTTCTGACGGTAGATTTGGCCCAGCTGCAATATCGGAAATTTATGTTAGCATAAACCAGCAAACATTTCAATGTAACCCACAATTTATACAATAAAGTTGTCAAACATAACATAAGTGACTATGTCAATCATATGTGTATAGCTTTATCTGGATCTTCTTTGTGAAGCTAGTGTAAAGACGGGTATTTTAAGATGAGCATTCTACTTGTCCCAAGATGTAAATACTGAACAATTTGGGAGGAAGCAATTTTACATCTTGAAATGAATCAAAGTGCTGGCATTCCTATGAAGATGAAAGTATCAAACTACAGACAAAACAGAACGTTTGGAAGGACTGAGTCTTGTGGAGTAGAGAAACTCAAAATAACAGAAATAATAGGAATTGGAGCTATGGGGTTGGATCCAGACACCAGGTTTACTCAGTCTTTCCTATTTTCACTCTTTACTATTGCCCATGGCTCCATATCACATAGCATTTGTCCATAGAGGTCTCATGATCCTCATCAAAGCCTTATTGGATGGTCAAAAGGGACCCCTCCTCCCTTTTTCACTAATGGAAACACTGGCTAGAATCTAAGGCCGCCACATAGGAGGGAAGGGTACTTTTTACTAGGACAATTCCCATTACCATAAGAAAAAAATGAAGATAAATTGAGGATAAAATGCCTGAGGACGTTTATAGAAATGTATTTCCGTGTATCTATTGTCCAAATGTTGTAAGATTTGCTGGAGCCAATCAGAAGCTGTGTTAGACCAGCAATCTCAAGAACATTCTGAACTGCCAGTCTATCATATCAAGAGCTATCAGTCCCAGAGTTCTTTTTGCACAGGCAGGAGGGAGGGACAAAGCAAAACCCTATAAGACAGTGGGCACAAGTACTGCTGCTGCTTCTGGCAGGATTTGCAGGCCCATAATATGTGTACGCGTCCAATGCACTCTCAGTCACAAACACACATGCTTCATACTGTGACAGGGTGTGTGTGTAGCTATAAATACAAATCAGGCAGCCAGAAACATAAGGAAATAAAAGAAAGGGAACAAAAAGAAGCTAAATTGATCAATGTTCCAGTTTTTCAAATCAGACAATGGCTTTTGCAGTCATGCAACAATACAGTAACTAGGAAAGCGACAAACAAAATCAAGATGAAAATGATTTCAATATAGAGACTGAATCTGTGGCAACTAATTTTCATTGAAGTGTACATAGCCCTATGGATTTTTTGCACACTACCAGTGTCTGTGGAAGAAGCTGAAAGAAATTTCACCAAGCTAGCACTCATCAAAAATTGCAGGTGTTCTACAGATGGGCGAGAAGGGTTAAGCCACCTAGCCATCTTGTTTATTGAGTATGAACTTGCAAAAGAAATTGACTTTAGAGGGCTAGTTCATGATTTTGCAATGAAAAAGGCCAGAAAAACAAAGTTTTAGGTTAATTGGTCTTTGCAGCCTTATCGGACCATTAGAATGTTTTGAAAAAGACATTGACAGGATAATTCCTTTTTTAGTGAACAAAAAGTTACAAAATACCTAGCAAACTTGTAGGATTCTTAGGCTGGGAGTTATTAAACAAATGATGCAACGCTTGAAAGGGACTGCATCTCGTGCTCGAGGAGGCAAAGCATTTTCTCTCTCAGTTGCCACCTGTAATAGAAATTCTAGTACTGTTTTGTTTTATTCATGATTGGTTAATCAAGAGTTGTATTTTATAGGATGTTTATGCTTCTATTTGTTAACTGCCTTGAGTGTTCCTGTTAAATGTGATTGTAACCCACCCTGAGCCTACTTGCGGGGAGGGTGGGCTAGTCATTGAATAAATGAAATGAAATGAAAAGCCCCAAAGTGGGCATTTTTCAGAAATATAGAATATGTAATAACAATTTCATAGCTAAAACAAGCTTCATAGAAGAGTAGGGAATGGAACCTAGGACTCTCCAGTCCTATTCCAATATGCTAACTAATATATCATGTGGGTTTTCAAACACAGAACATCCATATTCATAGGCTGCAGGGCTTTTTTTCAGCTGGAACGCAGTGGAACGGAGTTCCAGCACCTCTTAAAAATGGTCACATGGCTGGTAGCCCTGCCCCCTGACCTCCAGACAGAGGGGAGTTTAGATTGCCCTCTGCCCCGCTGGCGTGGAGGGAAATCTAAACTCCCCTCTGTCTGGAGATCAGGGGGCGGGGCCACCAGCCATGTGATCATTTTCTCTGAGGGCGATTTAAACTTAAAAGAACTCCCCCCTTGTTCCAGCTGACCCAAAGTGATGTCATTGTGTGGTCCTGAGTTCCACCACTGAGTTCCACCACCTCTTTCCCAGAAAAAGAGCCCTGATAGGCTGTATACCTCTGAATACTGGAATGAACAGCCAGATAAGGTCAATGCCTTCAAATGGTGTGTGTGGGCTCTCTGAAGGCATCCATCTGGCTGCTGCTGAGATATTTGGTCCAACCCAGAAAGGATCCATTTGTGTTCCTACTGCAAGTAACTGAAGAGATTTGAAGGATTTATAGTGCAATCCTAAGAACACTTTCCTGGGAGTAAGCCCCATTGACTAGGCTTGAGTAAGATTCAGAGTAAACCTGTTTAGGATTGCTCTCTTTGAGGAGACATTATATTTGTGCCAGGCAGCTTAATAAATTCCTTTCAGTGCAATCCTAAACAGATTTGATTTTGGTGGACTTAGACTGGAGTAACTTTGCATAGGATTGCACTGTTTGCCACCTTCCTCACAACTTGTTTAACTATATTATAGGAAGGCTTTGATAAAGATAGTAGTATGACAGAACAGTCATCATATGGGGGTTGCTGTGAGATAAGAAAAGGATCTCCCCCGCTCCGTCTTAACCAGAAGTAGATTTATAAGTACATAAGCTTGATGGTTAAGAATATTCATAAGTGTATTGTTTTCAGAATACATTCATCAGCTTGGTGGTTTCAAAATAGTTATATATTCATAAAGGTACATTCACAGACTTAGAATGCAATCTTATGGCAAGTTACTCCAGTCTAAGCACATTGAAGTCAATGAGCTTAGACTGGAGTAACTCTCCATAGGATTGCCCTGTTAGTCACAAAGATTAATTTTCCACACAGATCTTCACTAACAGAATAAACGTTTCCTCCCATTCACACAGACACAGACTCTCTCAGGCTCTGCACAGTTTGCCTGATTTAGACAGAATTTCTTAGAACTCCATGCAGATACACGGAACTTGACAGAACGAACCCCTTTCAGGATTCCATACAGTTTGCTTGACCTAGCCAAAAGAAATACTTTCTCTGAGATTCACACAGTCATACCCCAGTTCTTGTCCATTCAGGTCCCATCACCCCCAGCATAGCCTTTTTGGCAGCCAAAGAGAACTCCTCCTCTTTCACCCGTGGAAAAGATGCTGAATTTAACCCCATATCTGCCAAGTTACCTCAGCGTCAACTGGCATCAAGAGCCAGTTTGATGTCGTGGTTAAGAGTGCGGGACTCTAATCTGGAGAGCTGGGTTTGATTCCCCACACCTCCGCTTGAAGCCAGCTGGGTGACCTTGGGCTAGTCACGGCTCTCTGGAGCTCTCTCAGCCCCACCCACCTCACAGGGTGTTTGTTGTTGTGGGGATAATAATGACATACTTTGTAAACTGCTCTGAGCGGGCATTAAGTTGTCCTGAAGGGCAGTATATAAATCAAATGTTATTATTAATGTTATTATTATCTGAATAAAGAGGAGGAAATCAAAAGTGCCATTCAGTTTGAGAGACACAGTCCCTTTCAAGTATTTAATACAAATCCCAGCATTAGACGAGTTGCTGACACAAAGAAATGGAAATTTGTTCCCTAGTTATCTGGGTTTACGACTAACTAATGCAAATAATACCTTCAATTTCTTTGTTTTTATCCAACAGCATCAATACATGATTCCCAAATAACAGCAAAAATCAGTGGTATTCTCATGTTTTCAAAAAACCCTAGGGCTTTTCAGCAGTTACTTCTTCTTAAAAACGTACTCAACAACCACAACAAAAAACCAATAGTGCCATCATCAATTGACCTCGATGTCCTTTCCTGGTGCTCTGAATGTTCACATTTATAGATGCAAACAAAAACTTGTGTCATGAGAAATTGTTAAAAGCATTTGCGGCAGGATTATTAACCTCAAGGCTTGATGCAAAGCCAGAACTAGTCTCTGATCAAGACAGCTGATGATTCTTGGTAATATAAAGAAGGAAGGAGTCACCTTGGGAACTGCTTGAGTCCCTGTAATTATCTTATACTTTGTAGAGAATGAATAGAAGACTCAAAATATGTATTTCTGGGTCTAAGAAATCCAGAGGAGTTAGCTGTGTTAGTCTGTAGTTGCAAAATAGAAAAGAGTCCAGTAGCACCTTTAAGACTAACCAAATTTATTGTAGCATAAACTTTCAAGAACCACAGCTCTCCTCAGATGCATGCATCTGACGATGCATCTGACGAAGAGAGCTGCAGTTCTTGAACGCTGCATGCATCTGACAAACAGAGCTATGGTTGGTTGTGACACTGAGAGATCTCTGTCTTTTGGTGCTACACCTCTGAAGATGCCAGCCACAGCTGCTGGCGAAACGTCAGGAACTACAATGCCAAGACCACGGCAATACAGCCCGGAAAACCCACAACAACCATCGTTCTCCGGCCGTGAAAGCCTTCGACAATACATAGAGCTATGGTTCTCGAAAGTTTATGCTACAACAAATTTGGTTAATCTTAAAGGTGCTACTAGACTCTTTATTATTTGGGGTCACAGGGCCAAGCTACACATGACGAATGACACTTGAACAGCAAGTGTATTTCTCCCTGTTCACTTGCCCTCCAGTCAATCCACTTGCCGTTCAAGTGTCATTCGTCATGTGTAGCTTGGCCCTAAGAAAAATCTAAGAGGTCCAGAGTCCTCCTTGTGCAAAGCACAGCCATCTAATTGAATCATATAAAGTTACCATGGCAAATCATTGGTTCATTAGCTCAGTGTTGTCTACTCTAGAGGTCCCCAACATGGTGCCTGTAGGCACCAGGAAGAGGAGAAGGTAGAACTTCCTCTCCATATGAAGTTACCAGGGAAGGCTGAGGTTGCTGGGCTGCTGTGGTAGGGATGCAGATATTTGGTTTGGATATTATCTGAAAGTTGGTCTGTAATCCTGTGCGTATATGTACATGTATTTCTTTCTATGTATTGTCGAAGGCTTTCACGGCCGGAGAACGATGGTTGTTGTGGGTTTTCTGGGCTGTATTGCCGTGGTCTTGGCATTGTAGTTCCTGACGTTTCGCCAGCAGCTGTGGTTGGCATCTTCAGAGGTGTAGCACCAAAAGACAGAGATCTCTCAGTGTCACAGTGTGGAAAAGATCCCCGACAATAGCCCTGCAGAGAAGATTAGCACATCAAGTACCAATCCATATGCAAAAGAACCTCCTCAGGATACAGTGAAGCCTCCCGCCATTAGCATTCCACACCCTGGGAAACTCTTACAGGATGACTCAGCTCAACCCCACCCCTCCTGAGTAGATACAAATGACCTGCCACATCTTTTCCACACTGTGACACTGAGAGATCTCTGTCTTTTGGTGCTACACCTCTGAAGATGCCAGCCACAGCTGCTGGCGAAACGTCAGGAACTACAATGCCAAGACCACGGCAATACAGCCCAGAAAACCCACAACAACCATATTTCTTTCTATGTTTACTGAATTCAGGGAAAGTCAAGAGGTGCAGAAGAATACAAAAACAATGCAAGGGAACATAGCAAATCAATCCCAGATTTTAAGGTACCATTTTAAAGGATGTTTGATAAAATGGCTGCCTAGTTTTATCCATTAGAAAATGCTCACATTCGAAGCTTCTCCCTCGCCTGTTTTGTATGCAGAGGCCTTCCTAGGCTCCATGCTCTATTTCAGTTGGCATGAAGCCTGGCTGCAGATAAAACCTGGTGCAGTTCTGTGCTGGGTGCATCAGAGCACAGAAAAGATACAGAGGCTTAAGAAATTAGGTTAGGAGATCCCAAAGGAATGTTAAGCTTAAACTTTCTCTTACTAAAATAGGAAATCTGGTTTAATGCTGGGTTATTGGGCAAATGCTTTAAGCCAGGGGATCCTCAGTGGCAGAAAACCCAACATTCACACTCAAAGACTCTTCAGCTGATTGAAAGCAGGGCTCCCCCTCCCCCCATTTCACAGTGTTATACTTAAGTGGATTAACAGATTTCTGCATCAGAACTGTGGACGACTTTTGGCCTGACATAGTTGTGAATGTCAGTCAGCGGATAATCTTTTCCAGAATTTTTGTTTCTGGGGTGGACCAACTGGTTCATATTTTCCCACATAAATATGCACCCATTACAAAGACTGGCATATTTATTTATTTGTTACATTTGTATAGCATCTTTTTGCATTCAAGAATGACAATTCAAAATAATTGCTCAAAGTATAATAGATAAGGGACAGGAAGAATGAGAGAAACAAGGAATCCCAGGTTTCAGCTCCTCTATATCATACTTGATGATTAAATTCAAGGGCCACCTCAGGAGACTGTCCGTGCACATGTCGGGTAGTCATAATCAGCAAGTTGCCATTGCAGGGCGTTGATTTTGAGCGGCTTCTGTTTCCCTCTCCCCTCTTTTTGCTGTTAGATCGGGCTTATACTCAAACTGTTTTGCTTTTAATCTGGCAATTCTCCAGTTTTCTAGTTGACACTGCTGCCTCCCTACTCCTCCTTCCTGCACCCTCCTTCCCTCTTAACTTCCTCCTCCTCCTCTTCATGCAGCATCTTTGGTTGGCATAAGGAGGAGGTGGGAAGAAAGATTGTGGTGACACAATTAAGCATCTGAGCAAGCCACCTTCAATCTCCATTATTCCATGTGGGGAAAACTAGAGGAGCTATCTAGGGGGATAGGGGTGGCATTTTGCAAGCAAAAGCCACCAAATTTGCAGGTACTATCTGTTCCTTAAAGACCCCCCAAGTTTCAGGGAGAATCAACCTGGGGAAAGGTTCCCCAAGTTCCTGTCATTTTCTCTTCACAATAGTAAAAACTGGAGCGGCTGCTGGTAGCTACTTCGAGGGACTTCAAGCTGACCTCCC
Source organism: Eublepharis macularius (assembly GCF_028583425.1). Classification (NCBI taxonomy): domain Eukaryota; kingdom Metazoa; phylum Chordata; class Lepidosauria; order Squamata; family Eublepharidae; genus Eublepharis; species Eublepharis macularius. Next base: position 76,751,298 of record NC_072790.1, on the reverse strand, counting down.
CAAGGTCCAAAATCCACCAATTTGCAGGGGAGCTAGTCCTCAGTGTCCTCTAAAGACTTTCCAAGTTTCAGAGAGATTGAACCCTGAGAAAGGCATGATCCATGGGTCCCCCACCCTTCCTGTCATTTTCTTTTCACAATAGTAAAAACTGGAGTGGCTGCTGGCAGCTACTTTGAGGGGCTTCAGACTGACCTCCCCAAGGTCCAAAATCCACCAAATTTGCAGGGGAGCTAGTCCTCACTGTCCTCTAAAGACTTTCCAAGTTTCAGAAAGTTTGAACCCTGAGAAAGGCATGATCCATGGGTCCCCCCTTCTTGTCATTTTCTCTTAACAATAGTAAAAACTGGAGCGGCTGCTGGCAGCTACTTCGAGGGACTTCAAACTGACCTCCCCAAGGTTCAATCTCCCTGAAACTTGGAGAGTCTTTAGAGGATAGTTAGCAGTTGGTCCTCTGAAAATTTTGTAGATTTATTTTGCAAAATACCACCCCCATCCCCCTGGATAGCTTCCATAGTTTCCTCCGTAGATAATAATGGAGATCTGAGACGGCTGAGGACAAACAGGCAGGAAAGAGTTGTTTCTGGCTGACAGCAAGAAACGCTGCCATGGCTTCTGACATGGGGATTGCCCACCCCCCTTTGCATAGATGCCCCCCTTCCTGGCAGGCCAAGATTCAAGATCTCCACAGAGGTGTGGAAGCCCCATTTTCAGCTCCCTCCCCCCCAGGAAACCCTGTGGGTTTTCCCCGATAGTTCAATTAAGTAAACAAGTCTCCCTCTCAGAAAAGCTGCAGAGGAAGGTTTGAGCATGCGCAAAGAGAAGGTGCATCTCTCATCTGGGAGGAATGGGGAAGAAACATGTGCCAATCCAAGCATGGGATTGAGTACAGTATAGCCGCATGTTGCGAGTGAACAGGAAAGCAAGGTGGAAACACGTGTAAGTGCATTCACGTGTCATACGCATGTAATTTGTCTCATGTAGTTTGGCTGTTAGTCTGATCCACCTCACAGGGTAGTTGTTGGAAGAATAAAATGGAGGAGAGGAAAACAGCATAAGCCACTTTGGGTCCTGACTGTGGTGAACAGTGGGATATAAATGAAGTAATTAATTAATAGAGACAGCATTGTCTATTCTGTCTGGCAGTAAATTCTCCAGGTTTATTTCAGTGATATGCGTGGCTTGGTTGTTTCTTTGTTTTCCTTTTCTCCAACCCTCTCAGTATTACAGTAACAAAGTTACTGGAGAGCTGGGTTCAAAGACAGCAGTTACAAAGCAAGTTTCTTGTTTGACTGATTCAGACTTAATAACATGGAACAGAAAGGCTTTAAACTTTTCACTGTTTTTGAAGGAACAGCACTGAAACTTTTATAACACAGAACAAATAGGCTTCTCCTTTTAAAACTGTTTTTGACGAGAATTGCATGCAAACCCTTCCTATTTCAAAAATACCTAAAGTCCCTAATGGGCTCCCTGCCTAACCAGCACACTTAAACCTTCTTCTACCCAAACCCAACAGCTTTATCAGTTGGCCAGCAGTTAAACAGCCAAACTCCTCTTTATTTTTTCTTTTCAGCATTACAGTCCACCATTTGAAAGTGATTGGCTGAGGCTTCTGGACAGTGGTACTTGAAACTGTCCACTGTTGCTACTTAATCTATTTTCTTTGGTTGTGTCCCCCACCCATTTCTTCTTTGTGACAGCCTTTTGATTCGGTTAATAATTTTTTCCTTCCTTTAACCAGAGATATGTATGTCTGACAACTGAGGATGCTTTCTATGCACCTTATGAATCGCACCATACTTCATAAAGATATGCTAGTCTTTAAAGTGCCACAATAAAACTGTTGGTCTTTAAGGTGCTGAAATACTCTCCCCCTTTTATTATTACCAACTGACCCTTCTAAGTTAAGTTTTAGTAATCTGATATTCGAAACATAAGAACTGCTTCTGGCAAAATGTGGAGAGACTACAAAATACGGGGGTGATTAAATTAAACAAGATTCAAAACCTTGATAAGCTTTATCCCAGACTGTGTACAAGCAAACTTGCTTCCAAGGAGCATAAGCAGGTATTCAAAGGATCCCACCAAATTCATAGCAGCAGTAATCTTTTCTGAGACAGTGTGATAAAAATGAGTCCCAAGCATTATGTGTCAGTTATGATTTATTAAGAGAGTTCAAGCTTTATTTCTTTTCATTACAAAGCAAAAGCCCCCCTCCCCAAACCTTATTAAGATGACCTGGGAATCAAGAAGGAAAACAATGAATCACTCATCAAGAAGAAACGATTCTTCAAGAGGTTCCTAATAAAGGAGCATTTATCATTCTTTCTTTTTCATTTATCTTCTCAGCCTCAGAGCCACAATACCATCACCCAAGTCACTGTTGTTGCCCTCCAGCAGTTCCTTTTCTTGTTCCTACTTGGTCTCCCTACCCCCATCCCAGCAGCATCATCTTAACAGGATATGGAGACAGAGGAGAATATTCCAGTCAGATCATCTCTCCCTTTTCTCTTACCCTTTCTTCTCTTTTCTCTTACTTTTTCCTCACTCCCCATGTGAACAGTTTTAATCAGCTGAATATTTTAATATTTTATTCTTACTCATTGGTTTTAAAGCCTCTTTTTATTGTTTCTTATGCGTATTGAGCAGAAGGGCAGGGAAAGTGTCAACCTAATGAGCAGAAATGCAAAAGCATGCCCCCTTTCTCAGGACTTTTAGGACTCTCAGGAAGTTCCTGTGAACAAAGCCACAGGAAGGTTTTGAGGCCTCTTTACTCAATGTGGTTTGTCTAGGCTGAGATGTTGTTAACAACAACAACAACATTTGATTTACATACCTCCCTTCAAGGCAACTGAACACCCACTCAGAGCGGTTTACAAAGTATGTTATTATTATCCCCACAACAAACACCCTGTGAGGTGGGTGGGGCTGAGAGAGCTCCGGGAAGCTGTGGTCACCCAGGTGGCTTCACGTGGAGGAGGGGGGAATGAGTCTGCCTGCCAAACTGCAGGCAGGTAAGATTCTGTGGGCACCTGCAAATTAGAAACAGCTAATAAAAAAATAGCTTGGCTTTGGTGACTCTAATAATCATGTATCTGACAAAATAAGCTCTAGCCAGGAAACCATGTGTAGACCACATGACTATGGTACAGTGGTGCGGGAGTGTCAGACTACTGTCTGGGAAACCCAGGGTCGAATCCCTACTCTGCCTTGTGAAGTCACTCCCTCTCTGCTTAATTTATATCACAAGATAAATCTGAGAGGAAAATATTGTAAGCTACTTTGGGTTCCCAAAAGGGGAGAAATACTGTGTAATCCGCCTTGAGTCTCAGTGAGAAAGGCAGACTATAAATGACAATAAAATAAATAAATAAATAAATAAATAAATAAATAAATAAATAAATAAAAGCAGTTTATAAATATTGAGAGTTGCCGAGTCCCCTTACCCTCTGGTAACCTACGTCTTTATACACGTGCTTCGTGCACTCCAAGATGGTATGATAATGTCACTCCCTAGTAGTGACATCATTGTGCAGGGACCGAGAGTGCTCCTGCACTTCGCAGTGGGCCAATTGGGGACTCAAACAAGCCCCAAATCAGCCCACTGCAAAGTGCAGGAGCACTCCAAGGGCAGCGTGATGATGTCACTCCAAGGAATGTCATCGCTCAGCCCTGGGAGTGTGCCTGGGAGGCCTATTCCCCTGCCTTCTTCCCCCTGCTGACCAGGTGAGTGGTGGCGAAGGGCAGAGGGTTGGAGTGGGGTATCCCCAGGACTTGGGATCCCTAATCAATATCTAAATAAATAAACAAAACTTTATTTTGGAATAAAATCTTATTAGTGTTAAAAGTCCCACAAGGCTTCTATTTCTTTCTAATAGAGCATTCATTTACATCTTCACTCTCTGAAGTTTCTTTCAGCTGACAGAAAATTATGAAGAACATTGTAGTCTGAGCTCTAAGTAATAGGCTTAAATGTTTGGAGCTATTTCAAAGGGACAGTTTCTGTTCTTTGTTACTCTGGGAATATTTGGCTTCAGTAATGTTTAGCCTGAATTTGTATCAGTGTAATCAAAACTGGAATATACTTTTTGAAGAATTTTGCAAACTGGAGATGTAATACATCCCTAAACTTTTTTTGGGGGGGGGGGAAACGAAACATTAGAGGGGAAAGTACCAACCAGTTATTCCAATATACATATACATTATTTTGTGGGGAAATCTGCAAGAGCTTCCTCCTTCTACATATTCCATAATCTTTTTATGTGTTTAAAAGACTTTATAGTGGACATTTGCAAAAATTGTGGGTTCTATCGTCTTGTGCTTAATTACAGGCAAGAATAAAGTACAACACTTTGAACATTTCTTGCCATAATGGTTCCCCCTAAAGTTCGTAGGATGCAATCAGATAAAATTAAGGTACTCCTGCTGAAAGGGCATGTGCAAAAAGATCCCACTGCTAACATTTTGGACTTAACAACTGAAATGTCATGCTTTCCCCACGAGTTAAAATTCTATTCCCAAGAAAAGGCTGCCAATTGCAGTAATTATTAAATTTGTAAGACTGCAAAGGAAACATCACTTGAACAAAGCACGGGGATTTAAACAATTAATAAACAAGCAGATTGAAGCCAACCTGAAGAAGAAATGAAAAGAAAAACACAGCCTGGGAAAGTTGTCACTTGAAACTGAATACCTGGAGAGTGCTAATGGTTCTTCGTGACTCATGCTGATGAGGAAAATGAGAAAATGTTCACCAGCAGATGGCTCTCTAGCTATAGATACCTAAAAGTGGTTTGCCGATCACATTCCTGCAGCTTGTTTGCCTCTCATAGCTTCAATGTGGACACTGAAAAGGAGATCAACACAAACCTATAAGCCATTGACTGCAACCTTGTTCCACCCAATAGGCCTTCTGGAGAATTCTGTACTATGTCTTTCCTGATGGTTGTTGTGGGTTTTCCGGGCTGTATTGCCGTGGTCTTGGCATTGTAGTTCCTGACGTTTCGCCAGCAGCTGTGGCTGGCATCTTCAGAGGTGTAGCACCAAAAGACAGAGATCTCTCAGTGTCACAGTGTGGAAAAGGTGTTGGCACCTTTGGTGTTGGCTGCCAACACCTTTTCCACACTGTGACACTGAGAGATCTCTGTCTTTTGGTGCTACACCTCTGAAGATGCCAGCCACAGCTGCTGGCGAAACGTCAGGAACTACAATGCCAAGACCACGGCAATACAGCCCGGAAAACCCACAACAACCATCGTTCTCCGGCCGTGAAAGCCTTCGACAATATGTCTTTCCTCTTTCCCTGGATCCAACAACATTTTACCTGGCTCAGGATCATAGGTAAAATATGCAACTTCATTCAATGAGGTCCATAATACCAGCTTCTTCTTCTTTCTTCCAGTCTTTTCAGATTGTCTTGTCTTCAGAGAGCCCTTCCCATCTGAATTAGTCTGCCAAATCTGTACATGACAGAGGACTCCACACACCCTAAAACACTTGCCAGTTTTGTTGTCCATTGCATGGTGAAATGACCAAGCACCTAACACTGCCCTGTGACTCTTCAAGTCAGGAAAAATTGGGATTAGAGAGGGTTGCCAACTTCAGGTTGGGAAATCCCTAGAGATTTTCTGGGGGGGGGGTGGTATAAAGCCTGGGGATAGCATGATTTGAGGGAGAAGATGGACCTTAGCTGGGTATAATGCTATATAGTCCACCCTCTAAAGCAGCCACTTTCTGCAGGGGAACTGATCTCTGAAGTCTGGAGATCAGTTGTAATTCCAGGAGATCTCCAGGCCCCAGCTGGAAATTGGCAACCATAATTTCTCTCTCTCTCTCTCTCTCTCTCTCTCCCCCCCCTCTCTCTCTCTCTGTGTGGGGGGGGGGATGTTTGTCCGCAATTGCTGCAAGTCTGTATCCTACAGTCTGGAGATCCGTTGTAATTCCAGGAGATCTCCAGGCCCCAGCTGGAAATTGGCAACCATAATTTCTCTCTCTCTCTGTGTGTGTGTGTGTGGGGGGGGGGGGATGCTTGTCCACAATTGCTGCAAGCCTGTATCCTACCATTCCATTCAGCAAAGTCTGAAGCCTTCTAGCATAAAGAACCTTCCTCCAACTTAAATGCCTCTTTCTTTAGTGGAAGAAATGACTCCCCTAAGAAGGCTCCAAGAAGACTTCAAATTCTCCTTTGGAGGTAGAATACAAGCTGATAATAATTAAGGACCCTCTAATTGGCTCATGAGGAAACCCATCTTCTGTGGAACATTCCACTGGCATTTTGGAGCATGATTAGGTAGAAAGAAAAAAGATACTGCCCATTCAAAATGGAAGATTGGATGGAACAAAGCACATGAATTTCAATAATGTCATGCCAAGCAATTGTCCCATTTTTTCTCATTAAAGCAAGATATAAACTTTAAATAAGACAGAGATTATTTTTAAAATGGCACTTGATAGCCTTTTGAACACAATATGCCTTGCAATTTGCTGATGCTAAACAAACAATGAATGAGGTTCATTTGAGGTTATATTGTGAAAAAGGCATGCAGTGTTATTTCAAAAGAGCAATTGCATTTTGTGAATTGGCAGGCATTTCAGTCGTTCATTGGTTTGGTTAAACACTGAGACAACAGATAAAACAGGCTGTATGCTTACTGCATGAGAAGATGCATAATATAAAACACATTTAAAATCTGAAACAAGCATCTTGATTCTTAAATTACAGGAGTCTGTAATCTGGTCATGCAAACTGCAGCTGTCTGATCAAGAAAAGGGACCAAAAGTTTTATCTCAACAAATAGAATTAAAATGAAGAACAACCCCGCCCCCCCCCAAAAAAACAAAACCCAAAAGAGCATCCTACAGGGACCAAAGCTGAATTTAGAATAAGCAGTGAAACTTGCATTATCAACTATAACCACCTTCCGGTTTGGATGCCAGAGGTAGTTCGATAACCTTGACCTCGGAGCTTTCTTCAGTCTGATTTTTTACCTTGTCCCGTCTTCTGAGATTAGACTCCGATTTGAATAATCTGCTGGTGAGAATCTTGTTTTCTTTAGGTGTCCTTGATGTTCTTGCATTTTGATTATTTAATGGTTCTGAGCAAGCAGGTTGTTCCATCTTTGGGCAACAGTACAAGTGATATATACATTTTTAATATTTATCAGGAAATTAGGGGCATATACATGAAGTGAAAAAGCAGCTCAATGTAGTGATATAATAAATAAGTTGTGGCAGTAATCCGTTGCTACAAGATCCAATGACTGAGGCCTGGACTATACTTACAAGATGGGGCCTGATCTCCCAGAACTGCTCTCCAGACTACAGAGATCATTCCCCCTGGAGAAAATGGTTGCTTTGGTGTGTTGTTATACTCCACTGAGGTCTCTCCCTTCCCCAAATGCTGCTCTCCCCAGGCTCCATCCCCAGAATTTCCAGGAGATTCACAACCCAGAAGTGGCAGCCCTGCCTACTCCCAAGAGAATGTGGTAGTGGAGGACTGATGCAGTAGAATGGATGGTGGAACTTCCTTCTGCAAGTGAGACGTGTCATTTTTTCATGTCATCCTAAAAACATCCAGTAAATAAACCAAAGTCAGCACATGAGGCAGAAAGGAAGGCCCAACCCATTCCCTGCTAAGCTGGCTTTCTACTTGTGGGGAGTTTGTTATTTAGAGGCTTTTTCAAGAATGTGGCCCCCTGTGCCGTGGTCTAGTTTGTTTTACTTCTCTTTTATATTGCATTCTGCTCCCTGAGTAGGCCTAGGTGGGCACAAACCTTTGCACTACTTACCTGTCTTCTTAAAATCTCAAAATATTGTTATATCTGAGAAAAGGCATTCTTTGATATTTATGAGTGTTCTGTGTAACTACTGGCTTGGATTGCCTGGGATTTCTAGGAATGGGCTAGTGTGTGTGTTTGTTTTTTTAAATTAATATTTGTATTTGAAATACAAGGTGGGTGACTTTCACATAACAAACTACACCTTCTTGGTTCCCCCTTCCACCCACCAAGCTTTTCTGGCTATGAACTGGGACCAGGCCAAGTCTGTCCGGAAACAAAGACTATTTGACATAGAGAGACAAACTGATCTGGCTAGATACCTGGCCTTTGTAGCTTCTGAGCAAAATAGATTTCGCCTGGCTCCCCTTGCTTATTTAAACTATACTGAAGACCATAAGCTCAGGAGAACTTTTATGCTAGCTAGGTGCTCAGCACTTCTCTCGGCAGTGCTAGACGGTCGCTATAAGGGAGTCTCTTTGGTGCAGAGGATGTGCCAGTGTGACGCAGGGGAAGCTGAAATCATAGAGCACATGTTTTTAGGTGCCCTTGGTATCAGTTTGCTCATGCCAAATACATTTCACCACTAATAAAGGCACGGCCAGGCCAGTCGGAATCAAATTGTATCATTTACTTGTTATCTGATGAATCTCAGACTATTACTGCTAATGTAGCCAACTTCTGTGCCGCTTGCTACATAACCCCAAAAGATCATGTAAACGCCCTCATGTTTGCTAATGGATGAGGTCTAGTTGCACGTCTCTTTTGTGTATTTTAACACTTCTACATGTATGTACCCACCCTTTTATCTGTATATAGTTCACTGTATAACTTTTAGCTATGTATCTATTTGTAATAATCTATTTTATCTATTTTATGGTCTTTCAACTTTTTGATGTATGCTATACTGGCACAGTACCGTAATAATAAACTTGACTTTCACAGATTTCCTCCCCCTTCTGTAGCAGATCTCAGACTTGTCCCTTATGCTGTTTCTGGGGAGTCTTTGTGCCCGGAAGCAGTATTTAGGATGGCCTTTTAGGCTTTAGCAGGAAGGAGGAGGTAAGGAAAATGCTCTCTATGGATGGAAATCATTTCTGCCCATGGAAATGAAAGGAGGATTCAAACAATTTTTGGACAATAAATGCCATCTTGGTTTTCCGTTCATTGCATACTGACCTCAGGGCAACATATTTACAGAAGAATGTTGAACATCAGAGCCTCCAAAAAGTCAGTATTTTTAAACATTAGAAACATATTACTCTCCTGTGATATCACATTCAGTGTCATTGTGATTGCTGTAGGCTGTTTGCCTTGTACTTCCTGTTTCCAATTAAATGTGGGCATTTGTTATGACCAATGCTAGGGAATAGGACTAGTACCTCATACAGATGTGTTACTGGAGCATATAGTCATTTATATGCGTGATTCTGCCTGTAAGTTGGTATCTATTAGAAAAGCCAGCTGATCATTTAAGGACAGTTGATGTTTATATAAAGCTTGGTCCAGCAGTCCTAGAACTAGAGGAACGCTTAGCTACTTCACAGCAGACAATTCTACTGAGAGTGAAACCAATTTAATTTGAACACTGCTTCCAGTTTAATCAATCGGAGTTAAGCAGAACATTGCAGTTGCAATCAAATGGAAATGGGAAGTTGCGGGTGCGTTTCACACTCGTCTTTTCTTAGCCTTATGGCGGAGAGGGATTGAAAAAATGTCAGGAGCACGTACTGAATACTGACACTGAAACAATTAGTGAAAAATGACACTTTTCTCCCAGTTTGGGTCATTTTGTGAACCCCTCCTTCTTTATATTGTTGTCCTTCAGTTCTTAGGGGGTTGAATACTTACTAGATATAGGACAATTCCTATAAATGTGCACATTTCTGGATTTTTTAAAAAAGGTACAAACAGCGGAATGCCTATTCTTCCATGCAGCTGGGCTACTCCCTTCTTTCCCGCAACTATTGCACATACAAAATTTTTTGTCTTACCTTTTTTTTTTTGCCTGTGTGGGACTATTGGAAGATAGCAAAATTGTATTTGTTACATTCTTTCAGTGTGAAAAGACCTGAGATCCTATGAGAGTGTCTGTTTTCAGTGAGTCATAATTTCTTAGTAACCAATTCAATACCTAGTATGACCTGGTCTGTATAAGAAACAAGATGCTGTGACTTTTGAATAGATACAGTAATCTTTGCAGGTATATTAACAATGCTCCATAGGGCCTGATGAGCATGAAGCTGCATTTTAAAAAACAGAGTTCTTCTCAATTATGAGCCAACTACTTGGCCAAATTTTATTCTGATGTGTTGGGAGGGACTCCATGTAGATTGTCTTATTCCAGGTAAGTGCTTTCCTTATTTGTGCTCTTGGTAATCTCTTTGCTTCTGGCCCTTTTTATAACCCCACCGTAACATCTCAGGTTTCCAGGATCAGGAGTCTGGATTGGATTGATGCTGTCTGTCTGATCTCTGCTCGGCATTCATCCCTGACCTGTTGCTCTTCCTTTTCCTGTTCTGCTTAATTGCCCTGTCATACCTTTTCCCTGTTCACTGTGCATCACAGAACCTCCTAATGGCTGGTGGTAGAACACTGTATCTCATTAATGAGTCAGCAGATCCATTACAATATGTCGATCTACCTTCTTCCTCTGAAATCCCACAGTGAGGCTTTGTCATGGCAGTGACAAAATGAAATTGTAAAACAAGAACATACCTTTGAACTAAATATTGAGATTTATCATGCTGGAGTTCAAACTTTCTAGCCAGGAAGGGTAAGAAAGAAATTGCTTTCCATTCTTATACTTCAGTAAAGCTGAAGTATAAGAATGAAGTTTTTTTCTAGTGAAACTCATTCCTGTGAGGAGAAATTGTTTGAGGTTTCTCTGCAGTTGATTGGGGTAAAAAAGATAGCAAAGATACAATACTCTCTGGGGGTGGGGAGAAACACACCAATCAGTTAGTTATATGTAAATGAATCCAGTCAAACAAACCAGGAAAAGATATGTAAAGGTTAGTTTCAAACCAAATTAAATTGGTATGGGGTAGTATGCAACATCTGTAAAAAACGATTTAGTAGGAAGTACTGTCCGTTAAGGAACAGCCACACTTGCTCTCTTGCCCCCACAAAAATACTGAATTTAAATAACGTTGTTTATCAGCTTGCTGTATATAATTATTTGAATATGCAGGTTCTTTGGTCATGGTTATCCTGTAGTACAATAGCTAAGGGAGCATTGATAGTCTATCTTTGCTAAGGCCTCTCTAGCCAATCATTCTGGTCCAAGAAGACAGAAATAGAAGTAGTCTTGTTCCCTGAGGCATCCTCCTCCTAGAATGTGGTTTCACCTGGGATACCCAGTACCTCTGCTGAAGCTTTCAGCAATGACTAAACAGTATTTCATAGAAAACTACCATTTTGTTAGTCAGAACTTGATGTGGCAAGGGTACTTACAAGCTACCACATTTAGTGCTTGTGGACAGAGTGTTAGAAAGGCTAAAGCTCAATATGAGCTTAGGCTAACGAGAAATGGCAAACACAACAAAAAGGGGTTCTTTGGTTATGTTCAGAGCAGGAAAAAGGATAAGGGTTAGGCCCACTGCAGGGTGAGGAAGGTGATATTTTAACAGGTGATTAAGAGGGGGCAGAACTGCTCAATTCTTACTTTGCCTCAGTCTTCACTTGCAAGTGGAACTGTGCTCATCCTGGCAAAAAGGGAACACATGAGGAAGAAATTAAATTGCAGCCTAGGATAGACTTGGGGTGGTACATAAACACCTAGCTTCTTTAAATGAAATCAAGTCCTCAGGACCAGATGTATTGCAATCTAGGGTACTAAAGAAACTTGCTGATGTAATTGGAGAGCCTCTATCATCTTTGAGAATTCTTGGAGTACAGGTGAGGTGCCAAAAGATTGGAGGTGGGCTAATGTCCCCATCTTCAAGAAGAGGAAAAAGGAGGAACCAGGCAAATATCATCCATCAGCTTGATGTTTATACCTGGAAAGGTCTTGGAACAAATCATCAAACAATCAGTCCTTCAGCATTTACAAAAGACAGCTGTGATTACTAAGAGCCAGCATGGGTTCTTCAAGAACAAGTCTTGACAAACTAACCTTATCTCCTTTTTTGAGAGAGTTACTACTAGAGAGGGGCATGAACCAGGGAAAAAATGAATCATGTGGTTCGTAGTTTTTCATGTTTCATGAACCACAAACCATGAACTTTCACAAACCTGCTCCAGTTCACGAACTAGTTCATTTGGTTTGTGAAAACGTCACTTCCGGGTCAGCAAATTGTCACTTCCAGGTCAGCAGAAGGTTACTTCCAGGTCAGCAGAAGGTTTGCAGAAAGCCCATCCCCCATTGCCTAGGAAATCAATTGATTGGCGCTGGCAGGAGTGACTCCAGGGTTTTCGGTGCTTGCAGCTGGCTAGCTGGCCGGGCGTGCACGCGCATGCACACATGCACGCGCCAGCCTGCGTGATGACATCACATGTGACATCATCACAGGCATGTGCACGAGCCGTCCTGATTGCTTTGGCGGGCAGCTGGGATGGCACGTGGGTGGCCTCTCAGCTCTCCCGCTTGGTTGCCCTGCTCCATCCCAGACGCCTGCCTGTGGATGTGGCACCCGGCCGGAGGCATGTGCTGGCAGCGGTGGCAGCGCAGGGCAGGAGGGCTGGGAGGCTGCAGCTCCATGGCGTGCGCCCCCGCCCCCAGCGCCTCCTCCGGCGCCCCCTCTGGTGCCCCGCGGCAACCACCTACCTGGCCTCAATGGGCATGCTGGCTCTGGGTACTGGGCTGTCTGCAGTGATGAACCGAAAAATGAACCAAACAAACTAGCCTAAAGTTCATGGCGGTTCGTCAGAAATGGGCTCTGATAAACCACCGGTTCGTGAACCATGAACTGGCCCAGTTTGTGCCGAACTTTGGTTTGTATTTCGGTTCATGCCCACTTCTAGTTACTACTTTGGTGGATTAGGGGAATGCTGTGGACTTAATTTCAGAAAGGTTTTGGATGTTTCACATAATCTAGTTGACAAGTTGCTAATATGTGGTTTGGATCCTATTACTGTTAGATGGATTTGTAACTGGTTGACAGATTGTACCCAAAATGTGCTTGTTGGAAATAGTTCCTCATCTTCTTGGAGAGGGTTGACAAGTGGAGTGCCTCAGGGATCTGTCCTGGGCCCTATGTTGTTCAACATCTTTATAAATGGCTTGGATGAGGGAATAGAGGAGATGCTCATTAAATCTGCAGATGATACTAAATTAGGTGGAGTTGCAAACACAGTGGAAAACAGAAGCAAGATTCAAGGTGATCTTGACAGCAGGAAAACTGGGCTAAATCTAACAAAATGTATTTCAACAGAGATAAATAAAAGTTCTGCATTTAGGTTGGAAAAAATCAAAGGACTGAGGAGACTTGTCTTGGTAGTTTTATATGTGAAAAGGATCTAGGAGTCTTAGTAGATCATATGCTGACCATGAGTCAGCAACATGATGCTGTAGCTAAAAAGGCAAATGCGATTTTAGGCTGTATCAACAGAACTATAGTGGCCAGATCATGCGAGGTGTTGGTATCACTTTACTCTGCTCTGGTTAGACCTCATTTGGAGTACTGTGTACAGTTTTGGGCACCACAGTTTAACAAGGATGTTGACAAGCTGGAGCATGTCCAGAGGAGGGCAACAAAGATGGTGAGAGGGTCTGGAGACAAATTCTTATGAAGAGTTGAAGGAGCTGGGTATATTTAGCTTGCAGAGGGGGTGACTGAGAGGTGATATGATAGCCCTCTTCAAGTAATTGAAGGGTTGTCACATACAGGATAGAGCAGAAGTGTTTTCTGTTATCCTAGTGGGTTGGACCAGAAACAATGGGTTAAAATTAAAGCAATAGAGTTTTCTGCTAAACATTAGGAAGAACTTCTTGACAGCGCAGTTCCTCAGTGGAACAGGCTTCCTTGGGTGGTGGTGGTCTTCCTTGCTTGGAGATATTTAAGAAGAGGCTAGATGGTCATCTGACAGCCATGATGATTCTCTGATTAAATATGAATGTACACAGATCAAGAAAGGGAGTACATGAAGGGATAAGCCAGTGCTCAGCTCTCAAGGCCTTTCTTATATGCCCCGGATAATGCCAATCACCACCATGGGATCAGGAAGGAATTTTCCTCCAGGCCAGATTGGCCAGGGATCCTGGAGGCTTTTTGCCTTCCTCTGGGCATAGAGCAGGGGGTCAGTGAGGGAGGGGGTAGCTGTGAATGGAGGGGGGTAGCTGTGAATTTCCTGCATTGTGCAAGGGGCTGGACTAGATAGCCCTTGGTGTTACTTCCTGCTGTATGTTGCTATGTTTCTAAAGGTAGGATAGATAGATAGATAGATAGATAGATAGATAGATAGATAGATAGATAGATAGATAGATAGATAGATAGATAGATAGATAGATAGATAGATAGATAGATAGATAGATAGATAGATAGATAGATAGATAGAACTGACCTGGTTCACACAAGTCAGTTCACACAAAGACCATTCAAGTCAGTTGATCCTGGCATACAGCTGATGCAAGGGAATCCATGGGTTTACATGAATGCAAAACCATTTTAGGCTAATTCATCTTGGTTAAATGGGATTGTGGGTCTTGATCAATGTGGCTTTATCATCCCAGTGATTAACACTAAACAAGGAAGAAGACACAGCTTAATAGTTTAACTGGGATAAATTAAAATGATTTATCAAAGCACCACACTGATAATACATGGATGAAATGACTAAGCACATGAAAGAAACAAACATGGGAAGTGGAAAAATAATAAGAACAAATAGCATATAAATTGCATGGCAACAACACTCTCTCCTTACTTCCATCACTTCCAGTGTCTCTAGTTTTTAAAAAAATCCTTTTAAGTTACCCTGCATTTCATACATTTCATGGCCACTTGACCAGGAGTTCAGTGGTTTAGGAGTAAAAAGACAGGAGAATATGAAGAAGGAAAAGTGATTAAAAAGAGGTCAGAACTGGAAAGAGAAAAAAGGGTAAACTGCTGTTGAAAAAACATCAGGGGCTACCATTTTACTGCATAGCTACCTATATCAAGCTTACTTCAGCAAACCTGAAGAAGAAGAGAGCAAAACGGATGGAAATGAATTGCTGTCAGGAAGACACCAGAAAGCAAACTAACTTTATCTCACTCTGAACTTCTTATATCTTTCTCATTGACCATAGTACCAGCTCAGATTTAACAACAATTTTAGTTTGGTAGATGTTCACTCATATTTACTCAGTCGTTTTTTGTGGGAGTCATTGCAACCAGTATCTTCATACCTGCACCCCCATTC
This sequence comes from Eublepharis macularius, assembly GCF_028583425.1. Classification (NCBI taxonomy): domain Eukaryota; kingdom Metazoa; phylum Chordata; class Lepidosauria; order Squamata; family Eublepharidae; genus Eublepharis; species Eublepharis macularius. The sequence goes on along the minus strand of NC_072790.1, from coordinate 76,736,179 downwards.
ACATTTTTCACAAACAAAAAATAGGTATGTGAAGTCATTTACTACTGATAATGTCTTGAGTCCACTGCACTGTTTCTGTGGAGAAATAAACTTTCGCACACTTTTTTATGATGAGGCAACAAGATATACAGGAGAGGCCCGTCATCTTCTTTACCTTCCCTTCCTTTTGCTGGACTGTTTGAATTTCTCAGTGCACATAGTTCCTGATACCATTCACAGCATCTCTTTGCCATCAAAGTTGTATGTTTCTAGTATTCTTGTTGTTCATAGCTAAACTTGCAATCAGCCAGACTCAGACTTCAAGGTTCAACAGGATCAGATTAACTCAGTTAAGTCAGAGGTAGCAACTCAGCCAATGTAAAGAAAGTCAAGTAGAAGTCCCACTTCTTAAGTTGCTATAGAGGAGTGTCTGCATGTATGTGTCTAGACATTGTCTATTTTTTCATTAATCTCTTTTTATGCAAGATTGTAATATGTTATGTGCACAGAACACCATAAAATAATTTATGTTGATGATTTTTACTAGTTGCAAAATGGATCACATTCCCAAGTAAACAGAAGATCTCTAGAGTCTTTAAAATGATTATGCAATCTAATTGTTTTTAGTTTCATTAGTAGAAAAATGACATTTACTGCCATATTTCATACAATATAGCTGTTGTTAATATTTTATAATTTGATGATTACCATATTATCTGTATGACTCATAAGCCTGCTATAAAGCCAGAACCTTTAATATTATGGGAGAAGTAGAAAAGTTTCTATCTACTTTCTCTATATCATGTGTAATGTTGTAGACCTTTATCATGTCATTCATCAGCTGTAAGAAGCTGTAGATGCTTTAACCTTGCTTCACAGGGCAGCTGCCCTAACACTTTGCATTTTACCTCTCCTTTTCTGTACATTTCCAGCTCCTGAATATCATTTTTGTGATGTGGAACCCGAATGACACACAGTGCTCCAAATGTGTCTTCCCCAAGGATTTGTATAAAGTTGTTCCTATACTGGCAGCTTTATCGTCAGTTTCTTTCCTAATAATGCTAGTATAGAATTTGCCTTTTAAAAATTTCCACTCCTATCGATCCACCACAATCCCAAGGTCTTGTTCTTGATCTTTTAGTGCTGGTCTGTATTCGATTCAGGAAGAGACAATCCAAACTGAACATTGGGAATATTTCTCCTTAAGAAGATCAACAATCTATGCCCTGGGACTGAAGGTAGACAAAATACCAAACTGGGTTAAGTTGAGGCAGGATCAGATTTCTCAACTGATCCAGATAAGTGTAAGTTATATAAATGCCAGGTCAGACAACTTTTCCAATACCAAATCAAAGATGAAGGATCCCCTCCACCCTGATCACTGTTACTCCATTAACTAACATTTAAGTCCTGATAGAATCACAAGATGCTGATCCTGCATCTTCCAGGCTGGGAGATAGGTAGGAAGAGGGGCAAATCTCTCTAATGTTTATATTATGTTCTCTTGCTATCCTCCTTCCCAGTAACCATACTTGTCTTTCCTCAGTTCTCTTAGCCCTCTGACTCCACTGCACTGAATTTCTCTGCCTGCCAGATCTTCTGTCCAGGCAACCCCCCTTCCATCTTTAATTCTATGTCAAACCACAGAGCTACACAAGAGGAACAATGCTGTCTGATCCACTGTGGGACAGTGGTTAGAGTGTTGGCCTAGGATCTGGGAAATCTAGGTATGAATAACTTCTCTGCCATGGAAGCTTAGTTGTTTACCTTGGGCTCTCGGACTAACCTACCTTACAGGGTTATTGTGAAGATGAAATGGAATGATGTTCTAAGTTTTGTGTCCCCACTGGGAAGAAAATGAAGATATCTTATATACTAATAGCCAAGTGGTCCTGATCTGATACTTAAATCCGAAGGTTGGAGCCATGAACGAACAAGACTGATCTTCCTACACACCTGAAAAATGTCCCAGGTTTGCAGAATTTTTTTAAAAAATACATTTAAAAAAAACAAATCCCAAAAATAATAAAAGGAGCACCTGTAGCTTTAATTAGATGCCCTCAGTGGCTGTTGCTAGCCAACCATAACAGTTTAGCCAGTATTCCAGGCGTAGTTTCTGTCAATAAAAGGTGGGAAGGAGGTCCTTTCCAGGGGTGTTTTGGCTTTTGAGGAAGGACTCTTTGGGGTCAGACACAGAAGCAACCACCAGGTGACTTGATACCACACGACTCACATGACTCACTCAAGCCCAGCTGCTTGCTACTGTTCAATGAGAAAAAAGGGGGGAAAGGCAATTTGAAATGCAACAAAAACAAGAATAACACTGCAGTATGATTGAGTCATATATGAATAAATTAGAAGAGACAAATAACAATAAAATTATATTAGTTAGTGTATTATGTTATGTGAAAGGATCCACTAAGTATTAGTAATACAATGATGTAATAAAGCATTACTGTTATTACAACTGTGTTCAAAACGAGAAGTATATTAACTCAATAAAACCAATATAGACATATGTCGAGAAGTGCTCATTCATGATCTACATAATACAGTGACAATTATACGAGGATCCCACTGGTTGGGGCTATGCTGATACAATAGCCTCCAGCCTCACAAACTGTCCAATAAAGTCCACTATCCAGTCATGAGTAGGGCTGAGCCAAAATAGAACTGATAAACTGAGTTGTAAGATGAGCTGTGTTAACTGAGCCGTAAATAGGGCTGAGCCATGAATAGAGCTGGTAAGATGAGGTGCGAGATGAGCTGCTGATGAGACGCCTAGGTCTGTTCCCGTTTCAGTCAAATCTTCCTCAGATTATCTCACCAACAGTATTACTCATAGGAAAAATCTTCTCAGAACTAGAACTAATGTTAAATAAAGTTTTATGAAAGAGAATTTTTCTGAGTGTGAAGCCCAGTTAAATCAAAACTCTAAAATCAATCCCTATGAAGACTTACCCCTCAAATAAATTACTTATCGCCCAGCTAATCCAGTAGCTTGCAAGGGCAAAATCTGTCTCCACACTTTCAAAGGTTGGCAAAAGGAGACAGCTTTTGACCTTGCAAGCTATGTGGAAAAGTCAAGTACCCCCTGCAAGTCTTTGCAGATTCCCCACCATGCACCTGGGCCTGGCTCAGCTGGCAGCACACAACTAGGCCATAGGGGACAGGCTACCAGGGTAGAGGAGAAAAGGTGAAGACAAGGGGGCATACAAGAAGTTGGGAAGGAAAAAAAGAAGCAGAAAAAGGGGAAAGGATATGTGGGGGCAAAGAATGGAAAGAAGTCATAGTGGGGGAAGGGAAAATGAGATGTCCTCTATAAATCCTTGCAGGTCCCCACTTGTAAATATCTAAATATAATAATTTATTCAGAACATTTATATGCTGCCTTTCTACCCCAAAAAGTTTCCCCAGGTGTTGAACAACAGGTAATTAAAATAGTAAAATAATATTTTAAATGCATATATAAATAAATACATATAGATATATAAACAAACAAGGAAACAAATACACAAATCAGGACATGGGGCCAATAAGAGTTTACTGAGGGTATGCCCAATAAAACAGAAGTCTTCACCCGCTGGCGGAAGACAATGACAAAGGGAGGCAGGCAAACGTCCCCTGGGGAGGGAGTTCCATGGTTTCAGTGTCGTCATCACTAAGAAGGCCCTTTCTCAGGTTGCCACTGTCTGGCCTCAGATAGTTTAGTTTATTGTTGTTGTTGTAGCCATAGGCCATAACATACCAGCGTATACACCTTGTGACAATATGCTACATCGAAAGAGTTAAAACATAATTACATATTTACATTGCAAGATAAAGCTTAAAATTGAGAACTAGGGTGATAAAAAAATAGAAGCAGCAAAAGGAAGCAGAGAAAAATCCATTAAAATTACATAAAATCACAGTTTTGGCTAGAATTCTTACAGAATTAGCAAAAACTAATTTCTTCCTTCTGTTTGTCAAGAGAAAAGTAAAAATACCCACTTTAAGAGTAACTAGAGGAAAAACATCAGCTAATAAATTGTCGAAGGCTTTCACGGCCGGAGAACGATGGTTGTTGTGGATTTTCCGGGCTGTATATGTTGTGGATTTTCTGGGCTTGACACTGAGAGATCTCTGGCTTTTGGTGCTACACCTCTGAAGATGCCAGCCACGACTGCTGGCGAAATGTCAGGAACTACAATGCCAAGACCATGGCAATACAGCCCGGAAAACCCACAACAACCATCAGCTAATAAAAATTGTATATATTCCTCATCTGAGCTGGAAAAGTTTACAAGATATTGGTTCAGGAGTTTATTCTGGATGGACCCATAGAAGGAGCAATGTAAAACATAGTGTACAATGTCTTCCACCTGGTTAAGATCATGTGAGGCTCCTCCCTCACTGGCGCCCTCTCCTGATGGCCTGCCATCCTACCAGCTCTCCAGGCAGGTGTCCTCCGGCCTCAGATGGGCAGGGAAGGGGGTTGCACCACCTTGTTGCTTCTCCTGCCCTGGGAGTAGCAGCACGCTCCAGCTGCAAAATCCCTGCAAAATCCTCCTTGGCCTTCACAGGCACCTGAATTTAAAGGCCTCCCCTTGCCCCACCTCCCTGGCTCTGCCCCCAATCGCCACCCAGTCTCCCTGACTGGCCCTGCTCCCAGCCTATCTGATAGGAAGGCTGGGTAGACTCTGCAGTCTCCTGGCCCACCCACTCCATCCCCGCCTAGGGTGGGGCATTTGGTCTGCTCTCTGCCTGGCTCGCCCCTGCTGCTTCTGAACCCTCCCCAGTGGCTCCCTTGGCATCTTGGGGCCTGTGCTTGCCTGGCTTATGATGATGGCAATCTCCTGTGAGCCTGGATGAAGTGGAGCCATCTGGGCAACTGCAGGAGACAGGTGAGTCTGCTGAGTGGCTGCAGGCTGTTCCCCAGAGTTGTGCCTGGGCGTCGACTGCAACTGGCCTAAGGGTGAGAGAGGCCTGGAGGCCTGTAGGGGCTTCTGCAACTGAGGTACTGCCAGAGGCTGTGCTGCAGGGCCTAAAGGGGGTGTCTGCTGCTTCAGGGCTGGTGGTGGGGGTGGACAAAAGGCTGGTGTTGCCGGACAGATCACATGGGCAGAACCTAGCCGCAGATGGCAAGGACACCCAAAGCAGGGTTTCTGAAGATCTCCTTTGAAGATAAGTTGATGGGTAAGTTTATACAGAGGAAGGCCATCTTTAAGGTATGCTGGTCCCAAGCTGTATAAGGCTTTAAATATGAGACAACTTCTACCAATGCGCACAGGCACTGCCTGGCAAAGCGCAGCAGCAAAAAGAAAGGAAGCCTGCTAGGAAGTGGCTGCCCCTGAACCAACATGGTGGGCAGTTGTCATCTCTTTTAGATTTGGAGAGGCTCCCAAACCTGCCATCCTTCAGTCAACCCATTCAGACCTCACAATAAAGTGGGATAGATGTTACTGGAGGGATTGGTTGGAATCCCTGGTCAAAGCTTTCTCACTCCCATCAGTGCTATTAGTGCTGCAAATGTCCTTTCTATTCTGCCTCAAAAGTCAGGCACCAGGTTTATTTTAACTCTGTCTCCCAAGAGGCTCTCAATGTATAGGTATTTTGTATTTGGCAAATCCTCATTTGGGGTCACATTGTCAACAGGTATGGTGAGGGACTGATGGGAGCAGGAAAGACTTTGCAAAATGAATGGGTAAGCCTTAAAAACAGTAAATAAAATTAAATGGTTGTTGTGGGTTTTCCGGGCTGTATTGCCGTGGTCTTGGCATTGTAGTTCCTGACGTTTCGCCAGCAGCTGTGGCTGGCATCTTCAGAGGTGTAGCACCAAAAGACAGAGATCTCTCAGAGCCGGACCACACGATACTAAGAACACGGGAATGACACGGGAACAGACTTACACGTGTTTTTCAACAGCAATGCTGGACCTCCTGTGTGCTCGTGTCCGAGTTGGCACGGGTTTTATCCAAATTCCTCCAAGTAATGGAAGGGCTATCCCATCATGCCTCCACACTTTGCGCATGCCTAATCCATGTCCCCCGCAAGTCGTCCCTTCCTTGTTTTTTTTTCTCCTTTGTCAAAGTATTACCTCAAACGCACACCAGATGGCACCCCATCAGTTTTTCATGTCTCGTGGCTGCATTTCATTCTTGTTCCCCGCACGTTCCAGTACCCGTCACTGTTGTTTGCGCGGTTGAACCCAAACACTATTGAAATGTCTTGAAAGGAGGGGTTAACCGCGGAAAAGTTTCCCTACAGCAACCCAAGCTAAAGGGTGCACTCTACTGAAATCACTACAAAGTGGCGTTGGAGTATTTAATTTTCTGCTGTCGTATATTCATCTAAAATTTTTTCGCATTTGAGTACCTGTTACTGTATTTCGGATGGAAAATATACACATTCCTTTTTAAGGGAACTTCTAAGAATACACGCCTGGTGGAGCGGTCATTGCTACTGATTGGAAAATTAAATGCGAGGGATGTGCCGCAGCACGTCAACCTAATTAGGAGTGCGTGGCAATTGGTGGATGGCTTGTGCACCTCATTTCCCGCAATTTTTCATCATTTGGCGCGAAACAACCGCACTCAATAATCCGTGCTCTACACACCTAAGCTTGGGCCCATTTTTTGAAATGGAGGAAATGGACGGAAAATGGAGCCTGAGTTGGACAGAGGAGGTGGAAGAATTAATCGAGGAAATGGGTGTTCATGACGGGGTCTTGCAGGATGTGTCAGACTGCATTGGGCCTCTTCACATTGAGAGCCTGTTCAGTAGGGTTCAGGAGGCTGACATGAATTTTGTCTCCAGTGACAGGATGGTTTATATCTTTTATGACCAGATTGAGGAGGAAGCCTTGGGCGAAAGACAGCAGAGTATGTATTTTTTCCTATTTTACAATGATTCACAAATTAAAAAAAATAAATTTGTACAGATGCAATATGCAAATTAAACCTCATGATGCAACGTCAGCTCAAAAGCAGGAGATCATTTTGTCGTTGACCAATTGAATAACGAGAATGTCAAATTCTGCATAACTTGGGCATGTGTTTGATACTTCTCTTTATTGGTGGCACGCTATAATCGACAAAATGTTATTGGTTCCCCCCCCCAAAAAAAGTCACTTGATTTTATACTCTCTTCTTGAAACTTCTTGATAGCAGATGATGAACCCAGTGTGTAGGATGGTTTCATTAATTTTTCTTTAACTTGGGCTTTTGGGAATTGCGGATGTTGACATAGAAATTTTGGTCAATCATTCTACTAAGGCAAATTTCTAAAAAATGAAATTATAAAAAAACTCAACACAAGATTTGTGTTCCACTTAAATATTCGTGATACCATGGGTGAGAAAAATTGTGAGCGTGTAAAATACCATGCACTGCCTTCTCCCCCATGCAAGATTAATCATTGAGAAAAAGAAGGTAACATCTTCCAAAAATGGACACGTCCATATGGTCGTTTCCATGGAGAGTTGCAAAAAAGAATACATGTCACTTAGTTGGAAAGTGAAAGCACATGTGCATCGGGAATAAGCAATTTTAGATCAAAAACTTCTAACGTCATAGACTGGTCATTTTCTGAGATCTGATTGGACGTGATACAACGCTCGACATTTTTGAAGAAGGAAATTGAAAGGTTGAAGTTAGGGTAAATTTGGGGGGGGGGGTCCTCATGAATGGTTCTATTATGACCCCTAAGGTTGTATTTTTCTGGAAAAAAATTAGAACATGAGGGTTATGCGTCGTTTTTTGAACAGTTCAGCCATAGTGTTGACCAATGTGATGGCAAACTGGGGTGCCCTATTTTCATGGATAGGGTGGAGAACGTTCGAGATAGCACTACATTCTTCTCGGGGGGGGGGTGTGTGGATTATTTGAGATTGCGTGGAATGTTGGGGCGCTGTCTGCTGCTATGATTGTGGGATGCTTCATGTGTGCAAGCAAACCCCTTTTTCAATTGACGAGGGGGGGGGGAAATGGCAAAGGAACGCATCCGCAATCTGGGGCTCAGGCTACTGCTATGCTTGACGATGGCTTCCGGCGGCCAAGAACACACCGTGTGGGCTTGCAGAGGAGTGATAAGGGAAAATGAACCGTCTACAGCAAGAAAGCTAGCTGCAACACTCATTTTTCTGTTATATTTGGCGCAGGTGCACTGCCGGCTCAAGGTCGAGTCGTTGGCTTGCACCGATGGCTTTGGGAATTGAGGTTCCCTCTGGGACGCAGCCACTAGAAGGCTTGCTGACTGGCGCTCTTCTCGCCACAGGATAACAGCGGGAATGATCACCCCTCTTTGAATTTGCAAGGGGAGAGTTGGGGGAAAAGGCTCCTTCAGGGTCTCTACCAGTTGCCAGATCACTGAATACTGCTCCGCTCTGCGCTGGCTCCCGGCTTGCGAGAGCACACCACATCGGCTTCAAAAGATAGAGGTGGGGAAGAGGGTTTCAGCAGGGACGCTTTCGCTGGCTGGGACGTCGGCCACGGCTATGCTTGGCACAGGCTCCCTAGAGGTAAAGGGCCTATTTGCAGTCTTAAGATGGGGGAATGAGTAAAACACTTTCACTTGCCGTTGCGCGGCGGGCTCCTTTGACGGGCGGAGCATTCAGGCAAGGAAAAGCCCCCCCGTGGTGTTATTGCCATGTTTGTGGAGGAATAATCCCGTCTTGATGAACAAGATTTTCCGATCATAAACAGATCAGGGTGACTGTGGTATGACACAAGTAACGATTGAAAAATGTTTAACACCAGTCATTCTCTCTCAAGTTTAGATGGGAGATGGGGGCTTCCTTCTCAAACATCTTGGTTCTACGACTGCTGTCCAATGGTCTTTCCGAATGGGTCTTGATCAACAGTCGTACAATAGGCTTTTCCTATCCTGACTTGAGGGAAGCCAGCAACGGTCCAATCGTTGGCAGGCATCACTTGCAATTCTACTCAGAGCTGAGAGAGGATGTTACTAGTATGATAACCCTTACGGTTGAATGTCATTGAAGACATTGTTATTTGACAATGGTCAACGACAACAACAAAAGCCAACAAAACACATTTTCATCCAAAAAATTTTCCTTGATATCTTTTCATTTTTATCATTTTTCCAATCGACTATGGACTTCCCAGTCTCTCTGTGAATCCATAAAATCAACTCAACACAGATTTACCCTATCCAACTTTTAAAAATTTAATTTGGATGATCAAATAGATGAAAATAGATTACCCTTTTCTCCCTTTCACTTCTCCAACCCCCCCCCCCATCAAACACTCATACACTCCCAGGCAATGATGTTTGTGATTGCAGACTACAGGCAAGTAGACATTGAAACGCTGTGGGCTTGCAATCCAACCATGACCAATGATTTCTTGCAACATACTATCCACATTCCATTGTGCGTTTTAGGTGATGTTGGAAACCCCTTTTCGGACGATGCAGGGACATCTATAAATGTTTGAAAATGCCACCTTCCTTATAGAGCTGTTGTGTGACAATTGCTTTAAAACTGTTCAGAACAAATGGTGAAATCGTTGTTTCTGTAGGACATCCATGTTTTGCTTGGTTGTACAGCAAGTTCCTAGTTGTAATTTAAAAAGGGGAGTGGATGTTTGCTACATCATTTCAGGCTATGTTCCTCAATTTGCAGTTCTGTGCTTTTAAACGGGGTTATGTTCTCCTGCTTTCTTTCTCAAGCGGAGCACACCACCCGAAAAGTGATGAAGGGATTCCGGTGTCGGGCTGTCATTGCGATAATGGTGATGATGAAACATGGGACATGATTACAAGGCTTGTGTTATTTCACATCATCCAAAATTTCCAATGTCACGTTAAGGCAACGGTACACACTCAACCACTTGAATCTATGACAATATTGAGGATTGGCTGTGTTGCCTTTTAATTGGTTTAAAAATGAGATTTTGTCCAAGAACTTGGTGTGTCACGCGTAGACAGTTCAACATTTTTTCTGTCAATGTTAATTTAATTTGGACTCGCCAAATAGAAAGCCCTTCCACTACCAGATTGGTTTTTTTTTGCAAGTCAGATTATGAGATGACACAGTGTCCAATGATGTAAAGAATATCGGAAATGGGAAAGAGGGATGAACTGTTTCCTTATGCCTCACCATGCAATGTTGCCCACTCTATGGTGTGAATTTTGGAACAAGATGGTTTTTTTTTGGTTATCACGTGGCAACAGAACTCATTAAAAGGGATGCCATTTATTGCATCATTGGATTCAATTTTTGTGAGAAGTCATTTATTTACTTGAAAAATTGGACAGTTTGCATGGCACACCGCAATGTGGTTAAAGAAACAACAGAGGCGTGAATTCCATCTAGGTGGGACACCACAGGACATACAACCGAGAGAAATGACTGTCCAGCAATACCTTGCCTATCAAGAAAAGTTGAAGCGATGTACCAAAATCAGAACCTTTTGTTTTAAAAAAAATGTCTTCTGACTTGCTTGAGCTCAAGTGGTGGCGGTGACCTGGAAGAAAAAGAAAGGAGTGGACTATCAGAAAATCGGTAAGTTGTAACAACAGTTGTGTGCTCATGGCATAACCTTTCCAAATTAACTGACCATAAGGGATTCCACTCACCCTGTGATGATCTCAACTCAAGTTTGGGAAAAATGAACGCGGTAAGCACAGCGGATATCGAGGGCTCTTTTTGTGACATCTGCCTCGGTCCATGGGATGCGTGGTCTTTCGTCTGGGGGATCTAGCGTACGCACCCTTGGAAACGGACCGTACAGTATGTCGCCTTGATCTAGACAAATATTGTGTAGGACACAGCAGGTGGTTATGACTGCTGTCATCAGTCTCTCACTGACCAATAGGGGCCTTTGAAGATAAATCCATCTATTTTTCAAAATTCCAAACGATCTTTCCACCACCATCCTAGCCCTGCTCAACCTATAATTAAATCTTTCCTGTGATATGCTCGATGGTGCAGGATACGGTTTCATTAACCACGGCCTAAGTGGATATGCGGGATCACCGATAATCACAGGATCAAAGGTCAGACCACCAATAGTGTGTGGTATGCGTGGAACTCTGACACCCTCTTCCATTCTCTTGAAGATTGGTGAATTTCGGAGCACCCTGGCATCATGTGCCTTTCCTGGGAATCCCACAAAGATATCTGTGAATCGTGCTCTAGCGTCAACAACCGCTTGGAGTATCATTGAGCAGTATCCTTTTCTGTTTATGTACCGTTCTCCTGAGAAGGGTGGCGAACGAATTCGGATATGGGTTCCATCTATGGCACCCCATGCATGCGGGAATCCCAACTCACTGAAGCCCTGAAGAGTGCTATTGATGTCGTTAACACCGATCCACTTTTCTGTGAGTTTTGCGGCAATTAACTCACACACTTCATCGAAGGCATCGCAGATGGTAGACTTTCCGCGGCAGAAAACTGGTATCATGGCAGCATTGGTTGTTCCCATTGACAATTTCCAAACTGTTATGGCAACAAGCTCTTCTGGCTCTAGATGCTCTCTCATGTTTGTTGGCTCTCTCTGGAGAGAGTCTCTAAGTTCATCCACTAGCATCAGAAAGGTGGCCCGCCTCATTCGGAATTGTTCTAACCATTGATCATCATCGTACTGATAGCGAATCCACCATGGCCACCAGTACGGATTTGGTCTATTTAAGACCCATGCAGTCCGAACTGTGGCTGATGCAAAGTGTCCCTTTGTAAGAACATCAAGATAAAACTCAATAATTGCTATCGCATCGCTGATTTTTTTCCTTCCGAAAGAGACAAGATGTGTCTGCTCAAACTTATGCAACATGCCAAGTACCTCCGACAGAGACTTGGAGGTCTTTCCCAAATAGCTCACCAAATATCCCACTGTTCTTATAAAATACCTGTCCCGATCTTGTAAAAATTTAGCCATCATAATGGCATAGCTGAGGTTGATTCTTATCGAGATTAATTTCTCGTGGTCTTCTCCTCTAAGATCCATGGCCAATCGTGGAATTGCTGACCTTGCCGCAGATACGGAAAAATCCTTCAGTAGACGGGCGGGTTAACTGATTGACGCGCCCAAAAACAGAGGTTTGAATTCCAATGTCATGCGCTGTGAAGAAACCCCACCTCGTCGAATCAGATTCATTTGTTTGAGGTTCCGTTTTATCAATTTCCGATCTTTAAAATTGGGCGCGCAAAAGCACGGCGCACAAAATTTACAGATCAGTCCTTGCATGATTCTGAAATCGGCTTGGAGAGATAAAGATAAAGATATTTATTCCCAGCGATGGATTATCAGGGGATGACAACATCCAATGGGGAGTCAACCGGCGTCACCAGCAACAGTTCTCCAAACTCCTGCTCCGTGCCCCTCATTATCAATTTGACCGCCTCATCTTCTGACTTATCCCTTCAAAACTGCAACTCTGGAAGACGAACGGCCAAGGGCCTTCCGTGGTCAGACGAGGAGACAAAAGCTTTTATACAAATTTGGGGGGACGACGCGGTCCAGAACTACCTTGCTAACAACCATCGCAATGTGGGTAAATTTGAATGGATTGCATGCGAGATGGCACAAAGAGGGTACAACAGAAACTGGGAGCAGTGTCGAGAGAGGGCCAAATCTCTACGAAGAGGATACAAAGAATGCATCGATGGAAACAATAGATCGGGACACGGACGCAGAGTGTGGCCCTTTTTCGAAGCGCTCAACCAGTTTCTGAGAGTGGAGCAGGATTTGGTGGTCCCACGAGTTATTGGATCAGGTGTGCCGCCAACGATTGTCGACAGACGACGACGCTCGGCCAGGAGCGGAAGACAAGGGACAGGGGAAGATCATTTTCCCAGTCAAGGAGTTGATCCGGACGATGTTGCACAGGACACCTTTGAGGAGCCAGCCGGGGACACACTTCCAGAGCGTGATCAGGATTCACAAGCAACAATCACGCCAGCCGCTGAACAAGCAGGTATGAACATAAGGATGGTGATCGACACCCCTCGCCCGCCAAAAATGCCTGTTTATTTGGGGATCTCCACTTGCTCAGTTGGGCATCAGATTGGTTTTTTGGCGCAGAATGTTACACATCAAGCTCGGGAATTAAAGAGAGGTTTATTTCCATGGTATTTATTAAATTTTATTGACAGTGTAAATTAATCTGTTTAAGTGCCAAAGTGCCGTCAAGATGACAGGAGAATAATATTTGAAAAAGAATCACAAATGCCAACTGACAATGATTGGACACTTGGTTGTTGTGGGTTTCCAGGGCTGTATTGCCATGCTCTTGGCATTGTATTGCCTGACGTTTTGCCAGCAGCTGTGGCTGGCATCTTCAGAGGTGTTGCACCAAAAGACAGAGATCTCTCAGGGTACACTGAGAGATCTCTGTCTTTTGGTGCCACACTTCTGAAGACGCCAGCCACAGCCGCTGGCAAAACGTCAGGCAATACAATGCCCAGAGCACGGCAATACAGCCCGGGAAACCCACAGCAGCCATTTTTCTCCGGCCGTGAAAGCCTTCTACAATACAACGATTGGTCACTTGTCGACTTCCACAAAATTTTTATACCGATAAATAGGCATATTCTCAGAATGCTAAACAAATGAAATGGGAAAAGATCTTTGGGTGTCAGTGAGAAAAACAATGTTTCGGGACCTGATTGCAAGCATCTCACGTCAAACATCGAGGGGAGCAGACAGGTGTCCAACTGACGTGCGAGGTCAATAATGTTCCCACTTGTGTTGTTTTTTTTGAAAAATAATGTTGACATTATATTCTTACTGTTCCTTTAGAAAACATACTCACGGAAAGCGGGACAAGATGCTTGTCACCTGCAGAAAGGATGGCCAACCTCAGGATCCGCAGAAGAGAGCGTCCTCGCAATGAGATATTGGCGACACTGGAGGCCACAAGGGGCGATATCAAAGATTACCTCGGGGAAGTCACACAGTACAATCAAAGAGAAGAGGAATCTAGAGGCAGACAGGAAACCTATCTGGTTCGCGCCGTGGAGGCTGCAGAACGTCATGCAGAATATGCAGAAATCGGATTCAACAAACTTATCGACTCCCAGAAAGAAAACCAAGAAGCTATACTGGCACAATTGGAAAGGCACAATACTCTGATGGAGAATTTGATTTCAACATTATCTCAGAAAAATAATGGTTATTTAGGCCAAATTGTGTCCGGAAATCACAGTGACAATGAAACGGTGGCCAACGATGTTGTGGTGGAAACAGCAGAGCAGCCAGGAAATTTGAAATCAAAGCTACATGGAGAGGTCAGGGAAACGGCATCACGGAAAAACAGCAAAGAGAACGAAAAACAAATTTCTACTAATAAGAGGCTGGGAGTAAAAGTCAATTACATAGGTGACCCAGATCCTCTCCCCCCCGATTATCTGTTTAAAAAAAGGCAGAGGGTTGTCCCATCGCGATTCAGAATGTGATATATTTCATAAGAGATAGTCATTTGAAGAGTTAAGTTGATGTTCAGTCCAAGCAGGTCGATCAGAGTTAGGTTAATGTCTCTTGGTTAAATGAAAATATTAGAAAAAGGTGAAACACGTGTAGGAATATGTTCTCTTGAAGCCTTTTTAAAAAATATATGCTTACCATAAAACCACACTGAGATATGCGAAAGAATGTGATAATTTGTTCACTGTTTCAAAATCAAAGTTTTTATGTGACACCAATGTTCGATATCGTGAGGTCATGGTTTCCGCCTGTTATGTTGTGGGGTTAAATCGTTACAAAAAAAGGTTGTTAATATTGTTTTTTTAATTTTCAACATTAAATCTGGTTGTTACTCAATGTGTGATTTTTTATTATTGGAAGGAATTCTGAGTGCTGTCTGCAAGTTAATGTCGTCTCACAATGCGAGAAAAAAAAACCTAATCGTGTACAGTCCACTCAAAGCAAGAGCATAGTTCTTAACCACGAGAACAGGTTCGCATCCGTCTCCTCTCTCCACTACAAAGCCTGTCCGGAGCAGAGCAGCAGCATGCTTGTATGCCGGCAGCGTCGTCCACCAATGGATCCCCCAACCCCTTCCATCGGACTTCCAACCCATGATGGATTGCCCGCTCCCGCTGCGAGCCATCACCTACAAGAGCAGCTCAATGTATCCCCGATGGTGGAGGCATGCCCTTGAGTTCCGCAAGACCCTCCCCTGCCACGCAATGATCCATAGGAGAGCTCGTTCAAGGTGGGGGCCTGCACAGAGCTGCGCGGCATCCCCCAAGCAGGCAATCTCTCACGTTTCTGCTAGAGCCGTGCAACACCACCCTTTCACGCCTATCCGGAGTATTCTCTTGATTTGGCAGTCTTCTGAAGTGAATTCAAGATAAAAATATTATGTCAGGTATAACTGTGAGTGATTTTTTTTAAACACCTGTCAGTCTTCCATTTTTAAAAAATTATTGTTAGAAAATTATAAACCTCTAGCGGTCCGTTTCAATTGCTTGAAATTTATCTTTGCCCCGCGAATACTGACAGTCGTGCAATCTTCCACAAAAATCCTCATTGCTGTTGAAATTGCTCGAAATTGTTCTGCGTTTTGGTTTTCCAAAAAACGGATATGCGTGATCGTGGATGTGCATTCCTCAATTGGCTGAGGGCCGATTCATTTTGCCCAAAGGTGTTCTCTAACCAAAGTTTAGTCATCAAGGTCTGCTTTACGAAGTCCCCTCGGAACCTTGGTTCAGGGCAATATCGGCTTATTTTGTGGAACAGGTGAAAGAATCAATGTTCAGTGGTGGGATCAGGATTGTTGATGCGAAAATGCATCAGGTGCAATAAAAGGCCAAAATATTTTGCTTCAGCAAGTGAATAGACGGCGCCTATGAATGTGCACGTCAGGGTGGGACTTGCTCAGTTCTCCTGCAGGAAGTTTATTGGATGACAATTTACATAACAATGCACACCCACCGACTTTTTTAATGAAAGAAATGCCGATGGTTTTAAATTTTACATATCACTTTATTTCCCCCAAGAACCATTGCTCTTTGACTGAACCTCGCCGTGATTGGCAGCTTCTCGTTTGATCCCCGGGTGAACCCGGGAACCGGGAGTGGCTTCTCATTCTGTTTCCCCACACAAATTTGCGGGGTACTCTGCAGAGCCTGAGAAAAAATGGATGCCTCCTGGCGTCGATCGCTGGCAGAAGAGGTGAGGGAAATGCTATCCTCGAAGCAACTTTCAGTGCACGAGATGGACACCCTTACCGAGGCCCTGGGCCCTTCCTCTTTTGAATCGACACATGTTAATCCCGAGTTAGCCGCCATGGTGCGTCGATCCATTAATAACATTGTGGAGGAGGTGGAGTTAGAGTTCTTCGAAAAGGAGTTCAGAACAGAAAGACCAACCTGTGAGTATATGCCCCCCCTTTCCTTTCCTGTTTAATTTTATTGCACTCTGTTCAAGAAGATTTCCAACACTTTCTAAAAGGAGACGCTCAAAAAAAGTCTTTTTTTTTGGAGCTTTTTCTGCAGCATTCCTGCCTGGATTGCGGTAACTTAATTTGTTTTCTCAAAATGTTCTTCTGCAATTTTTCTTATTAGCCACAGACCGCCAAAGAAGGATGGACGCAGTGGTCGAGGCCCACCGGAGGATTCATGAAGCTCGTCAGAAATTTGGCGGTGAGCAAAAGCCACTTATTGCAACAATGATTGTTTCCTAAAATTTTAACGCAGGAGAGGAAATTTCAGGAAAACATCAAACAATTATTCAGAGTAAGGGGTATTCCATGTATGTATCTCCTGACCAGTCAGGAGTACTGTTGGATTTAATTTGCACTCCCAATGAGTTAACAGTCAATTTCTCATATGCCTGTGCGCAATTCTGCTCAAATATTATTTCATTCCCGCATAAGTCGATCAGTCAGCAAACATCAATCCGATCATCTAAAATTCTATTTTGCGAACCAGCTACTTGGTTCGGGTCCTCAGTGTCGCCCCACATCAATCAATTG
This sequence comes from Eublepharis macularius, assembly GCF_028583425.1. NCBI lineage: Eukaryota > Metazoa > Chordata > Lepidosauria > Squamata > Eublepharidae > Eublepharis > Eublepharis macularius. The sequence goes on along the minus strand of NC_072790.1, from coordinate 76,719,277 downwards.
ATCAAAATTTGATTATATAATTTCGCTTCCAGAAAAGCAAATAACCCTTGTGATGAGGTCTTCACTCACACCAGAGAGATATTGGACATTTTTTGGGGGTGTGCTAAAACGAATGACAGGATTTACCCTTGGAAAAAGTGGGAGAGGCTTGAACTACCTTTGGAAATAATTGGAAACTGGAATGACCATCGACTTGTATGGGCTCCATTGAAACACATTGGAGCAACAAAAGAGGTGCAAAGAAAATGTGGAATGGATTTTGAAGGAAAGTGTCTGGGCTCAAATAGACTATTCTGGAACTGGATTGACAGGCCACATGCTGGAATGATGGCCCCTGGTTGTGTCTGAAGGGCTCGGGGAGTGGAATGAATGGCCCCTGCCTGGAATGACGGCCCCTGGGTGTGCCAGAAGGGCTCGGGGACTATGATGTCAGGCCCCTGACTGTAATGACGGTCCCTGGGTGCGACAGAAGGGCTCGGGGACTGGAATGAGAGGCTCCATGCTGGAATGACGGGTACTGGGTGTGCAAGAAGGGCTCGGGGACTGGAATAACAGGCCCCTGACGTGATCGACGGCCCGTGGGTGTGATCAACCATGTCTTGGCTCCTTGCCAATGAGATTTCTTTATACTGTTAAATATGTGCCGTATGGTACTCTATCGTCTCAGAACAAGCTTTACTGCATAAACTCAACATTGCCTCCACCGATCTATCAAAATCTGCAAAAAAAAAACCACTCATGCGGCCCCTACTCCTCATACAGGAACTAATATTCCGTTAAGAAACAACTGAGCAACAAAATGGAAAGCATTCCAGACTCAAGAAATCTTTTTTCCCCCATTTCCTTGCAAGCCGTATAATCGGGAAAGGGGGGAAACAATCCGAACTTGAAAAAGGAAATTATTAAACATGTCAGTAGCAGTTTGTCCCACCCAGCAGTATTGAGGTTGTGTGGGGGGTGGAATTTTCTCTTGCTCCAAATAAAGACGGGCCCTTGATTCTGCACTGTTGCTCGACATGCCCTAACTAGGTCAATTTCCACAGGGTCTCTCAGAGGCTATACATATATAATGTCTTTTGATGTAGCATGTGGTTCGAAAATTGCTTTCCAATTAATTGAGTTCTATAGTTTTTGTCGGGTCCAAAGGTGAAGAGAATATAACATGTTGTTATCAACATTATATTGCCTTGTCAGTTGGTGGGGGGTAAGGGGTGAAGCTGTGTTATTATATAATAGAAACACAGTCCCTTGTGCAAATAAATACGATGGGCTCTAGAAAGCTGGGGCTGGGGAGGGCCGGTGGGAAGTTGTGGTTAGAAACGGCTTGCAAGTGGGGGGCAAGGTGAGTGTGGGGAGAGGTGAGGAGCAGGAGGGGTCTGGGGAGGGATGGCAGGTGCGGCGGTAATGGGGTTTGGGGGCGAGCTGAGAGACAGGTGAGGTTTGGAGGGGAAGGGCAGGTATGGAGGCAATGGGGTTTTGGGGAGGAGTCAGAGGCAGGTGGGGTGTGGAGAGGAAAGGCAGTTGGGTTGGAGGGACCCTCCCCTCCACCAGCCAATCCCAGGCCTGATATGGACACCGCTGAGCCAGGAGCATCGTTGGGGGGGAGGAGAAGGGACCTGGGTTGCTCCTGTGCACTGCAGCCACCCGATTCTGCCCAGAATTGGGCCACAGTGGAAACCAGTAGAGCTTCCTGGCATGCAGAAAGGGCCCAGGAGCACCCCCGAGCTCTGCAACTGGCTTATTTAGCCCTGCTTTGAGCTGAATCGGGCACCTTGGGAAACTTGGACTTCTATCTGTGTTGGGTTCAGAACTGGCCCTGGAGTACTCCGGTGCTCCACAGTGCATCGAATTGGGACTTCGCTGGTCTGAAATTTGCCAAGTGTGGTGCATTGGAGGATGCTAAACCATACGAGAGTGTCCCCAGGGAGCGGCATTCCCCGTGCATCCCCCAATTGGTCTGGCCCTGCAAGTGTATGGCAGATAGACCTGAGCTGATGGGTCTGGAGGGCAGGTCAGCTCACTGTGCAAAGTTATGGCAAGTAGACGTGGCCTTGAGACATGCAGGGGCCAAGTAGCCATGGATAATGGATCCGGCCTTTGGAAATGGGATCAGATCCACCCACTTTGCAATGCCATTGCAAATAGACCTGTCCTTCGGACATGCAGAATCCAGGTCTTCCCCCTCCCACCACCGGGCCGTCCAATGCTATAGCAATTGGACCTTGCCTTCAGATGAGTAGAGGTCAGGGCCACCCACCAAACAAAGCCATGTTGAGTAGACCCAACCTTCGGAGATGCGTGTTGTCATGGTCTATCTGCCTGGCAAACCTGTTGCAGGTTGAACCATGGGCAAGGTACACTAACTGTGCAATATCACGGCAAGTGGACCTTGGTTCTGCACATCTGGCATGCACGCTGCGTTACCAACTGCACACACAACCTCTCCATGCAGCAGATCGAGGCTTGTAGGTGGGAAACGGCGGTGGAGCCTTGGAGACAGAAGGCAAGCAACACTCTCCCCACCTGTGCACCCCTCCCCACAGCAGACCGAGGCTTGGCCAGTATCCTTGGGAGGCGGAGCGCAGTCCAGCCAGGCATGCCCCAGGCCTCCCTGACCCAATTGTGTCTGGTGAGGGTGGAGGTGACAGCTCTGCAATGCCATGGAGAGTAGACCTGGCCTCCAGACATGCGGTGGCCAGGCGTTCTCCCCTTGCAGTGCCATGGAAAGTAGACCTCACCATCGGAAGAGTGGAGGTCAGGTCTACTTACCAAAGTCTTGAAGAGCAGAGCTGGCCTTCAGAGGTGTACAAAGGCCAAGTCCATCTGCTCTGCAAAGCAATAACAGGTAGATCTGGCGTCAGCCACTTCGGAGACCTGGTCCACTCCATGAGCACTGCCTAGAGAAGTCGACCTGGGCTCTGCAGGTCCATGAATCTATCCACATCACTTGCTGACTTCTCCTCCTCCCTTCTCCGTCACTGCTGGTGGGAACCTTGGGAGGAGGATCACAGGGAAGCAAGGCTTGCCCCATAACTGCCAGTCCGTAACTGAGCCGAGCCGATTTTGTGAAATGTTCCGTTGGCATCAGCTGACAACTCAGTACAGGGATCTTCACCGTGTGACCAAAGGAACAATGCGCCCAGTCTTTGCTTGCTCACTCACCTGCTGCAGCAGTCATTTACTCTCCGCACCCACCATCGTGTGTCATAATCTCAAACATGCCAGCAGGCTCCAAAGGGACCCAAATTTGGGGACCCATTATTTTTACACTTGGATTTATAGCCTGTTATCACTGCCACCTGACCGAAAGTGGAGTAGGAAAAACTCAGTAAATAGATAAATCAGCAAAAGCATGCAACAGAATAAGACCTTGAGTTTGTCAACTGTTGAGCTACGGCATGAAATGGTTATTTTCACAGAGAGACGTGCTATGGGGCAGTGGTCGACAGATTTAGCAAAATTGAGCAAGGAATTTGAGTGGGGTGTTACACTTGAGGGGGACTTTTAAGTCTGGATGGCTGCGGAAAATGCTGTGGAAAGAGGAAGGGAGAGAACAGAAGGGTTTATTCCTGAAAATGGAAGAGGTGGTCGATATATACTTCATTAAGTTCTGACGGAACTGACCAGGTGAGAGGAAGGACACAGATATAGGAGCATCAGAAACGATGATAGCAAAACATAACCCTGTTATGTGGATTGAAATGTGAAGGTTTTGATTGCGGTCTTGGTGACTTCAGTTGGAGACTACTATCTCAGTAAGAGACCACCATTCCAGTCATGGGCATGTCATTCCAGCAACTGAACAAATGAACAATTTTTAGAGTTTATTAGTCCATACAGGGAAGATTCAATTAGCTCCAAAAAAAAAATCCAAACACAACAGGGGCTTTCCGGGCAGTGATGGAACTGAAATGCAACTGCAAGACCACATCTCTCACACCCATAGCCCGCTATTCCAGCCTACGGTCTGTCATTCCAGTCCCAGAGCCCTTCCGGCACACCTAGCGGCCATCTGTCCAGTCAGGGGCCTGTCATTCCAGTCCCAGAGCCCTTTTGGCACACCCAGGGGCCGTCATTCCAGCATGGGGCCTGTCAATCCAGTCCCAGTTCAGGCTATCTGAGCCCAGACACTTTCCTTCGAAATCCATTCAATTTTTTCTTCGCACCTCTTTTTCTGCTCTAATGTGTTTCAATGGAGCCCATGCAAGTCAATGGGCATTCAAGTTTCCCATTAATTCCAATTGGCATTCAAGACACTCCCATTATTTCCAGTGGCCAATCCTGTCATTCGTTTTAGTACATCCCCCTTTGTCGCTCTCCCTCATGTTTTCATGTGAGGAGACTGTATCCCGGTTTAACATTGTGGCTCTCCAGGAAAAGTGGGTGGGGGGCAGACTACCCACATGTCCCTTTCAGTTCTCCGCGCATGTCTTGAGGTGGCTTCCTGTGTTCAAACGTAACTTGTTGTTTGACTGTCACTACCACCCCAACTCTCCGTAATGGTTATTCTGTGCGGAACCATAAATGACAAAAGTCACAGGTTGGAAAAGTTTCTTCTTCTCTCAGTTTTCGATGGGAAATTCAAACATCCAATTTATGCTGCCGGACAATTCGACAGCAGTCCTATGTGCTTGTGCAATGTCAGTTGTCCAAATTTACACAACACTGCCTACATTCCCCATTGTTCCGGGACGTAAGATGAATGGTGTCCTGCGGGTATCCAGCTTTGCAGGAGGTTCCGGTAACAGGCACTCACACCCTCCACGCCCATCCTGTCATGCATAAACCCACCAAACAATGCCTTTTGCCTGTGCCGTGCTAACCCTCCGCAATGAATGGATCAATTACTTGAAGTTGTTGACATTGTGTGATTTGGGGGGTTCAGGCAGCCCATCTCACTAACCTAACTTTATTTTTTTTGTGATTGTCGTTGAAGACAAGCTCTCCCCGCACTTGACTCACCCAATGCTAATGTCTTCCATGATATGTCTGGTGCAAATTACCCAGATTGATGTCAATGTCAGGTTTCTGTTAACCCACAATGTATTTTCAAAATTGTGTAGCAACGTGGAGCTTGGGAAAAAAAAGGTTATTCTCAAATTGTCCCAAAAGTCGAAGCACTAGTTCTGTTCTGTCATTGCAAACACGCAAGCTTGACAAGCTGTTCACCGTGATCAGACTTTGGTGTGATGGAATTTCAAAGCACGTAACCAAACATGTGTTTTCCCACAGAAAATATGCAGGCTGAGGACGATGAGGAGGAACTGGATCCCATCGATGGTGGTCTGTCTCCTGCCGCCACCTTGGCTTCAAAGTATCTCTGTGGACAATTACGGGTGGAACCGAAGCACCCCTCAACTAGCTCCCCTTCTGAGCCAAAAAGACCACACTTAATGAGCAGGGTTCCCAACTTCCGATCTGTTCTTGGACGGGGCAGAGGAGGGCCATCTAATGCTCTGTAATTTGGCATATCCTCTTTAATCAGTATATAACGCTTGTTGTAGTGTGTTGACTGTTCTGGATTCATGTGTTGAAAAAAGTTTTATGTGCATGGTTGTTTGATGTGTAAGTTGCACTTTGGATGTTAAATTAAAGTTCATGTTATCGATCTGAAATCACAGATCTCAATTTAGATTAGCAACATTCACCCCATGCTTTAATGAACAGCGTCTGCTCGTCACCAAGTACTGGCAATCCAGCAATGAATTTTCATTACAATCACTATGGAGGTGGCCAGGTAATTAAACAGTATAAGAATTTAATTTTTAGTATGCTTTCCCTAATAAAAGGAGTACTTCATATAGGTCAGCAGTGATAGATTATCAAATTGGGTGATCAATACATAAATTATAGGTTCAACACCAGATGTTTTCCGGTGTTATATTTCATGAAGTGTATGTGGAGAGGATTCTTGCACAAACTTTTCACAACTGTGCTGTGATGACCTTTCCCTTCCCTAAGTTGGATTTCGCTGTAAATCAACCCCTTTCACCCTCTGGGTAGTTTGATGCTACTGGGACCGTAGTCTTCCCAAAATTTTCATTAAATTTTTGTCCCTCTGTAGCGTGTTTAGGTGTCCTGCTCCTTCGTGGTTTTATGTGGCACAGAGGATAGGAATGGGAGATAAGTCCGGGATATAAACGAAAAATTTTTTTTGTTAAACAGTATATCAGTCACATAAAAGTAGTTCTTTTTTCTTCTAGTTGATTCATCAAAACTCAGAGTCAAAACACACGTCAAGAGATACCCAGGTTCAGCACGTGTTCTCTTGCCTCAAGGTTTGCTGGGATCTGTACGCGTCCTGGACGCTTAAAGTTCGGCACATACAGAGTAGCAGGGAGGGAAGAACAGGCACCTGCATTTCCCCTCGCCTTTATGCTGTTCTTTAAATGCTAAAATTGTTCACTCACCTCAACGTTTGCTAGTACCTGTAGGCATTTTTGAAGCTTAAAGTTTAGCATGTACAGAGCTGCAGGAAGGGGAAGGGTGGTACAGGTGCCTGTATTTCCCTCCCCGCTGCTCTGTGAATGCTAAAATGTAAGCTTACAGGACGACCGCAGACCCCGGCAAACCTCGAGGTAAGAGAACACGTGATGAACCTCGGTATTTCTAAATGTGTGTTTTGGCTCTCATTCACGCAGATCTCTTGTAAGGCTTAACAAAAACTTACCCTCTTTCTCCAGGCTCTCGACTTCTCTCACAGAGCACTCCTCATGCAGAGCACATCTAGAATTTTTTCTTTTCAATCTCAATTCTTTCTTTCTCAGACACACACTCAGTTTGCCTGCTTCTAATACAGTGAATATGTGGCCTCACAGACACATTAAGTACTGACCTCTGCTTGGGTTGTCCTCCCCTCAGAAATACGGGTACACCCTCTGTCTGCACACAGCTCGCCTCTTTTGCCCTAACTGAAGATTTTCCTCTCCCACAGTAACTTAAAACCGCCAATGACACCGCTGTCTCTGTCATCAACCTGTCATATCACTCACTCATCTCTCTCCTTCACCCCCACTCTTCACCTATCTCACCAAACATTTAAAGACGCATGTTCCCATTTCTTGAAATCAGTAGACGTGCCCCTGCTGATCATAGAGAGGCTGTCACACACGAGCACTCATATTATTTTTTGATATGCTGATGCAGCGGCCTATTTTTTTTGAAGACCAGACAGTAGAAAAAGTAAAATTGGATGATATGATATAATAGTATCCTTTATTTTTTGAATTCAAGCATTAAAACAGTATCTTTTAAAATATTAAATTTTACCCTAATAACGTTGATCACCACGCACGCATGATAACCTACAGCTCCATATCTATTATTAATTAAAGATAGAAATGGACAATTGACGCCCTCACTGGAGACACCTTCTTAATGGACTCAAAGGTTTTTTAAAAAAAAAGTGTTCATGCACACATCCCATTATTTAACAAATAGAAATGAACATTGATCCCTCAGCGGGTTGAGTGAGTATTTGCATGAATACACAGATGAATAGTTTCCAATCACAACATTCATCATCTATTATGTTCATTAAGCCACGTAGCTTCTACCGGTAATAATTTCAATAACTCAACGTTGTCAGCGGAACATGCTCAGTCGTCTAAGGAAGAGTTTCTTGTGCATTTGCGAAGACAGGCGAAGCACTGCGAAGAGATGAGAATTATAACAATCATATTTGAAAGTTTATCCCGGCATAGAATTCAGAAAGTGAACCGCACATGTGGAATAGGTAACTGTGGATATTGGGATTCCCGGTAAGGAAACTGTGGCACCTCTTTTTTCAAACACAACGAACTTTAAAATCACACATTAAAATTAAATGAATCCAAAAAAATATTTGTGAAATTTTCATGTCGAGCATCGCTGTCATACTGTTTGAACGCAGAACAGCACATACTTTATTCCATGTGTAACAAGGAATTCATGAATAAGTCGCATACCTTCCTCATCCCCTTCTCTCTCTTTTCCAGTATGATGTCAACCATGCCTTGGCATTGGCCCATCTCTCCTCTGGTGTCTCTATGTCAATATAAAAAACAGGGAACAAATTGCTTGGTTTTTTTAATTGTTAAATTTGGTTTAACCTTGCCATGAAATGCTTCCATTTTGGACAAACACCCTCAACGAGTCATCACGTTCGGTGACAATCTCTGTTACATGCAATTTGTGAACTTGCATGGGCTGAAAGGCTGCGCCGCCACAATTGGGATCCCTATCTAAATCAATGGCCCACAAGGAACGAAGAGCACTGCTGATGTGGCACTCCCAAGTTTGCCTAAAGAGCTTTCTTGTGATCATTGAGCAGAACCACAAGTGACAAATGGCAATTTTTGGAAACGTGTAAGCTTCCCTCAAGTTTTGATGGGAAAGGTTGGCACCCTAGTCCTGCAGCTTGGCTCTCCGACTGCTGCCCAATGGACTTTTCAACTGTCACTTGTCAAGCATCTCGCCATGCCGCCTACATCTCCCATCAAATCTTGAGTTCAGTGGGCAAGTGTCCAATCTGTGGCTTTTTTCACTTGTGGTTCTGCTCATTGTTAGTTATCCACAGAACACCAATAACTGTTACATAAGCTGTCCCTCCTTAGTGAAAGACACACCTCGGGGAGAACATCCACTTCCACATAGCAATTTATGTACCACTTTAACATAACTTGAAAAGATTGAGAGAAAATACCTTTTTTCCTTGCGCCCAGATCCTCCATCTCTTTCCTCCATTGCACCTCAATTCTTAGAATTGTGTGAAAGAAACTATGCTCCTCAAACCATTCTTCACTGAAAACTGTTGGGAAAGTATCCTGCTCTTCCACTGCACGCACAAGAACAAGAGATCAAAGTACATTTTCATTTCTCATTTCGGATATAAAGAAAACATATCTGAAACCGTCATCATTTGAAACGCACCCTCAATCGCCCCCTCTTCAGCTCGAGGATCATTGCCGTCCATCAAGAATACTCGTGAAGTCCACGATGACAGACAATCTAAAATCAAGACAGAACGCATACCCAATTTTAAAAAATATTGAGATCACCGCAACGTAAAATTTAGAGAAATGCCCATATGGTTCCCCCTCAAATCAGTTCTTGAATATTTGAATTGCCTTTTTTTTTCCACACACAGTTTCTGTAATCAAGACAACGCAGTCACCCATAGAAAAAATTTCATGGAAAACTAACAGCACAAACTGCTATTCGGACGGAAGCCAACCTCACATTTCAATATTCGTCTGTGCTATATTCTACTTGCTATCTTTATCCAGTAAAATAATCCTACCAGGATCCCAAACTAGTGATTCCAGCCATAATCAATTAAAGACGAAGGCAGGTCTTCCCACAACTGCAGACTACGTAGCGGCAAATTCCATTTAGAGCATGTGATGAACAATTTTAAGTGATGTGGAAACTGTTGTTGGGCCAGAGATTCCTATGTTGGCACATTGAACCAATGTAAAACTTATAGCGATCCCAGGAAAATAATTTTTTTGGTATATTCAAAATCAGTCGATGTCCCGGAAGCTCAGACGTAAAGCTTCACACTCAGAAAATTTAAGTCTGATGATAATTCCTTGGCACAGCTCGTGGCCACACTGCAGCTATTATTAAAGTTAAGCCCATAAAATGTCCAAATTATTCAAGAAATCACAAATGAAAACACTAACCTTCGCTTCCAGGTGCCGATTTCGGAATGGAGACAATGGGTGCGAGAACAGGAACAGTGAGCCTTCAGCACGCCGAGCCCAGAAACCGCCAAAAAAATTGGCGGGCAACAAGAGCACAGTTACGTGCATAGTAAAAAGAGGGGAGGGGACAATGTATAAGAGTAGCAGCGGATGGCCCATCTGAAAACGAAAGAACACATAGCATGTAATTCAGCGCCACCCACCGACACATGCGAAAATTGCATTGTTTAAGAGGGAGGTGTGCAGTGGAAGCGAGCTCTAATGACGCTCTAGGGAGCCGTCTTTGTGTTTTATCGAACATACTCGTGCCAGCGATGCTGCCCAAAGGGTGGACCCGTGTTTACAGAGGGCACGTGTCGAGGAAGGAGAGCAATAGACACGGGGTGGTAAGTGCTTACAGGTCCGTTGACACTCGCTTGTTCGCGTGTACTTGGTATCGTGTGGTCCGGCTCTCAGTGTCACAGTGTGGAAAAGCTGCCAACATCTTTTCCACACTGTGACACTGAGAGATCTCTGTCTTTTGGTGCTTCACCTCTGAAGATGCCAGCCACAGCTGCTGGAGAAACGTCAGGAACTACAATGCCAAGACCATGGCAATACAGCCTGGAAAACCCACAACAACCATCGTTCTCCGGCCGTGAAAGCCTTCGACAATACATCAATAAAATTAAAATTGCTCTATCTCTAGGAAAGTTCATTGAGAAGCTTACATCCATCAGTTAATGTTTTTGTTTAGGTCCCATTTTCTGCTTCATTCTGCATCTCAGCGCTTCATTGTAGTATCTGTTTCTTTACCTAAAGAGGGAATTGCAGCATTTGTTTAATGACTTCTGAAAAGGCAGAGGTAATTTCTCACCTCAAATGAAATGGGAATGCAGGACAAATTCTCTGCCCTATCACGGAATCAACCTGTCAGCCTTTCTTGGTTACTCTCTTAACTCTAAAGCCTTTCATTTTCAAAGATTGTGTCTTACTGGGAAAAAAGGAAGCACTTGAACTCTGAAAGTGCTGTCACAGCAGAAGAGTATTCTTCTGAAAAGAATTTTCATAGGGAGCAGCCTTTTCAAGGAGCTTTCAGCGTGGGGAGACGGGCCTCAGGGCTGCTCTGCATGGATGCTACGGGCATGAATCAGTATGCTTGGAAGGACAGTCCCGCCACATTTCGAACCATAAATATTCTCTCTCTCTCTCCCCCCCCCACACACATACAGAGTAAATGCAGTAACCATGAAACAGCCCTTACAGAGATGTTCTGTTCAAAGAAGAACAAATCACAAATTCTAAAGGGGGAAAAAATCCCCCCCTTGTGTCTTGCTTAGTTTACTTGCTACGTTTAGTGATATGCTGCTTTCAGTATTTTAATTAATATAAAAGTAACTCTGATATTGTATGATATTGTATAGTTCATATGACAGGCTGCTGCAGAATAGTGATTTCTAAGCTTTTATGGAGAGAAACCCGATTAGAATGTTTCTTTTGGCCTCTCCTACACAGACCGCAGAATGAAATGGGAGCAAGGTGATAATGTAATGAGATGGTAGGACAGAAGGACCACACCATACCCCTTTCAGGCTGCAATTGTGAAAATTTCATTACATTAAAAATATTCCAGGAAACAGAAAATTGTCACAGCCAGAAACTGATTTCCCCTCTAGATATATTAATTTTCTGCTTGCAGGGATTTCTTTACATGTGGAAGCATTCCACGAAGTGCATTACTTGCAGAAAGTAGTGGTAGAATTCACTCTAGCACCTCAGGCACCTAACATCTTGTTCTGCTGTATGTTTAAAACAGAGCTGTTGTTTGGGATCTGTTTGTTTATATTCTTAACTTCCCATAGAAACAAGACATACTTCCGCTCAGCCATGAAGTGTCACTGGGTAGGCACGGGAGCTCTCTATTGGTTCATCTGACCTGCTCCACAGAATTGTTGGTAAGGCTAAGCATTTGGGAGCATTGCAGATGTGTGGGATGCAGATGTATCATGTAAACAAATACAATCAGAGGCTGAAAATATAACCACATGAACAGTCATTAATAAAAAATAAATACAATCAATGTGACCTTGATAATTCCTAACCTTCTGTGAAGATAGACATAATGAAGACTGGAGACACACCACTGCTCACTTCAAGGCAGGGATAACTACAAGCATTTATTGTCTCCTGGATCCAGTCCACCAACCCCAACACCCCCCCCCCCCAGATTTAAGCAGCTAGTAGGGGCAAGGGTTGTATGAGCAGGTTGTAGTTCTCAAACTTCTAAGACTGAAAAAACTGCAACTGGACATGTCAGCACCCTAGGAACATCTGATCCTGTCACTGTTAATGTAGATTTCATGTATGTGAGAGATTTTATTCCCAGTGTGTTGAGCAAAATGGTTGCTATGGGCTGCAGAGCAGCCCACCTCCTGCTATAAGCCAGAACCTAACAGGATATTGGCCAACCAGAAGAGTCCTGCACTGTGCAGAGGCAGTGATGGGGGATAAATATTTTTTCTTTGCTGCCACCACTGCCATGGAGTAGCCCTTAAAATGAGATCTAGCCCATGCCTTGTCGGTAAACCAATGGGCTGCCCAGATTCTTAGACCTGAGGCTGCCTAGGATGATTGTCTCAATTGCCTGGATCATTTCTTCATCACAGAGGTCAACCAAGGCATTGACAGAAGCACTGATCATACCAACAGGAAAATTCCCTAATGCCTCCTGGAAACCAGTTGGATCCATCAGGCTGCAGGGGCAGATCATCTTAATCAATCTCCCACCCCTGCACAGTCTTTGTATCCCTGTGAGTCTAAATCCCTGCAGGTAGTGATCAGTCCGTGACAAGGGGACCATCTTTGATCACTCCCCCCACCTTCAGATCACTTTCCTGCTGCCAAGAGCAAAACACCAGATCAACAGTGTGACCTGTAGAGTGTGCGGTGCCTATTATTAGCAATGCATCATACTGACTAAGCCTCCAGAAGCTGTCAGTCCTGGAAGCTGTGGTTGAGTGGCTGAGGAAGAACATGCTGCAGTGAAGTCCCGACAAGATGGTTGTGATGCTGGTTGGGACCCATGCCCTTTGTCCATTGGCAGGAGAACCGCGAGGACAATAAGGCGACCTTTGTTTGTTGTGCCCCCCAACATGTAGAATTCATTGCTCTGAGACATATTCCAGCTCCATCACTTCGTTTATTTTGTGGAGAAGTTAAAATATTTTTATTTGGGTGGTCTTTTAAAACTATGTTATTGACGGTATACATTGTTTTTTTAAAAAAATAAAAGCATTGTACTGCAATTGTCTTTTATAATGTTGTTTTAGCTTGAAATGGAGGGGGATATGAAAAGGTAGAGAGGAGACTTGAAAAAAAAATCCTGTTTTTAATTAACAACATTATTTGCTTTTGATTTAAACCCCATGGATGTTCTGTCCCTCAGTATTTCCTCTCTCTCCCCCTGCTCCTCCCACCAGCTATGCTGGTTCTTATCAAGAATGGATATGGTGTGATTTTCCTGCTAAGTGGTTCCATTCCTTCTGGGCAAAGGCAACTGTCATGCTTCTCTTTAAGTTTACAAATCTTCTCTTGAACTATTTTCCTCTTTCTGATTATAATTTTACCAAGTGCTATGCTTCCCTGAATATCTGAGCATTTTGTTTTCACAATCTGCAGAAATACATATTTCAGAAAAAGGAGCTGACATTATTGCCTTAACCACAAACTTTGAAAATGTCGATATTATTCAGAAAATGTTATACTTAATTTATCTTTTTGGAATGTGGACCTATTTTATTGTACACATGCCTTATTCTTTTTATTATGCAGTAAAGATTACTATTTTAATTGCCTGTGAATGGTACAGAGTTCGTGGATTTCTTTGATGGAAGATGTTATATAAATAAAACTGAATTAGATTGGATTAAATTTCCTCTAGTGCTGAGTTTCTCAGTAGTGTGTGCTCTGAATTGCCTTCAGTCAGATTTGAGTAAATAAACAAATAAAAAAGTTTAGCTTGCAGAAGTGAAATTTCATTGTTACAATTCCCTGACCAGTCTTTGGAATTCACTTTAGTTTTAATTGTGTAAAATTCTGCAGTTAGGGGGATACGGTAGCTGTCTTCTTGACACATTTTTTTTCTTTGAATATTGTCTGGTTTTGTCTCCTAATCAAAATTTAAGTCATAAATATTCACAACAGAAAACCCATAAAAGTGTTTAATCTGATACAGCAGTTTCTGCATTTAATCCTGTAGAGCCTAGCTAATAAAATCTCTAGAAAAACAATTTGACTCAAATCATTGCTTCCTTTATATTTCTTTCACCTTCTCTCTAAAACATCAATTTCTTCTCTGAGCTGCACAATCCATGGCATGCCTTGCATACCTAAGGTCTCCAGCTGAGTCCTTGGCCTGATTAAAGGATTTATTGAGCTGGGGTCTGCCTAATGCCTTGAAGAGCTTTTGCCTAGCACAGCAGACAGTACTAATATGGATGGACCAATGGCTTGACTCAGTGTAAGGAGGCTCAGTTTGGCATAGTGGTTAAGAGCAGCAGGTCTCTTATCTGGAGAACCGGGTTTGATTCCCCACTCCTTCAGTTGAAGCCAGCTGGGTGACCTTGGATCAGTCACTGCTGTCTTGGAGTTCTCTCAGCCCCACCCACCTCATAGGCTGATCATTGTGGAGATAATAATAGCATACTTTGTAAACCACTCTGAGTGGACATTAAGTTGTCCTGAAGGGACATAAATCAAATGTTATGTTATTAGAGTTTCTTAATTCTTGTTAAATAACTTTTAGCTGATTAAGCAACAAGCTAAACAGGATATGCCTGTAGTGTATTGGCCATTGTGGTGTATTGTCTTATGATGTGCCATAATCTTAGTGATGGCAGTTTTACTTTCTGCCTTTTTTTGCTCTTTGCCAGAAGCCATTTCAATTTAAGGTTGTTAACAGGCCTGGTAAGGTACTCTTTCTTTAACAGAAGCTTAATATGTGGAAATATGTGGCAACTGAAGCTTTTCATAGAATGAAGGAAAATAACACCACCTGGTAAATAATATCCCCATTAAGCCTCTATTAGAGGGGTGGAACATTTTTTCTCACGGCAGTTGGTGTTACCTGAATGGCTATCCAAGTTTGTATCCTGGCTTTAGAGGTGTCCCTCTGAGCTCACCGAAAACAACCAAAACAACAATACCAGGTGAACTTTTATACTGGAATCTTTCCTGTGTATACAGAGGACCAGTGGACGGGTTGTCCTTGTTTGTTGGGAGCAAGAGTGTACTTACAAAGGGGAGAAAGATCTCATAATTCAGTTTGCCAGTTTGGTGACAGCCAATTTGGTGTAGTGGTTAAGAGTGCAGGACTCTAATCTGGAGATCCGGGTTTGATTCCCCATTCCTCCACTTGAAGCCAGCTGGATGACCTTGGGTCAGTCACAGCTTCTGGGGGTTTTCTCAGCCCCACTCATCTCACAGGGTATTTGTTATGGGGATAATAATAACATACATTGTAAACTGCTCTGAGTGGGCGTTAAGTTGCCCTGAAGGATGGTATATAAATTGAATGATATCCTCCTCTTCCTCCTCCTCCTCCCGTTGCAACTTTCTATTAGAGAATTAACATCATCTGACCAACTTCAAAAAGAACCACTTAGACAACTCATAATCCTATCTCTAAAATATTTACTTACTCAAGATAGACATATACAGGAATAAGAATAAGACCAATAACCTGAAACCATTCTACAACAAGCGCAGAGCAACAACAAGACCTGTCTACAGTACAGTTTCCTATTCACTAGGCAGATATAAAATGCCACTCTCAACCTCTAGAATCTAACATGAGACTTAGTCAAAATAACATACATCATCAAAGGAATGGTCACCAAGGCAAAATTAATAAAAAATATCAGAAGGGAAATGTAAGCAAAGAGAGGAATGCTGACCAGTACGCATTCCATAAGTTAGATTAGGTAGGTTTCTACTATATACTAAATGAATTAGGCAATGTTGAAGTATTTTTATTCAATATATAAATATGAGTGGACAATAAGACCACACAATCTGTCCTGCAAGAATGACAATTGGGAGGTATTTCTCTTTTATTCTCAGTGATGATATTCCATATATGGTGATGTATATTGAAAAAAAAGTTCAGACTCACAAGTGCCAGATAGGAAAGAATGATAGAAAAGAATAACTGTAAAAGTGAGACCAAACCGCATCCATAGTTCAAAAGCATACAGAGCCACTAAAAAGCAGCTGAACTTTGCATATACCCTTGAAAGAGGGAAATAAAGAATCAAAAGCAAAATAGGCAAATAAGTCAACAAGAGAACAAACTCACTCAAGAACAGTAGAGGAAGTAGCAGGAAGGAGTGAAAAGAGAGAAGGTGCACAGAGGAAAACAGGAGGCCAGGTGGGCTTTGAGAGGCCCAAGCTAAGAGACAATTTCACGGTTGTTGTGTGAAATTGCACCAGGAAGATGTTGTCCTTGAGGGAGATTTGCGCGACGTACAGGAGCTGGTAAGACAGCCGTTTAGTAGTGAAAAAACTTAATGTGGAAAAAAGGAGGACAAAGAGCATTTAGATCCAAATGGACAAAGGAAATTTTTTGGGAGGGAGGAGGTTAACCTTTATACCTGTGGAGTTAATGTGCCAAGTAAATGAGAGTAATTAAAATGAACATTTAGTATATGCTTCTTTCCCCATTGGATACCTTTACTTAATTCAGAATTGGATTGGATATAGCTATACTTAATATGTAGCAGGAAGAGTTCAGAGGGTTTTGGTTTGGGATGCCTGGTTTTTTTTTTTTTTTAAATAATTTTTATTGGATGAGGCAGTATACAATAATTAATACATTAAACTTATCCAAATTAACCTTTCTACATAGATATATACCCCTCCCCTCCCCTCCCCCTTTTCTTTGTTGACTTCCAACAACACTCGAACCCGTGGTGTTTTTCAGAGGCATCAAGTATGTGTGTTACTGTTAATGTAGGATGTTTTGAAGTCCCTTATTTGTAATATGTAATAGCACCGAAATGTTGAAAGGCTGAAACTACTTTCAACCTCCCCCTTTAAATGTAAGCTCTACAGCCTAATTTCTCTGGGAAGAGGGAGAAGGATTAGACTTATAATATGCATTTGTAATGGTATTTGAGGTGATCTCTGATACCTATAGTTTGATGTGCAAAAGACAGAATGGCAATTGCTGCTGGAGGCTTTTCCTTTCAGTGGGCTTCAGGAAGACTAATTACCCTTTTAAATTAAAGGTGTTGACCACTCCTGATGAACTTTTAATCTTTAAAACAAAGCAGAGTTCCTGGTTCATTCTTGGGTATAGTGGCATAAAATCCCCTTTATAAAAATTATAATTATAAAATTATAAAAATAAAAACTATCTAAGATGGCGAGATTAATCTTCATGCTCATATGTGCAATATGCTTCAATGATGTGGTGCTGGGGATTAGCTTGGGTGTGCTGATGAGCCACTGTACAGATTTCTTTCTATTTTGGGGATTGGAGCAGTTCCCATTTCTCTTTGCCCTGATTTTCCTCTGTGGCTCTTCATGGTCCATTCTACAGGGGTGTGTGTGGAGGGGTTATAGCAAGGCATGCCTAATTTCCCCCTTCTTTTTTGCCCATGTTGTTGAACTACACTAGCCCCTGGGGTGCCAGCTGCAGAAACAAATATTATGAATGTCATTGTGTTTGCAGTCATCAGATTAAATGGCGGCTGTGACATTACAGTTGGCAACCCAATTGTTCGATTCAGGGTTAATACCTGATATAATTTGGTAGATATAATAAAGTTATCTGTTGGTTATAAACTGTTTGTGAGGCCTTCCCTTCATATTACTTAACAGTGCCTATATAAGAAATTATAATTACGACTGGTATCTGAAGAAGGGAGCTTTGGCTCTTGAAAGATTAGACCCTGTAAATCTTGCTGATCTTTAAGTTACCTCTGGACTTGAATCTTGCTGTTCTACTGCAGACCAACATGGTTATCCACCTGAAAGAAATTCAAGAAAATCTTTTGCTGTCCATCATGTGTTTCCATCCTCCTGTCCACCATGTCATTCTATCTTTCCTCCAAGGAGTTCAGGGGGAATATATATGAATCTTTCCTTTTCCATTCCAGTCCTCATTTTTTCTGTACTACCCGATTGCGTAGTATGCCCCTTTAGCTTTCCTGCTCTGCAGCAAAGGTAGTGTGCTGTAGGCTGCAAACTGCCTGGAGTAAAAGGCCCATTGGCAACACTAAATGTGTGGTTCGGGGCTTAATCTTGCCTAACCACAATGCCTCTTGAATTTTTTACATTCTTTAGTCACATATTTTGATGCAAGTGAATACAGAAGTTTGATAGCTGATATTCACTGATGAATAACAGTTATTATGCACATGGCTGGATGCATAGGGTCCAGCTCTGATAAGCAAATTGCAACAAAGTAGTTTATAATTAATTATTTAAACCAGACAAGCTTAAGGCCGAGGGGAACTGTGATAGTGGGGAGCAATGTGGAAAACCCATTCCACTTGGATTTCTTAAGCTCTCAGAGACTTGAGAAGATTGATTTCCCCTCCCCACTTACCTTTTTAACAGGCACTCAGCCGCTTTCAATACTGTCTTTTCTGGAACATTGTCCTTCTTTATCAAGCTGAGCTTTTTTAAAGGGAGAGTTTCTTTTAGTTAATTCACAGAGTCGTATTTTTCTGCACGCTTGGGAAGTCCCCTGAGTATTTAGATGTCTGCAGGAGACCTGGCTTTGCAGTGTTTGCTCTCTTCACGGGGGCCGGCTACTTTACTGTTGAGATGCAGTGATATCATACTGGGAGCACATTCTTCTCCTGCCTTGAGGCAAGTTTCCCACTGCAGACAGAAAACAGGCCCAAAACAGTATAAATCTCACTCTGAGCTCAGCTCTCAACTGCTGTTGCTGACATTAAAAACAGCAGCAGCAGCACACAAGAAAAAAGGAATGGATCAAGGAAGAAAAGGTTATGGGGCAGGCCGGATGAGAACGCACATAGTCAGAAAGGGATTAACTGGCTAAGGACCAAAGCTGTCCCTCATGCATTCCTTCTGAAGCAAGTGGGTGAAAAACTGCTTGCTTATATAAGGCCAGGCATCACGGCGTATTTCTAACGGGGGAATTGTTCTATGTATTTCCTGCAGCCAGGGCTGGATCGGGGGGGGGGGCAGGGGGGTAGTATGCCCCCGGTGCCACCAGGGAGGGGGTGCCAGGAGCAGCTGCCAGCTGCCAGAGCACGTGAGCAGCAGCGCGGGCAGCCTCGCAGCCCCCCGCGCTGCCTTTCGCCTGCCCTGCAGGACAGGGGGCGGCCGGCTTGCCATGCACCCCCTGTCCTGCAGGGCAGGCAAAGGGCAGCGCGGCCACCCACACCATTCGCCTGCCACGCAGGAGAGGGGGCAGCCGGCTGCCCCCTGTCCTGCAGGGCAGGTGCATGGCGCGGGCAGTCTCGCAGCCCCCTGCACTGCCTTTTGCCTGCCCTGCAGGACAGGGGGTGAGCGGCAAGCCAGCCGCCCCTTGTCCTGCGGGGCAGGCGAAAGGCAGCGCGGGGGGCTGCGAGGCCGCCAGCGCCATTCGCCTGCGGGGAGGTGAATGGCATGGGTGGCTTCCCAGCCCTGCACGCTGCTTCCACCGCCCTGCATGATGATGTCACCAAAACAACGTCATCACACCATGCCGGGAGCACGCGTGCGCTGTGCGCACACGTGAGTTCGGACTAGGTTTACCCTGGGCGCTGGCAACCCTAGATCCGGCCCTGCCTGCAGCTATAGGCTTATATACAACATCATACAAATTAGTTCAAAGATGGAAACAGGGACACTTGCAACATTGAATTTCACACAAAGGATCGCTACATAAGTGCTTCCTCATCCCTTTCTGAAGGCTGTTCTCTATTTATTGTATGTTAGATTAAAAACATTTTAGATAAGTGCTGGCACTCAGGATTTTGTTTCCTTTAAAAAAGAAGACAAAGTTGTAAAGCGAGATACTTTTAAGAAATATACAAAAGGCCAATATTGGGCATGTTTTCTACCTATTATTCTACCTCAGATGTTGTTTTGATCAATTTTTATTGCATGATACGCAAAAAGTTTTTTGCTGAAAGGAAGAATAAACTTCTTCTATAAAATAATCCCAGAATGGAGGAAATAGTGTCTTGAAATGTTCTCTTTTAAAAGGCGCAAGGAAAGGACCTTCATCCTTAAGCTTAGAAGATTGATTCGCTGCTGGAGTGTCAATAAATCTGGTACAATAGAAAGCTTTTGGAGGGGCATATGCACAACTATAACCCTAGTTTTTTTGAGGTCCTCTTAATGAGTTTGTTCATCACATTGAATTTAAAGTGTTTACTCTTCTAGTGGCTTGTGTTTATTTCTCAGCTGTCATTTCATTTCTTTCTTTGGATGATTGTCTGTATTAGGCTTTGTACAATCAAACTTTTTTTCATTTTTCTTAATGGACAGGTTCAATGGACAAGTTCTTGTGCCTTTAATAGTTGTAGAACAGACAGAAAGGCTTCAATTGGTATGTTTATTGAGCTCTTCCCTACCACTTTTCTTCTGTGTTGGAAAAATCCACCTGTTGATAGACTCTTGAGAATATTCAGCTCACCTGGCTGCAGCGTAGCTGCATAAGCCAGGAGCCAGCCTTTGCAGCCCCGCCCAGAGGGAGAGACAGGCTCCCTTCCTGGGCATACTGGGCTTTGGCTGGGGGTGGAGCCAGGAGCCTTTTACAGGCAGCTCCACTTCCCCCCGGCCACAGTTGCTTCATGTCCTTGCTGTGGTTTATGTTTATGGTCATGTTAATAAATGGCCCTTTAGTTCCAAGCCTGTGTCTGTCTCTTCATTCTGGCTGGGGTTGCAATGGTTTAAATGACAGAACTTATTGAGCCCCCAAACTCTCTGCTCATTTCCTAATAGAAACTTATTACAACAAGAATATGAGAAATAAAAGTGTTTTTTAAATGTATGTCAATATGGTAAATGTCCTGGGGAAACTCAAGTCCTGGCAAGATATAAGAGATGAAGAAATTAACATTCAATGGTTACCATATTTCCAATCAGTCTCAAGATTAAAGAAGATTATCAGCATGGAAGGTGGAGCTCTAAGGGCCAAGCTACACATGACGAATGACACTTGAACAGCAAGTGTATTTCTCCCTGTTCACTTGCCCTCCACTAAATCCACTTGCCGTTCAAGTGTCATTCGTCATGTGTAGCTTGGCCCTAAGAGAGATGACTGTGTTTAAACAGATGATTACAAAAAAGATCATTTATTATGATGGATATATAAATTATTACTTCAGATGGAAACGAACAACAGAAAAAACGTATGATTAAAAGGATGCAGAACATTAGAGAGCAAATACCTATGCACCAATGGGAATAGTTACGGGGAAAAGGAATTAAGTTATAGCCAGACATTAGAAGAAAAAAAGTAGATAAAAATTACAAAGGAAAATGTAGGAAATGTCAAGATATAGATAGAACCTTTTATCATATATGTTGGACTTGCAAAAAAGCAAGAAGATATTGGAGGAAAATGCATAATATATTAAAATTTAGATTTCCTATGGAAACGAAGAATATGTTATTAGGAATATTGCCTAATAAACTACCAAAAGTTTTGGAAGAGATATTTGAATATATGGTGACAGTGACCAGAATCATTTATGCAGCAAAGTGGAAATTGGACAAGCTTAGAAGAATGGGAAAATAAACTTACCGAATATGCAGCAATGGTGAAATTAACAGTTTATTTGAGAAACAGATCAATCACGAAATTTGAGGAGAGATGGAATGTATATTATCCAAGCAGGAGACAAATTTAGAATAAGAAACAGTTTTAAAAATTGTATATAGATGTATTGCAATGTAGAAGCAGGAGAATAAGTTTTAAATGTAACGTTTTGAATTTAAATGGATAAAGAAATAGATCCTGAGCAGAATCATCCCTACTTTCTTATGATGAGATAGATAATAGGCTTTCCTTTTGTACTCTGATATATTACTTATTGGTTAAAAGTTATAATAGGCATGTAGAATGTGGCAAAAGTAAGAAATATTGAACATGAAGTGATGAAAGAAATAATGTAGTTGAAAATTATCGTATTTTATAGATTGTGTCTTAAAAATTTAATGGAGTGTTGGGGAGAAAATTTTGTTTTATATACTTTATTACATATACTTATTTCTGATTTACACAATTATGTTATATATCCCCTCTTTTTCTTTTCTGTATCCCCCTTATATTATCACTCTGCTTTTTAAGATAAAAAAAATAATAAAAAAAGAAAAATCCCCCTGTTGAATTTCTGTTTGTCCTCTTGCTGTGAAAGTTATAAGAATCTACCTTTTCTGTAGGTAGCCACATTTCACAGGTCTCTTAATAGGTACTTAGCGAGTTTGATGTTACCATGAACAAGCTGAGGATCCATGAGGAGCTGCAGGATGGGAATAAACAAATCAAAACTCCCCCCACCCCTCCACACACACACAATAGAGTGAGGCTGTTGAGTTGAAAAGTAATCTCCTGTTCACTAATGCTGAACCTCAATTTGGCAGCTTTGGAGGACAGACTCTGCGATACTACAGCCCCACTGCATTCCCTCCCCTTTCCAGACCCCATCGTCTCCAGGCACTACTTCTGAATCGCTACGAGTTTCACAAAGTGGCGTTGGCTGCTGTAAGTCCAGCTATATTTACGTGCTTTCCGTTTGTTCTTCCCCAAATTTTAATTGATAAGCAATTTTCTTTCTGCACAGAAGACATTTATTTCCATTGAATCATTATAGCAAAGAAAGTTGAAATATGAGTTCCATTTTCTGGCTAATAGGGATTTTAAACTCAAGTTGTTAACTATATAATCCTATCAGGAAATACTATAGGTTATAGTTAGTTTGTTTTTGTGCAAACATTTTCTCTTGTCAATCATTATCTGTTCTGTTATAATCTCTTCCCCTTCCTGTAGTCAATCATTCATCACCTTCAGCAATAATCCAAAAACACCGATACAAAAGCATAACGGCCATCACCATAAACTTAATATTTCCCCAGCAGCTCTTCAGCAATTACATCAATTATTATTTCCTAAACTGCAAGGGCTAGCTACTGCTAAATGCTGACTTTGTAAAAGGATGGCTACTGGAAAGCTATTTCCTGCTCTACTTGGTTTCATGCCAACCCTCTGTAACTAATGAAGTGCCCAGGCCATGAAACAGACCCTGCACAGTGAAACTTTTGGACCATGAACCACAGCAGCTGTTGCTGCAAATGTTTCTGAGCCTTAAGTAGAATTTCTCTGCTTTTGTGGTTTTATGGTTCAATCCTAATGTTATTTTAACACACTTTCCCCTCTGTTATAATTATTTATTGATAGCAGTGGTAGACTTGGAGGCTCATGAGGTAGATTATATTAAAGTTTCAGAATTATAACAGAAGAAAGCAATTATCTTTCGACCTTAAAATAATCATTTAAATTAAATGGAATTGGTAAAACAGACACTAGCAAAGCATATTGAGTTTAATCAATAGAAGGTTTGGGGTAGAAGAAGGAAAGGTATAGTGGTGATGGTGGGGAGTTTTTATAAGCACTGAAGAGGGAAGAGGAGACCAAACTGCCTTAAAAGTGAGGGAAGGAACATATCAGTAAACACTTTGAGCAAAAGTTGTAAAACAGACCACCCCAAACAATTCCATAATTAAATGCATCTTACATATCTTCTTTTGATAGTATAGCAACTGGTTCTTTAAAAAAAGAGAGGATTCAAAAACAGCAAATTTGACTTTTGGCAGTCCAGCTGTATTTGACTGTGGCAAGTTTTTGAATCCATGCTGTGTTGCCATTATTTTTTTTAACTAGCTTTTCTCCTATGCCTTCAATAGTAATCTCACAGACACTTAGCATGGTGTGGTGTGACGGTGATAGTAGCTGGGAAAAGCTTCTGTGTATCAGTCTGCTGTTACAGGCATGAGCGCAAAGTCATGCCCCCACCCCACCCCCACCCCCACGTACAAAATTTGCCCTCCTATCCCAATAAGAGTTTTTTGTTGTAGGTAAATTTGGTCCCCGATCAATGTGTATAACATAAGGAATCTTCGGTATGAACAGTTGGAGAATAAAGAGCCTGAGCTTGTTGTTTAGTAAAAGCAAGTATCTTTTCTGTTCTGCTTCAATAATAGGATCTCTTTCATAGGCTTGGAGGAAACATTTAGAATTCAGATGAACGGCAGTGTTTAGACTACCACCACCACCCTTGCCTTTCTGCTGAGCTTCTAATCATTCCAGCTTCATTAAAAGTGGCAAGTGAAATTCAAGTCACTTAATGCTTTTAGAAAGAGAGGGAAAGAAAAACTTGGACGAGTGCAGGACTAATACAGAGCAGATACAGAGCAAAGCTGTAGAAATCCTTGGTGGTAATTTGGGATACAAATATTGTTCTCCACAATTTGAAGATACAAAACTGTCTGGAAGTGTTAGAAAGGAATCCTGACTCAATTAACTGAGTGCAGAGAGGGAAAGAAAATCAATGAGCTTGTCCATTAGACAATTAGATACAAACCACTGCTTTACAAAACCAAACCCTAGGAAAGGAGTGAATGAATTGGTGGCATTCATATTAAGGTAGTAACAGCACCTTGGCCATAGAAATCTTTTGTTTAAGTCTAGGGGAAGCCAGTTATGTAAGTTAGAAGGATAATCTGAGATATTTCCATATTTGCTATGGAAATATAGAATTACTATTTATCCAAATAAAACTACAGCTTCTGTGCTTGCAATTCAGTATGCAATTGTTAGCATCATGAACCTGACTTTAAGAGCTATGCTGATCCAGCCCAGAGGCAGTCAGAAATAAAGCCCAGCCAGTGGAAAATCCCAGTCCAAACCAAGGGGTAGCCATGAACTGTTAACTGATATTATATACATCATGGTTTGAAAAGAGATCACTGGTAACAAATGAACAACATAAGCACTACAGAAAGCATTTGAATGCCAAACAGAAAAAAGGAAAATAACTTAGTTTATTATGCAGGAGGCGGATTAAGAACTTTTCTTCCTATCCCTCTGCAGTGCCATTACATGACTGGCCTTATTATTTCTAAATGCCTCTGGCTACAGCCAAGTTACACAATTCTTAGCATGGGAACTACTGGTGCAAATGCTTGTGAACAAAGGGTGGGGAGACTGTAATGGAGCAATATATATTGATGTATGCTTCCTTCTCTGGGTTTTTGGCATTGTGGAATGCCATACAGGTTGGAGGCACTGCTGTAAATGCTTGTCAGGTGCCCGACTCCCCCTTTCCTAGCACTGTGGAAAAACACAGAATATAGTAGTTCTGTGAACTGAAATTGGCACCAGTTTCTGCCTTAGGGATAAACTAGATGAGACGGGCATCCCTGAATACACCCTGGGGACACACCACCATTTTATAAAATGGATTCCAGCCATGGCACAGGGTGAGGAGAGAATATTGCTTTCCCTCCTATGCCTTTTTTCTGACTTGACATAGTGCCAAGAGCACTCTGTGGCACCATTTTGGGACAGAAAAATGGCAAGGGAACCCCTCTTCTAAAATCATGTGTGAACATTATTCAAACAAGACATTCATACAGGAAGGCAAAACTTGGTTTAGTGGCACATTCTTTCTCTTTGCTGAGACTCCGCCAGAGGTCAGCGTAATCTCAAAACAAGTGAGAAAGTTCCAGCAACTGTACACATCTTCTTGTTTTAATTCCATAACTAAGATTTCAGCCTTGGAAGTGATTTCTTCTCAGAAGTGTTTTGAACTCATAACAAAAGTATGACTCCAGGATTTGAGGTGTTTGTATTATAAGTGAGATCTGGCTGACCTATCACTCATGCTTGTCTGGTGCCATGTATTCTGGGAAACGTAATTCTGAAGAGATGCTTGTGTTAAGCTTTTTGATCGTTTATTCTGTAAACAATTAGTGCTAAAGTATATAAAATTCTCTGTTGTAACTGTTCTTTATGCATATGAGCTAGAGAGAGAATACGCATTTGAGCTTTATTTGGAAATAATAAAACATATTTCTTTGTATCACTGTGATTGGTGAATTGGATAATAAGTGGTAGTAGGGAAATTATAATTGGCAGCAGAGTACTTCTATAAAAACATTTCCCTGTCAGCAACTAGTCAGTTCAGCAAAATCAGATCCAAGGCAGATTTGAGGTCACAGTCCAGTTGGTGGTGAAATCATAGACCATTTCTTGAACAGTGGGAAAGGGGTTTAGAAAGTCAATCGTTCAATTTCTCATTGAGATCAGGCTCTTTCCCAACATGTATCATTTTTAGTACCAGCCTGTACTTCTCTATCCTTCTTTATTTCTTTGAGTCTCTCTACACAAGACATCTTACACGGGGACACTCAAGTGACTTACTTTCTGTATGGTCTTATATACAAGTGTACTCTGTCTCCCTAGCAATGCATGTGTATCCACAATGGGAGAACAAGTATAAGATCTTTCACTTGAGCGTCCCTGTGTAAGATCAAAAAGAGTCCAGTAGCACCTTTAAGACTAACCAACTTTATTGTAGCATAAGCTTTCAAGAATCATAGTTCTATTCATCAGATGCATCTGACAAACAGAACTGTGATTCTCGAAAGCTTATGCTACAATAAAGTTGGTTAGTCTTAAAGGTGCTACTGGACTCTTTTTGATTTTGCTACTACAGACTAACACGGCTAACTCCTCTGCACCTGTGTAAGATGTCTTGTATAGAGAGTCTGTATGCTCAACTAACCCTTTCAGATTCAGAAATCCAAATTAATATAATTTTATAACCCATCTCCTCAATTAGATTTACTCCCTACATCCAGAATATCCGTGTAACAGAAAATTTCCAAAATATGTGGAACAAACTGACATCATCATAGATGTGGAAGTTCCATAGATTGATGCTAGTCTATGAACAATCAGATATCAACATGAAAACATCTACATATCTACTTATATTAATTTTGCTTTAAATTTCTCTCCACTTTTTCATATATTTATTTACAGTAGGCCTCCAATTTAACTATAGTGAGGAACAAACTAGAATAGTAAACCATAATTTAATCCTTGTTAAGAATCCTGGTCACTAAATAAGAGAATAAATCACACTTGTGTTTTCAATCTGATCCACATACCACAGTGAACATCAGTTCTGAATCTGATATAAGAAGTCTTCAGTTTCCTAGATATGGATGAGGGGAAGGAGGAAGAATGTGAGAACTTCTTGGTTCGTTCATGTCAGGAGAAAATTATTATGCCTGAATGTAGCTTAACAGTGCTGTCTTAAGCAGGTCTACTTTGAATCTTACTGAGATCTGTTGAATGGGTCTTCTGTGGCATGGCACACAGTAGGGGTTTTATAATACATATTATATTGATAGTAGTATATTTGATAGAATATATGTCTAAAAGAAATAGAATATGTACAAACTAAGATTTTTGTTATATATTATACTATATCATACTGGTCTGCTATATTGAGGGGTATAAGATGTATACTATATTGATAGTATAACTGATAGATGTATACTATATTGATAGTATATTTGATATATATGATAGAATATCTGGAGAAAAAAATTAGAATGTGCTTAGAGTAAGGGATTTCATTAAGTAATAAGAGGGGTTAAGGGTTGGAAAGCTGTTGGAAGTCGATAGGGAGGGGGGAGGAAAAGGGTGGGGGATAGGGTTAATTAGATATTAAGTGAATGTATGTATTAAATCTGAAAGATATACTCACCAATAAATTTTTTTATTAAAAAAAAAAAGAATGGGTCTTACCCCCAGGAAAGTATTCTTCAGATTGCTCTGTTTATATTCCCTCCAATTAACGCTGTGAACACTTTTCCCCCTAGCACTATCAGTTCATTAATTTTTCCCTCAACAATTCCTCTGCACTATTCTAGTTTATTTTAAAAATTTATTTACATTATTTATAGTGTTCCTTTCTCTCTGAAACTCAAGGCAGATTGTTATGTTCAGTTGGCATGCTGAGGTTTGAAAGACAAGGACTTTGCAGATGCTGACTTCCTCTTATCTTAGCTTTCCTAGGAGTACCTGGCTGACTACATATAAGCCATGACGTCATGATGATTCTGTTAACAATTCCAAAACTGCGAAGCACCAGTCTCTCTTCTGTATGAATATGGAGGAAGAGCTGCTTAGTGGTTACAGCTCAGGGTGGACATATGTTCTGTTGAGGAATAAGCTTAAATGGAGACTGCTTTATCTTTAGTAAGATCATGATGGGTATAGTCTGCACAGTAGAAAAGAGCAAGAGTCCAGTAGCACCTATAAGATTAACAAAATTTGAGGTAGGTTATGAGTTTTTGTGAGTCACAACTTCAGAACTGGAGAAGTGAGCTGTGACTCATGAAAGCTCATACCCTACCTCAAATTTTGTTAATCTTATAGGTGCTACTGGACTCTTGCTCTTATCTTTAATAAGAAAAGAACAGTCCTTTATTGCAAAGAAGTACACTTTGGTCAGGAATGAGTAGAGATACCATTCTAAACGCAGAGAAGTTAGCCGTGTTAGTCTGTGGTAGCAAAATCAAAAAGAGTCCAGTAGCACCTTTAAGACTAACCAATTTTATTTTAGCATAAGCTTTCGAGAATCAAGTTCTCTTCGTCAGATGCCTGATACAGAGACCTAAACGAATTCTAAACGAATTCTCTAACCTAGAATGCCAGGAGATGCTGGAGATACAACCTGCTCTCACGGCTGCAAGATGGAGAAGAGAGTGGGGAGAGGAAAGCGAAGGTGGAAGGAAGTATGTAAAACAATCAGTCTGCACTTCGAAGGGATAGTAGACGGGATGATAGAAAGGAAGGATGGGCAGACCTTTGACCTCTTTATCTTGCTGATTCATTGTCCCCTCTGAAACCTGAGACTAGGAGGCAAGGAGCGTAAAGTCTTCCACTTCCATCACAGCAGCTCACATGGCAGAATGTTTACTTCTCCAATAGACTTTTGTATATCTATTAAAATGCTAAATACCTATTCTAAACATTAAAGATGTAGTTTCTTCTTTATTAGAGAGAACAAAACATAACTATATTAGAAAGGAAGTGGAGGCCAGGTTTAATTTCTTTGTACTGAATCTTATGTGTTCAGGGAAAAAGTAAGACAATGGGATACCAGCTTTTAAAAGCTTCTGGAACCAGGATGAATTCAGCTATAAGAAAAATGAAAAAACAATGGATGAAAGCACCCAGGAGACACAAAATTAAGACTTTATTAAAGAATATTTAAAGCCACAGAATATCATCTTTCCTTTTGTCATGTGCATGTGGAGCGCATAAAGTGACAGAATCACAGCATCATGTTCTACCCAAATCAAAGCTGAATTCACTCAATAAGCAATGAAAAATAGTGAATTTGAAAGGGGTTGTTCTATGTCAAAAAGCATTAGCAAGAGAACACCAACAGCTATACACATATGCTCAGCTGAGGAAGGGGAAAAGCTGGCATTTTGTCAGTAGTTAATGGCTTAACTTTATTTGGCTCCGCATTGGAAATAAAAGTTTGAGCAAAGACAAGCTGCAAGGCTTGTTTGTTCTAGAGCTTGGCCGAAGAAGGGTACACATCACCTTTTGTGAAATCCTCAATCTAGAAATTGCTCTCGAAGACGGAGCCTTCTCCACTCAAAGCAGCTGATGAAAAAAAAGCATAAATATCCAAACAAATGCAAAGAATGGGTATAAATATTAGGGACACAGTACAGAGTTCCATTTTTCTTAGGATCAGGAAAAATACCATTGCTGTTTATCCCTTCATGAATTTTACATCAAAATGGAAGGCCGGCAGTACAATCATAAGTATAGTTATGTCTTTATAAGCCTATTGAATTCATTATAAATGCTTCATAATCTGTAGGCTGTGAGTTGGAATGGTGCTTTTTCACCCTCTGTTGCAGCACCTCTTTCACAAGTCCGCCACACTTAACATCTGAATAAAGTCCCCCAATGACTGAGAATCACATTTATAACTACTCATTCATGTCCTTTTCATTTGTATGATGGGTATACATTATTTCCTGAGATACTGAACTGGTAACAGCTGGATTAGATTGCTGCAATTTGAACTATGTGGGACTGCCCTTGGAGACTGTCCAGAAGCCACAGTTGGTATGGAATGCTGCAGTCTGATAATTGACTGGAGTGGATCATCGGGGCCATATCATTTTAGTCTTGTTCTATGTACACTGGCTCCCAGTTTGCTTCTGGGCACAACTCAAGGTATTGAGAATAAAGGTATTGACCTTTAAATTGGCTGAGTCAAGGTTGACTCAGCCTTCCATCCTTCCAAGGTTGGTAAAATGAGTACCCAGTTTCCTGGGGGTAAAGTGTAGATGACTGGGGAAGGCAAGGGCAAACCACACCATAAAAAGTCTGCCAAGAAAACATTGTGGTGCGACGTCACCCCATGGGTCAATAATGACTTGGTGCTTGCACCTTTATCTTTACCTAGTAAGACAATTAACTGCTTCCTTATTGAAGTGAAACAAATTGTATCTTATATTCAAACAATTATCCAGAAATTATATATTTTTAAGAAATAATAAAAATTTTATTTACTTCAAAATATTACAGTATTGAACAATTATACCCACAAAATGTGCTTTCCTGAAGAGTTCTACTTGTGCAATAAAAATATTCTTTAAAAATTGTGAATAGAATTCTTCAGGAGACCCTCAAAATGGATATAGGGTTATGTACTGTGGTCTAGTACCTACCATACCAGGGTCAGGCTGTCAGCTGTAGTGGGGTAAAAGACTGAAGTGCTGAGGGGGCCCAAAATACCTGAAAGCCTAGAGGCCCAGCCATGGATTAATATGGCCCTGGATATATGCGTGTTCATTGTAATGTGTGAACAGGGCTAATGAGTTAAAGGATTTGAAGAGAGTTTGACAATGCTAGGAGCATGAAACTTGTGGCAAATCAAACTGAGAACATCATACAGCCAATTTGCATGCCTATGAAGTGGTAGCGGTGATGATAGGCAATAGAATTCTTTTTCTCCATAGAATCAGATGAAATCTTCCCAGCCTGTAAAATTTAACAATCAAATGAACTGTTATGATTTTGCTAACAAAGGAGGCAAAGGTTGTTTGTTCCAACCTGACCAGTTTAAGGGTACATCCTGTGCTAGGGGATAATAAAAAACATCCACTTGTCAGAGATTTATGGATAGCTTTGGGTTGATTTTCATAACTGACATTGACAGGGTGGTTGGATTTGTGAAGACCACCTAGCATAAATTAAATCTTTGCTTTTCATGGCTCCTTAAGGCTGCATCCATATTTTGTTGGATATAATGCTATCATTGTACTGTAGCAATTCACAATTAGATTCTCTTTCTCCCCTCGTCAAAATAAAAGGCAGACTTGGGTATAAAATGGGGGCCAATTTATTAATTACAACATAAATTGCCAATATGGTAAGGGATCTAACTAGCAGAACATGTCAAGCCCTGAGGTCACCTTGGACTTCTGCCTTGACCTGTTTAGGTGAGCCCCCACTGCCCCAGGGATGTTCCAACCAAAAGATGGCTGGGACTTGGCAGCGAAGCAAATGGTTCCCCTTTAAAACTCCAACCCCCACCCCCACAGCCATGGAACCTGGGAGAGGACTTGTCAAGGGGTCCCACCAGGCAGTCTGCCCTCAAATGGGTAACCATAAAGTCTACCATTCACTCCTGACAGACCCCAATTCCCCACCAATGGGGATGTGCCAAGAGCCTGCTCATTTCCCCATCCTATCCTGTCAGTGGCCAAATTATTTACAGCTCCACCATACCAATTACCATAATATTATCCTGCAGTGCATGGTAGGTGAAAAACACCTCTCCCTTTATGCCAATAGGGAAAGGAGAAAAAATTCCTACCCGGCCCTGATAAACAGAGACCAACTAATCCTGCACTGCTATAGAGAGGGTGGGTGGGCTGAGCATGAGGAAACAATTTATAAGCCTTCATCTCCACTCATCCAACCAATGCCCGGATGCCCAGGAAGAGGCAGATTGCCTTTTCCCCATCCTGGGCGGCAAATGCGACCCCCGGCCCTAGCAGCCATGAACTCCCACCCAGGAGGGACGAATTGTCCACTCAGGAAAATCCCATTTTGAATTATTTCTATATTCAATGATAGCACTATATCTAACACTGTGTGGTTGCAGTCTAAATCATACCCTTGACATGATTTGCAGGATGGTTTGTACCTTTATTGCTGCTGTTTTTCTGGTTATACTGTATGTAATACTTTTCAGCAGTGTGTTGTCTGCCTTGAAACTACAAAGAATGGCTGGATGTAAACATGGAACTTGACATATGAATGAAGCAGCAGGGGGTTTGTGCGATAGTTTGATGGTGGATGACTTGATTCCTAGTGGGCTGATTTGGGGTCCAAATTGGCTCACTGCGAAGCATGAGAGTGCTCTCAGGGTGGCATGATAATGTCACTCCTGGGAAGTAATGTCATGCCACTCCGGGAATGCACCTGGGAGGCTCATTCCCACACCTCCCCCGGCTGGCCAAGTTAGTGGTGGCATGGGTGGAGGGTGGAAGTGGGATATCCCCTGCCTCCACCAGGGGACCTGGGATCCCTACACTAGAGTCTTTTTAAAAAATTCAAAAGTAACTATTTTATTTACTTTAGAGGGGAAAGGTCGGGTGAAATCAGGGGTTGAAAATTTCTGAGGTAATTCAACATAGAAATCTCTGAGGTAAAAGCAGTACATACACAGACTTTAATTTTTAATGCTCTTCATAGATACTTAAATTCTTATGTTTTGAGACTTTTGTTCCTGTGTTTTCCCCAAACACTCTAATACATTTTCTTTTAGTATTCTCTTTCTCTTTTGGGTTTAAGAGTGCTGGTACCCACTTTCTAGTACCCCAATCCCCTTCTCTTCAAACACCAGTGCTTTCCTTCAGTTTTTGATTGAATCTTAAGATCTCCAAAAGGCAGTTTCCAACCACACCCGCCCAGGGATCTCTTCATTTTCCAAAGCAACCTCCCACCTGTTTGACTGGATAGGGAAAGTCTTCTGTCCTTAGAAAATCTAACCCCTTTCTTTGGCCCAAATGGGAGTCTGCACCTACTTTCCAAACTTCCTTGCCAACTTTCCCCCAGTTCTCCTGTCGGTGTTTAACTGCTCTCTATCTCTCAACTGTTCACACTCGATTCCCCTCAGCTAGGGCTGAAAACAGACCCTTCTCTTTCCAGCTCATGCTACTGTCAGTTCTAAGGATGGCAATCCATGACAGATAGATCCCCAAACCCCTCAGAACAAGTACTCCAGGGTCTTGGATGAAAAGGTTTTATTATAGAGATCCGTTAAGTTCACAGGTACTTCCAAAGACGAGTAAGATTGGCAGGAATGAGAATACAAGCGTATGCACTTTGATATAAGGAGCAGGATTCCCCCTTGCCTGGGGCAGTTAGCAATAAGCACGAGAGAAACACAATAGCTTTGTCTGGCCAGAGAAAGCCAGAAGATTACAAGGAAGTCAACTCCCTTTGTCTCTTGTGAAGAGTTATATTTTTGTACAAGGTCAGCGAGCAGACTTCAGAGATAACAGTCTCAACTTTAGTACTTTCATTTTTAGGCAAGCTCAAGATGGCATGAATATAATGGTTACATTACATGAGCATAATAAGAGAGCATATAGTCACACAATATGATCAAATCAGTCCAGCGAACAGAGAACATATGAATGGCATGGATGAATGGTATGCAGACATGACAGCTACCCAATCAGATTCCTTGGAGTAGCCTGTCACTCAAAGCTCTCTGTGTCTGTGCGGGATTAACCCCTAACAGGCCTTCAGCTGTTTGTACAGCACTTCCAGGCATTTAAAAAAGGCAGTCCATCACGCATGGATAACCAGACACATTCTTGTAAGATGATTCCTTCACTAACTATTAGAAGGACAGCCACTAAATGAAACTTAATTTTCAGAGTTTCTTTCGCCCTTTAATTCTCTAGATGGAAGTTACTGGGAGGCAATTAATCACTCCATGCTTGCTTTCTGGATTACACTACATATTATTGGATGTATCCTGAGTCATCTTTAGCTGAAGACAAGATTAGGATCCTGGGTTGGATGAATAACAATTATGCTGGGAGAAAATCTTGAAGTATTTATGTTCTTGCTAATAAAAGTCACAAAAATCCAAAAGACATGAACATGCATAGAAATTAAATTTAGCACTTTTGTGGTCCTCTAGACTCTACTAAGAAGCCTTGTCTTCTTTTTTTCAAGGTCATTGACATTCTTTGATTACTTTTTCAAAGCCATCCAGTTCCTTAAACCTCTTAGTTGTCCTCCATTACAGTCACTCACCTCTGCACACACAACAGCTAATCCCAACTTTTTTGCAATCTAGCCTGTGTTGCTTAGCTTTGTGATGTTAAAGAAACAGGAAAAGAACAAGAAATGGATAGCTTATTTCAGTTTTACTGGGGACTGGTTGTATAAACCTACAAATAAATAAAAATTGATTTACCAATTCCATATGCAATAGAGAAAGAGCAAACATTTAAGAACTGATCAGTAACTGAAGTCCAAATCTAAATTTGTACTAGATATCCACTAAATTCAGTTTAATATATGTCTGAAATTTATTAAACAAGTCTCCCCAAGAATACAGTTATTGAAGATTATGTTTTCTGCATTTCAAAAGGCTGCAAAATTACCCCTTTCCTACCAAAATTAAGGCCCTGAATATGAGCAAATTGAACCCTACAGAAATAAATAGACAAACGAGAATAAACCAAATTATTCCATCTTAACTGGTTTGGGATTAGGATGTGGTAGAATAGCACACGGACAGCATTTCAGATTGATTGGCAATTGGCATTAACAAAATAAAAGTCTGAAAAGAACGTGTCTGTTCCCACAAGCATAGCATAAAATTCCGTAAGAATTTCAAATGCTGAAATGATGAATGAAAACTTTTTTTGAAAGGGCTCGGTATGGAGCATCAGATGAAAGAACATTGAATTATGCAACGAAGCTCTCAGGAATGGGGAAAAAACTGAAGGAAGCCTGGCACCATTAACATAATATGTTTTACGCATTCAGAGAGGATATGTATTTAGGAGGCCCTCATTGATTGAAGAAATCAATGCATGCCTTGTGCTCTTGACTTCCTTGTTTATGCAGGTGACTGTCCTACTTAAAGCCAAGTGCTCCATACCATATGGCATAAAAATAGATTGCTTATGTGTGATGAAGCATAAAGTATGTGCTAACTTGGGTTTTGATTTGCCAGTAGTTAGGTTATCTGAACACTCTTATGTCATGAGGGAAAGAAATTAAGAAATACTGAATCTAGCAAAACTTTTGAAAAAGTCTTAACACATCTGAGCCACAGTCCCCCTAGCAGTGCATGAATGAAGTTCTGCATAGTGAGGAGCCTCCAGATAATGGTAGCAGCTACCTAAGGACAGCCCTCTTCCAATTATCTTTTCTGCAACAACCACCATTTCCTTCCTCACTCACTTCCTTCTGGCAACACCAGGATTCTTCTTATAGAAGAATAAGGAAACTACTGCCTACTGGGTATACAGCTGCAAATAAGAAAAGACCCAAATTATTATCTCTCCAACTGTCCGCATCAGCTGTCAAAATCTATAGCTGCTAAAGTAACTCAGGGGCTTTTTACCTCTAGACAGGAACAAAATGATAGATAAGGGAAGAATAACAGGATAATATAAGATAAGCATAATAGGTCTGTGCTGGAATCTATTATATAGATATCAGAAGGAGGCATTATGGGCTGAATTATGAGAGAGGCAAATGACTTGAGCAGTCATTTGGGTGGAACTGAGAAGACTAAGAAATGAGAAGACCAAAACAAAGGATGTTGCAGCAATTAGTTGAAAGATAACGATAGTGCAAACAAGAACTTTTCTATATTATTGTCTCAAGTAACAAAAAATTGCCCTTTGAGAGCTGGTAAAATGTAATTTTTAGAGTCAGTTTGGTGTAGTGGTTAAGAGTGTGGGACTTTAATCTGAAGAACTGGGTTTGATTCCCCCCTCCTCCACTTGAAGCCAGCTGGGTTACCTTGGGTGAGTCACAGCTTCTAGGAGTTCTCTCATACTTTGTAAACCACTCTGAGTGTGCATTAAGTTGTCCTGAAGGGCGGTATATAAATTGAATGTTGTTGTTATTATTAATTTCCCTACTCTGTGTGTGTGCGTGCAGTACCATCAAGTTGCCACTGACTTATAGTGATCTCATAGAGTTTTCAAGGCAAGAGACAAACAAATGACTTGCCTTTGCCTACCTCTGCATAGAAATCCTCAACTTCCTTGGTAGTTTTCCATCCAATACTAATCATGGATAACCTTGCTTAGCTTCCATGATGTCAATGGGAACTGACTGGTGAAAAAGGCTTAAAATGGCCCAGATCTATCTCCTTGCCATTTCTGAGTGACATCTCTGCAGCTATCCTGTGGGTGGGGATATAGTACAGGCAATGAGACTAGAGATTGCCCCTACTACTACTACTACTACTACTACTACTACTACTACTACTACTACTACTACTTAATTTATAGCCCTCCTTCCCCACAAGCAGCCTCAGGGCAAGTTACAACAGTATAATAATATAAAAATAGAACATTTAGATTCATTAAAATACATTAAAATTAGAATAATTGATATGTACAATCAAACCCCAGATGGCAGCCACCTCCACTCTTCCCAACGTAGCATAAACAAGAGGAGAGGGGGGTACAACTGGTGTTATCACTGTGACTTCTCATATGAGGGAGCAGATAGTTATGTAGCCTCACAACAGGAGACCAGTTGGGAGGCATTGTCAAAGAAACCTTAGGCTGTCCTCAGCCGTACACCTGGAAGAACATTTCTGTCTTATAGGTTTGCTGAAAAGATGTAAGGTCTTGGTGGGCCCGAGTATCCTCTGACAGAGAGTTCCACCAAGTTGGGGCTAGGACTGAAAAGGCTCTGGCCCTGGTCGAGGCCAGCCGAGCCGCTCTAGGGCCAGGGACTACCAGTAGATATTTTCCTGCTGATCTCCGGGATACATATAGGGGGAGACAGTCCCTCAGGTATGCTGGTCACCATTTAGGGCTTTAAAGGTTAAAACCAAAACCTTGAGCCTGATCTGGAGCTCCATGGGAAGCCAGGGCAGCTCCTGCAAGATCGAAGTAATATGTACCCGGTATGGTATACCCACTGGGACACATGCAACCACATTCTGGACCCGCTGTAATTTCTGGGTCAGACCCAAGGGAAGCCCTGCATAGAGTGAGTTACAGTAATCTAGTCTGGAGGTAACAGTTGCATGGATCACTGTAGCTAGGTTGTGGGTTGACAGGTAGGGTGCAAGCTGCCTGACCTGTTGAAGATAAAATATGCAGACTGGGAAACTGCTGCGACCTGGCCCTCCATTGATAGGGAAGAGTCCAGCATCACTGTAAGACTCCTGACTGATAGAATGGGCACAAGTGGGGCCCCATCAAAGGTTGGGAGCTGGATTCCCAAGTAGAGATGGGCATGAACCTAAATACGAACCAACCAACCCCCCCACGAACCAGCCCGGTTCGGGGTTCGCAAACCAGGGTTCATGGAAGCTCATTTCCACGAACTTCCACGAACTGGACTACTGATTTGTTTGGTTAATATTAAAGGGCCGGTTTAAACATTTAAACTTTTCCTGCCACTTGTAAGCGGCAGGTCCCTTTAAACTATTAGCGGGCAGGTGGCAGGTGGGATCCCCCCCAGTTGACTGCCAGCTGATAGTTTAAAGGGACCTGCTGCTTGCAAGCGGCAGGGCCCTTTAAACAGCCCAACCACCAGCCCCCCAAAACCCCAGCCCCAGGCCCCCCACTTACCTTCCCTCTGATGCTGGGGTGGTAGAGACCTCCTTGGCTGCCCTGCAGGCCCATGCAGTGGAGGAGAAGGCCAAAAATGCCCTTTCCACTCCTCAAATGGCAGCCGCGGTTGCTATTTGAGGGGTGGAAAGGGCTTTTTTGGCCTTCTCTGCTGCCCTGCACCCCTCAAATGGCAGCCATGGCTGCCATTAGAGGGGCAGGAGGGCCCTTTTTGTCCTCCTCCGCTGCCCTGCAGGCCTGTGCAGCAGAGGAGAAGGCCAAAAAACACCCTTTCTGCCCCTCAAATGGAAGCTGTGGCCGCCATTTGAGGGGTGCAGGGCAGCAGAGAAGGCCAAAAAAGCCCTCTCCACCCCTCAAATGGCAGCCACAGCTGGAAAGGGCATGGAAAGGGCATTTTTGGCCTTCTCCTCTGCTGTGCGGGTCTGCAGGGCAGCCAAGGAGGCCTCCACCACCCCAGCATCAGAGGGAAGGTAAGTGGGGGGGGGGACTGGGGCTGGAGGAGTGGGGGTTGGGGCTGGGGGGCGCGCTGGGGTTTGCGGAGTTTAAAGGGCCTTGCTGCTTGCAAGCTACAGGTCCCTTTAAACTATCAGCTGGCAGGTAGCATGGGGGATTCCCCCGCCTGCCAGCTGATACTTTAAAGGGTTCTGCCCCTTGCAAGCGGCAGGAAAGGGCCCTTTGGACGATTAAATGCCCCTTTCTCTGCCGGAAAGGGGCATTTAAACCCCACGAACCACGAACTGGTTCATAACTAGGCCAGTTCCATACCAGTTTGTGGTTTGTGGTTCATGGAAACTCCATGAAACATTAGAGGGTTCATGGAAACTCCATGAACCACGAACACCATGGTTCAGTTTTTTTCTGGTTCGTGCCCATGTCTATTCCCAGGTCCAACAGGCCACGGTCCAAGTATAGGACCTCTGTCTTCACCAGATTCTGCCTCAACTGGAGGCAGAATGGAGTTCTGTCACCTCTTGAAAATGGTCACATGGCTGGTGGCCCCTCCCCCTGATTTCCAGACAGAGGGGAGTTTAGATTGCCCTCCGCGCCCTCTGTGCCACTGGCCATTTTTGCAGAGGGTGATTTAAACTTTAAAAAACTCCCCCCTTGTTCCAGCTGACCCAAAGTGATGTCATTGTGAGTTCCACCACTGAGTTCCACCACCTCTTTTCCCAGAAAAAAAGCCCTGGAGCAGACCATGGAATAATTTGCTCTGTCTGCAAAGCTTCTGTCTTCTTCCATGAAAATCCCTTCTGTTGACCTTAAACATGGATAAAACACCATCATCAACGCTAAACAGATTCCTCTTAATCAGTGTTTGGTAACCAGCTTCAGAGTTTTGAGAGGGAACTCGGATTAGCTTTAGCCATGAAAAAGGCCAGTGCCTCCACAAGCTGTCCACACAGATAAGGCCAATAAGGTCAATTTATACCTAAGAAGGGAGAAGCTGGTGAGAGGAAGTGTGTGATCCCAAAGTCTGCACCAGTTTCTTAACGCTGGGTTGGATCAAGAAGTGCCCTTCCACATTTGGTAGTTACCTTCTGCTCCTGGAAGGGTTGTGAATGATATGCAGGGAAAATGTACTCGAATACATGACTTTCTTCTTCTTACATAAGAGCTTGTGTGTCCTCTTGAGAAAATAAAGGTATGAAAACTGCTAAAGAGCCTCTGTATTATAGCATTATGTTATCTCCTGCACAAACTGTTGTGCAAGTGTTTGTGGAAATATTTTAAAGGCCATTTGCCCTCTGTAGATGGTCTTTCGGATTCAACAAAATTGTTTAGGGATCGGCTGTGCTACATCCGCATCAGCCTTAGGGCTTGGGTCCACGAGAGCATTTCCACAAATGGAATGAGTTCTGCCCAAGGAATGTTACTTTATTGTGGGAGGCCTGTGAACAAAAAGTTGCACTCTGTGGATGGAAATCCTCATTCCTGTGGAAAAAAATTAATCAGATTCAAGCCCATGTCACCAACAACAGTCTCAAAACTGTTCATCTGTGGCACATCTGGAAAGACAAGCAGTTGCTACATTCCAGTCTCCTCCAGGGTTAAAGCCTGTTCAGATTTATTGAATGAAAAACATTACGAAAAGATTCCAATAAAGGTAATAAGTTGATCCCAAAAGTTCTTTCAGTCTTGAGTTTCAAAAAATTTCAATTCCATTAGAATTTTAACTTTCTATAAATATGGTCTAAAAACACGAGCCTGTAACTCCACCATTCTCTGCATTGAATAATGTAGGAACTGAAACCAAGCAGCACAGAATGTTAAGTCTGTCAGTTTCCCCCTAAGAAATAAATCTCATAGAGGTACTACATATTCAGGTTCTCAGCATTATCCATTTTCTTCGTATTTTTCTTTCGAATAAATAAGTAAAATACAGCTAAAGCAAAGAAGATGTCAATGCTATATACATAATCAGTAATCCATATAACAATTGGGCATTTATAAATATTAAAGCACTGCTTCTAGTCAATGAGAATTTCTCTTACCAGCAAGTGGCATAATGCACTCTTGTTTCACTCAGGTGAGTTCACAATGGAATGCCAGATTTAAGACTCCAGTTCTGGGTAAAGCTCAAACGTGGCCTGTATCAGTGAGTCTCTCTACATGAGATGCTTGGATGCGTGTTTGTCAAGTGTCAGGAGATGCAATGTTAGCCAGGAAATGTAGTTTAGAAAGACAGAGTTGGTGGAGATCACTCCAGAGTAGATGGATTCTCTCATTGCCCTCCGCCACCTCTGGTGTGCCAGACTGTCTCCCCTTCCAGAACTTTCACTCTGCCACTCTT
Source organism: Eublepharis macularius (assembly GCF_028583425.1). Lineage (NCBI taxonomy): Eukaryota > Metazoa > Chordata > Lepidosauria > Squamata > Eublepharidae > Eublepharis > Eublepharis macularius. The sequence continues at coordinate 76,678,879 of NC_072790.1, read as the reverse complement.
GCTGCTTAAAACTTTGAATTAACTGAGCCTCGGCAGGACAAAGTCTCTCTCTCTCTCTCTCTCTCTCTCTCTCTCTCTCTCTCTCTGTCTGTACAAGCAATATGGAGTGAACATATTCTATCATCTCATGGAACTCATATGCATATGACTGAATTTTCTTCTCGCACTTGTATTTTTTAATATCCTCAAGTCAAATCATTCAAAAGTTTTACAATACTAGCCTTACTAATCTCCTATAGTAACCACAAAATCTTAAGGAAGATTATTTTGTTGTTTGATAAAGTGGAGTATAGGTTATTTTTTTTAATGGGAAAAGTAAGTTAGGATCTACTGTAACTCCCTCTTGTAGCACAAGATAATCTAAATATTTGGCACACATGCCATAAAACTTGTGCACTTTTATATGCTCTCAGGTTATCTAGTACCTTTAAGCATCTCTCCCCATGTGCTTCAAATGTTCCCCACGTTAACACAAATCAATATCTGCAAGGAATTATTGTCTCTCAAAATTCATTCCATTAAGCAATGGAATATATATTGTCGAAGGCTTTCACGGCCGGAGAACGATGGTTGTTGTGGATTTTCCGGGGTGTATAGCCGTGGTCTTGGGATTGTAGTTCCTGACGTTTCCACTCTGTGACACTGAGAGATCTTTGTCTTTTGGTGCTACACCTCTGAAGATGCCAGCCACAGCTGCTGGCGAAACGTCAGGAACTACAATCACAAGACCATGGCTATACAGCCCGGAAAATTCCACAACAACCAATGGAATATAGTTGGAGCCTTTTTTAATGCTTGGACTCATGCTCTCAAATTGGCAAAATCCAAGAGGGCAACAAAAAACCAACAACAGCAGCAACATCCCCATCCCCCCACCCCGTCTTCCATTTGTCATCATGTCCACGTGGAATCTAGTAGTAACAGCAACTTAGATCAAACAGTGAGAACTGAAGACTTTGTGATAAACAATCCAAAGTCATAGTGTGCTGGTCTATTACAGTTCTCTTATTTAAAATTCTATGATTAATACAAAATCTTAGTTTTCCATTTTTCTGTCTCACAACTGATGTTGCATGAAGGCTGGTAGATTCTTTTATGATCCCATTACAGCTCTTGGATGTGTTCTTTAACATCATTCATTCCATAAAGGGCAATTCTTCTGGATCACTCTCTGAAAGGACTGGCATCTTATAACGTACTATGTGATGCCCCATACCTCTTGCGCTCCCCATATCCCATTAATGTATTGTAAACTTGCTTGACCTTTGACAAAGCTTACTCTTCATTCTCTCTCCCACAGGTCAGGTGCTGAAGATTCACCAAAATCAAATCAATGAGCTTTTGTGTTCTGATAAGAATACAATATTCCGAGGCTCATAGATTCCTGTTACTTGTTGACCAGGCTTTAATGAAACTTGATGATCTGTCCCATTGATAGCCAACAGTAGACTCTATTTGAGACCCTTCATGAAATCCACTAAGAATCTGTAACTCGCCACAATGACCATCTTCTTTCATAGATTGATCTTCTACTGAAACATCATCCTTTCATCCTTTGAAATCCTTGCCAGAAAGAGGAATAATTTTTTTTTCAGTTCCAGCAGGAAGTATCAAGAGCTTTCCCCCCCACACAGAAAATTACTTTTCCAACTGGGAAATCAGACTTTTCAAGCACATCAGACTCTAATAAATAGCAGCACCTGTGGTATGTACTCTAAAGGTGTCCAAATAGTGCCTCCCTGCTTTCTAGTAAATTATACTGTCCAGCACCTTAAATAAATGTGAATTTCATAACCTCCTTTTTGGTTCAGGAAAGATCAAAGTCGCTGTAGTTACCAACTTCTCTTGGTTTAATCACATCATCTAGAAACTCCACATCCTCTATAAGGATACTATTCATCGCTAAGAACAATCCAGTTTCCCAATCTCTATTTAACATGTCAGTACAGAACTTACACAGCTGGTAGTATAAGAATGCAGTTTATTTATTGAGTACATTTTATCTCACTCTTTCTCCAAGGATTACAAGGCAGTGTACATGCTCTCTCCCCTCCTTTTTATCCTCACAACCACACTTTGTGGAAGGATAGACTGAGAGTGACATGCCTAAGGCTACCCAGAAAGTTTCATGATAGAGTGGGGTTTTGGAACTTGGTCTCCAACAGTTTAAGATGCTGTAATGCACTCTACATGGGTCTTTCCTCAAAGACAGAAACTATAGACAGTACAGAACACCATGGCCTACTAGTATCAGGTGCCAAGCAGAATCTGAATATCATTCCCCTTCTGCAGACATTTGGGTTCAGTTCAAGGAACTAGCCAGGGCTGAAAGTAGCAAAGTTGATGGTCTTTCAGGGCCCAAAGACTGCCCAGCAGAGACAGTTGTACCTGAAGCAGAGGATCGAAGGAAGGGCTCTGCCCCTCCCCTGTCCAAAGAAGAAACAGAGGAGAGGCAAAGCACGGGCTTCGCCTCTTCACCCCGCCTCCCCCGTGAGGAAGGAAGCATGTGAGTATATCTCTTGATTCTCACACCTGAATCTGAGCTCAGGCTTGGTCTGTCCTATATAGAATCACAGAATCATAGAGTTGGAAGGGGCCTTACAGACCATCTAGTCCAACTCCTTGCCCAATGTAGGAACAGCCTAAAGCACCCCCTACAATATGACCAATACAAAATCTCAGTTTTCCATTTTTCTATCTCACACCTCAACTGATAGTGCATAAAGGCCGGCGGATTCCATGAGAGCTTTTGGATCTGTTCTTTAACATCATCCATTCCATAGAGGTTGGGAGAAGGCTGCTGTTGGAAAAGATGCGTCTGTGTATTGCTCTTCCTCAGCTCCTCCATCCTTCAGTCCTCTTCCAGCAAGTTAATTAATTTAATTCATTTTATTTACTTCATACACCATCTTTGTCTCCATGAGACTCAAAATGGATTAAATTATTCTCATCTTCTCCATTTTCTCCTCGCACCAACCCTGTGAGTAGGGATGTGCATTTCGGCTTTCTGAAAGCCGAAAGAAAGCCGAAACAAAAGTGTTTCGGCTTCTTTCAGGTTAGCTGAAACGTTTCAGGCTAAGCGTGTATGTGACTGGCCCAAAGTCTCCCAGCAAGATTCCATGGCACTGTGAGGATTCAAACTTGGGTGTCCCAGATCCTAGTCCAACACTCTAACTACTAAACCACTGGCACACCAGAAAGTTATGTAGAAGCCAAACATCAGGGCTAGATGTTTAGGCTACCATTGCTGCTCCTCCCCTCCACTTGTCTTCTCTGTTGTCCACCTGCTTCTTGGGAGCCCTCTCATCACCCACATGCTGCTAGGGGACTGGCATGCAAGCAATACATGGCAAGCAGCCCTGCTGGTTTCATGAACTGCATAGCACCCTCAGTTAGGGATGTGCTGGCCAGTGAGAAAGTGGGCAGGAGAAGGATGCACTGGTGGGCAGTGTGGGAGGGGCATATGAGCAGGTAGGGTTGTAAGTAAGGAATGGTGTGGTGGCACTCTCTGCCCAGGGCCCACCAAAACCTAGAACCATCCTTGGTGCTATCACCTACAATGCCATTAAAGGCATTGGACCCACACACATAGAGGACTGCTTCTCCTGCTGCAATACCTCTGCTCATCTGAGCAAAGCCTTCTGAAGGTGCCACCCTGCAAGCAGGTAAAATCGGCAATTGCCCATTTACACCCATCCTCTATGATGGATCTTACATTGTGGAGGCTATTAGGAAGGCCTGCACACTAATATCATTTTGCAAAATGTGCAAAACAGAATTGCTGAGGAGGGCATTCTTATAGAAGAAGAAAAGCAGCAGTGTAATGGAGGTGACTCATTAAAGATAAAGTCATTCCTACACCAATTGTCTTTGTTGCCTTAGATATATTGACATTCGTTGTTCTGTTTCCTCCATCCCCATTGCTGTTCTACAATCCCAGCCCAACTACATTATTTTTTCTTACTAGGAATCTTTGCTGTTAGATTAAAATTTTATCATATCTCGTAATCTGCTCACTGATTGCCTGGTGTTACTGTAATTCTTTCTTTCTTTCTTTCTTTCTTTCTTTCTTTCTTTCTTTCTTTCTTTCTTTCTTTCTTTCTTCCTTCCTTCCTTCCTTCCTTCCTTCCTTCCTTCCTTCCTTCCTTCCTTCCTTCCTTCCTTCCTTCCTTCCTTCAGGGTAATTTAATCTGAAATAATGTAATTAGGCTAAGGTCACCCAACTCCAGTCCTAACCTGACACTATAACCACAATACCACTCTGGTTCTCCTGAAAAGTTTTTTTAAAAAAATCATGCTTATAAGCCATCTTGAGTTCCAGTGAAAAAGACAGACTATAAATGAAAGTAATAAATAATAATAATAGTGTCACACTGGGTAACCTTCCGCTGGAAAGTTCTCTTGTAGAAGCCCCACTGTAATGAATGAGTGGGACATGACTTTGTGGTCCTGTGTAGATCCCATTCCTTTCAACTGGGCTTGCTCAGAAAGTCAGAGGAACAATCTGGGCTCAGGAGACATTTCCTTGATGTGCCACAAAAAGCATAGCCCTCTTCTGGATAACAAATTTTAATATCACACCTTTTATAACAAATAGCGATCAGTGTTATTTTTAGATGATTAAGAGGGTATAATTAATGACAGTTTCTAATTATTACTAATATTGAAGTGGAAAAGCAGTCTATATTAATTTGCAGAGAAAATGGATTAACATTTCCATTCATACTTCATTAAAGACGTCTTCGTGTCAGCTATCAGATGGATGTTCTGAGCTATATATTTATGCTGGGAATGTTTGTCAGGCAAGCTTGATGGCCGGTGAGACCCTTTTAAAACCCATCGTCATGCTGTCCAGTTCTGCAGTCGCCCTTTTCTTTACATTTTTCTCATTGCAGCAGCTCCATCACTCCACTGTGAACAGCAGCAGGGAAAGGAGGCCAGTATTTTTATAAGCATCACATCACTGCTCTCCTCACAACAGGTGCAGACAATCATGGATGTCAGTGGTCGGTCCGTAGTTTTGTTATCACCAGCATGGAATACAAATACAAATAAAAACAAGAGCTCGCTCCTCTGTAGCTTGGATGGAAAACAGATTACACTTTCTTTCTGCTAAGCTGACATGTTTGCTCCTGTACAGTGAATAATAAATAGTTGCTGTTTAAGCGACTAATCTGTGGAAAAAATAGGTGCTTAGCCGAGCCATCTCTGAGTGTTCCTGAGAGCATGCCAACATGTCAAGTATGTCATTAGAAGCATATTTGTTTGTTTGTTGTTTAATTTATATCTCATATTTCTTCCATCTGGGGACTCTACACAGGGTCCCTAGGAAGTCTCCCCCTCCCCCCAGGCCCAGACTTGCTTGGTGTCATCAGGTTATGTCAAGGGAAGATGTTGTATAGCATCCATTTTGTTATGATCCCAGGTAAAAATGTTGACATTGGAGTCTAACTTGATTCATACAAAACTTGGCTTTAACCACTTTTAGATAGAAGAGAATTCCTTCATTCTTTATTTCTGAAACCATCCTCCCACCTTCCATTAAGCATCCTAAAAAACAACACTTCTCCAACAGCCCTTGAACAACCTAAACTTCCCCCTTTTTTGTTAGTTCATCACTGTAACTTTCCCCATTATTCACTAGCCTTCTGTAATTTCTCTGTCTCTGTCTTGACTGAAGATTGTAGATGGCCTCTCTGTCACTTCTAAGTGGCGTCCAAGAACATGGGCGAGAGGTGGAAATGGATGCATATTACCGGGACTAGAGTTTCAGGGGGCCTCTTTTGGAAGGGCCCAGCAATTCATTATTGGGATAGGATACATTTGTTACTTATTGATAGTTTTTCTCTCATGATTCATTTTTTTTTTATAAATTTTTTTTATTTTTCATAACTACAAAACACTACACCAGACTATCACAAGGAAAGGGGAGAGGGAAGGGACAAAGGGGGGTGGAAAAAGAAAAGGGGGGGGAATGAACTACAAACACTAAACACTACACTTCAATGTTTCCCTTCATACTGTCATAATACAAAAATAGCTCCATAGAATAATGATGGAGTGGTTAATCATACAGAGAATAAACATTTCAAAATCTGATTAAACTTTCCTCCCCCTTCTAGGTCCCGGACGCAGTTCTCTCTGTGCAACTGCTGTTGCGATGCTCTCCTCCTCCTCCCCCCCCTCCGGCTCCTCCTTTTCTTCGTTCTTGGTGCAGCAGAGTTCTGGGTTTTTATTCTCAAAATCCCTCAGAGCTGCAAACTTTTTATATTTAAAACGCCGTTTCCGGACTAGAAATGGAACGTCCTTCAAAATCTTGACTTTCAAACCCATAAAGTCCAAATCCGCATTGTATGAGTTATATAGGATGGTGTCCCGAATCTTTTTAGATGAAAAGTCAATAATGATCTCACGAGGCAACTGTCGCTTTGTTGCATATTTTGAAGAAGCCCGACGGACCTCCAAAATGGCGCTTTTAACCTCTTCTTTAGTCGTCCTCGCGGGTGTCGCCAGTAGTTCCGAGACCAAATCCCACAGATCCTCATTTTCCTCCTCTTTCACGTTTTGGAGACGCAAAATTGTCTGCGTTCGTTCCACCTGTAGCCCGATCAGCTGGTTCTCCACCAACTTCAGCTCCTTTTTTGTAGCCTTCACAAGTGACGCACTTTCCAGAGCAGACTTTTCTGCCCCCCCCCGCTGCTGCCTTAATGGTTTTCACCTCGCTTTCAATTAAGCCCACCCTTTGATCAGTTTCGTTCAGCTTGTCAACAAAGGGTTTTATGGCTTCCACCACCGCCCTGCGCACCAACTCTTCGAGCGACTCCCCCTTCTGCAAGGTAGCCGAGATTGACTTACTGAGAGCGGGACTTTGCTTCTTTGCTGCCATTTGGGGGGGGGGGCGCCAACAAAATTCTGGAACTCAACGAAGGGGAAGAGCGAGTCTTCTTCAGATCAACCTCTCCTTCACAAACGCTTGTAGAACAGAAGGGATTCGCTTGTTTACAGGCTTCCGCCTGTTTCTTTTACTTGCCGTTTCTCGTTGCCCGGCGGCACTCGAGGCGCCGTGCACATCTGCCGGCCTCCATAGGGACAAACGGGCAATTCCCCCCCCGCATTGATTTCGGGGAGTTCTTCCCGCCGCGTCCCGGACCCTGGCTCCCTCCCTGGGAGTCCTGGGGGCTAATCCTTGCAGATCAGCCGCCCGGTCAGGGTGCCCGGTCGTTTCCTCCCGGACCAGCCGAGAGGAGCGTCCGGCATGGCTGAGAAAACGAAACCGAGGTCTTCTCTCATGATTCATGAGAGAGATAGGACTGTGTGAGTTGTTTTAAAAATATGTAGTAGGCCCAGAGAAGTTATGATTGAATTCTGCTTCTGAGGACATTAGATGTCACCTCACACAGGACTGGATTTATTGAAACTATTTACCACCCTTTACATGGGTTAATGATGGAACAGGTTTGCCAGGCAGATGTCTCAAAGATGCTCACAATCCAGACATTATTTTTCCCAGCAGCAGATAATCTGATGACTATTGTCTCTGACTATGTAGCCTGTATTTAGTTTTTATTAAACTTAGACAGAATCATACTTCTTTGGAAGGCGTAGGTGTGCTGCTTGAGGCAGCTCTGCCACTTCAGATGGAGACATAGATTTTCTCTGTTATATGTATAGCACCTTTAACCAGCTTCAGCTGGTTTGCTAGCTGTGAGCCATCTTCAAGAACTGGGATTTCAGCAAGGTTATCGATGTGCCAATCACATCCAGATCTGATTACTGCAATGTGCTCAATATGAAGCTGTCTTTCAAGACAGTTTGAAAGCCTTGACTGATGCAGCAAAATTGTTAACCAGTTCAGTTTACCCAGATACTGGGATGTCAGTGCTACCCCTACTCCCCATCACAGGACTGGATTTGTGGCAGCCATTATATATCACCATTCACATCTCATTCACATAGGATAAGGGTGACATACTAAAAAGCATTATTCTCTGCCTGATGACATTGATTACTTACCTCCTCATACTGGGCAGTGAATGTGAACAGTCTGACATTCAGGCCCTATTTTTTAAATTTTTACTATTGTGTATATCACATAATAAATATTTATTTTGATTATATTTTATCCACTGGTTAAGACTGCCCTTAAGTCCAAACAACTATAAACTCTGCTGTAGACATTATATGTGATAGCAACTTGAGCAATGAGTTATTATGAACCACAAATCAGGAGTGATAAAAAGAAGCAGCATATGTATCTTGCTACTCTAATAAACAGTAATTGTAGGATAGCAGGGATTGGTGTGGTGGAGTGAAGTATGGTTGCTGACTCTAGTTTGGGAAATTCCTGGAGATTTGAGGGGGGAACCTGGGCGGGAACCACAACTGAGCATAATGCCATAGAGACCCTCCTCCAAAGCAGCCTTTTTCTTTGGGGGAACTGATCTCTGGTATCTGAGGATCAGTTGCAATGCATGGAGAGCTCCAGCCCCACCTGGAGACTAGAAACCCTTGGGTGAAGAGACCTTGTTTAGATAGTTCTTGGGTGTGATTAGTATATAAAAAGCAGCTTGATGAGACCACTTTCCCAAAAGGAGCTTTGAATTGTTCATTTCATCTGTATTGTATGGTCAGTGTTGTTTGTTTTAATTGTTCCCTCTTGCATGGGAAAAGAGGAAAAAGGGAGCAGGAAGCAGCATGCTTGAAGGAGGCAGAATGATCAATGATAATTAATTATCAAGCTTCTTGGCCATTATTGTAAGGTTTCAAAGATAACCTTTTTTTCCCTTTTGGGACTACTAATAGGATATTGTGCTTGGCAAGAGATTACTTAGAGCAGAGCCAAATTTAATAGGCTTAATAAACCACTTAGTCATTTGTTCAGAGAATGGAAAAGACAAGATCATAACTGAAGCCTCCAACCCTCAGTAACATCAATGGGCTTCATTGAGGCAAAGGAGAAGATTCTAATATTACTGCATAGAAAGTATGCAGTATTTTCAGTTTCTTAGACTGATCCATTATTGATTTTTGACAGCTGGTATGAGTGCAGGCAGTAGGTGGATGGGCAGGAATGCGAGGGAATGGAAAACTACTTTTGATTTCTGAAGTCAACCTGTCATTCTGGTGAGAAAATCTAAATTACAGCATGTATGAAATTGCAACACTCCTTTAGATGTTCAGGTCACGGAACAATCTTTCTCTCTCTCTCTCTCTCTCTCTCTGTACACACACACTCACACACATATGCACAAACACACACACACTCCTCTCTTAGTTTTTCATTATTATTTATGCATCTTTACATACATCTATTTGCATCTAGATACACAATGCAGTCCTAAGAACACTATCCTGGGAGCATGCCCCATTGCATGCAGAATAAATCTTAGGATGGCAGTGGCATAGATTTAACACACTATGTGTTATACAATATGGATATGACTGTGAATGTATTGGTAAAGAAACAGAATGAAAAAAGATACAGCTATATCCAGAGAAATCCAAAAAGAGATGGCAAAGTTTAAGTGCAAGTATGTTACTTTCAAAAGATAATGCTGTGATCTAAAAACTGCCTGTTGTGCTCTTCCATATCACTGTTCTGTCTCCTTTGTTCAGGTACTATTTTGGATCTATCCATTCTTTCACTCCCCTATTTAAATGTCTCACGTCTGCTAAAATTAAGTCCAAAGGAAAAAATAAGAGAAGACGACTGTTTCAAGCCGCAGCTTTTTAATGATCACATGGGAGGACAAGCGTCAGAAGAGTATTGTTTATGATTGCGCTAACCTCCCAGTGGGGGAAGGGGATTCAAAACATGAGTTTTTACAGTTTGACCCCCACAAACAAGGTAAGACGTGAAGTACAAAAAGGGAAAGCCTTAAATACATTGCAAAAGAAATGCTTGTCATTGACAAATTGCTTGAAAGCCACAGAACCTATGAATTCGATAATCTTTCTACAAATGAGGTTAAGGGCTACTAACATAACAATCCATGGAATGAGCTATTAAACTACTGCCGACACTAACAGGTCTCACCTTCTACCATACAATGGCCAGTATCCAGCCACATACTCTGGTGTCTTAAGGGCACTTAACTGCCCTTGTTATTTATTTAAAACATTTTATGCCACCTTTCCACCCAAATAGGGTCCCTAAAGCAGCGAACATGAAATCATGAAAACATTTTGAACATTAAAATAGCATTTAAAATAATAATAACAACAACATTCAATTTATATACTGCCCTTCAGGACAACTTAATGCTTACTCAGAGCGGTTTACAAAGTATGCCATTATTATTCCCACAACAAAGCACCTTGTGAGGTGGGTGGGGCTGAGAGAGCTCCTAGAAGCTGTGACTGACCCAAGGTCACCCAGATGGCTTCAGCTGGAGGAGTGGGGAATCAACCTGGTTCTCCAGATTAGAGGCCCATGCTCTTAACCACCACACTATATTTAAATAAAACATATAAACACATAAACACAAAACACCAAAACCAAAACCAGGGAGTAGGGCCAATAACAGTTTTGGGGGGTATGCCAAAAAAGCAAAAAACCTCTTCACCTGCTGGTGAAAGACAACAATAGAGGGAGACAGACAGACACTTCTGGGGAAGGAGTTCTAAAGTTTTGGCACTACAGCTGAGAAGGCTCTCAAATTTCCACCTGTCTAACCTCAGATGGTAGGGACCTCCTAAGCTGAACCTCCAAAGGAGACCAGAGAGGATGGGTAAGTTCATATGGGAGAATGTGGTCCTTAAAATATGCTGGGCCAAGCCGTATAAGGCTTTGAAGGTCAGTACTAGCACTTCGAATTGGACCTGGAAGCAAATTGGGAACCAGTGTGTAGATGGAACAAGACTGGAGTTATATGGTCTCCATGAGCCATCCCAGTCAACACTCTGGCCACAGCATTCTTTACCAACTGTAGCTTCTATATAGTCTTCAAGGGCATCCTCACATAATCAGATTGCAATAATCTAATCTGGATGTTACCAGGACATGCACCACAGTGACAAGATCTTTTCTGTCTAGGAAGGGCTGCAGCTGGCTCACTGGTCAAAGCTGGTGAAAGGCACCCTTGGCCACTACTGCCACCTATTCATCCAATAGGAGGCCCAGGTCCAGCAACACTCCCAAGGTATGAACTGGCTCCTTTGTAGAGAGTGGAACCCCATCCAGAACAGGAGATACTCCATTTCCTAGGTCAAACTTTCCTCCCATCAGTGGCACCTCTATTTTACCAGGATTAAAGTTCTGTTTGTTATCCTTCACCCATTTATAAACTGCCTCCATGTTCACAGGTCCCACACACTCCCTGAGATCTGTTAGAAGTGTGAGATAGAGCTGAATGGCATCCACATGTTGGTAGCAACTCTGCCCAAATCTCCAGATGATCTCTCTCAGCAGCTTTACACAGATGTTGAAAAGCATCAGGGGCCAAGATAGAACCTTGTGGGACCCATATAGGCCAGAGGTCAAGGTTTGGGGCACCAATCCCCCAACACCAAACTCTGAAAACTTCTTTAGATGTTCAAATGCAACCTCTGCAGAACAGTGGTTCCCAGTTCCAACCCCCAAAGGCAGTCCAAATGGATATCATGATCAATGGTATCAAAACCCACCTAGAAGTCCAGGAGAATTAACAGGGACACATTCCCCCTGTCCATCTCCTGGCACAGGTCATCCACCAGGTGACTAAGGTCATTTCAGTCCCATGACCTGACTTGAGATCAGATTGAAATGATTCAAATAATCTGCTTTATTGAGGAATCATTACAGTTCTCCAGCCAGTGCTCATTCAATCATCTTGCTCAAGAATGGTACATTTGAGATTGGATAGTAGTTATTCAAGTCTTCTGAATCCAGAGTAGGTTTCTTTAGGAGTGGATGCACCACTGCCTGCTTCAAGTCAAGGGTGACCCAGTCTGCCAGCCCCCCCCCTGATTTAAGCAACTAGAATGGGCAAGGGTCATACAAGCATGTAATATGTCTCAAACTTCCAAGAATTCTGTCCACATCCACAGTCTGGACAAGCTGACAAGTACCCAAACAACTAAATAAATTGGTACTTTGGAACCACCCAATTCTGTCACTGCTAATGTAGTGTCCAAGTCTCCACAAAGCGCTTAGTTGCCATGGAGGAGGCTTTAAAATGTGATCTCGCCTGTGCCTTGTCAGATTCATCCAGAGTCTTACTCCACTGTTGTTCTAGGCTTCTCCCTTGTCTTTTCATTGTCCAGAGCCCCTCAGTAAGCCAAGGATCTGCCTTGGTTCATAGACCTCAGAGAGGGTGCCTAGAGTGATTTTATCAATTGCCTGGGTCATTTACTTATTCCAGAGATCAACTAAGGCATCAAGAGTGCTGAACACATCAGCAGGAAAATCTCCAAAGCCATCGGAAAACCAGTTGGCTCCATCAGGCTATAGGGCAGTTCATCTTAGTTGATCCCCCACTTCTGCAGAGTGAGCGTGTAAGTCTAAACTCCAGCATGTAGTGATCTGGCCAGACAAGAGGACTGTCTTCAGTTCCACCCCCCCCCCCCACTTAAGATCACCCTTTTCCTGTCCAGAGCAGAACACCAACACAATGTGTGGGGTCTGTTGTTACCTGAGACAGGACTATGGTTGACATGGAAACCATGAAATCCTGAACGGCTTCTGATAAGGTAGTCTTGGCATGGATGTTGAAGCCCCCTAATACAACCAGCCTAGGAGGGCTCGAACCACCTCTAAGACCATTTCCACCACCTCAGGCAGGGGGATGGTTGGGAAGCAGGGTGGGCAGTACACCAACAGAATCCCAATGCTGCCTTGCACTCCTGACAATAGATATGCACACTCAGAACAAGCCAAGTCCTAAACAAGGCATGGAACCAGGAGGATGGAGCCTACAGCAACACCACCTTCCTGCCTGTACTGGTGCATCACTGAATACTGGAGAAGGCATAAGTTAACTCCTCCCCCTTCTCCCAGCTAGGTCTCAGTGATCTTGCCAATGAATGATTATTTGCCGAACAAATGTTGGAGAGGTGGTGGAAAGTATCATATTCTGCTGCAGCCAATTATTTAAAAGTTACCATAGAATCAAGTAACTATACGCATAGAAGATTAACATGACTTTGAAACTTCAGTACCCCACCCCATAATGATAGTATGCACAGTGATTAATACTGAGGCTATGGGGGAAATCCAGGGTTACATGAAGTATTACGTGAAATATGAATCCAGGGTTACATGAAGTATTAAAGCGAGCTTCTCGTTGGAAGTGTGAGCCCAGCTCTTTCCCTTAAAGGGAATATGTGAGCTCACAGAATATCTCACATGGATCCTGAAACCCAGGCTTTGTAAAAGCATCTGGGGGTGTTTTATCTACCCTTTCCCCACTGCTAGAGGAGGAGTAAAGGTATTGATATGTGCATATTCTGGTTATCTGATTAAGTAAGCTCAGACTCAAAAAAGCTCATGCTGGAATAAATAAGAGTCTCGCAGGTGCTACTGGAATTCTGTTTTATTTTGCTTCTGCTGTCAAATTCAGCAGCCCATCTGGAACTATTAATTTCAGATTGTGTTCTAAATTCTATAAAATGAACTGTCAGCTCTCATCTTAGTATCATGTTGGCACAATGCATGGGCAAAATATTGCTTTGTTTGACCCATTCCTAGTTAATTTCACCAACCCAAGAGACCATAACCATACAGCAGGTTAGAGCTTTAGAACTCACACTTTGCATGTAGCAAGTTGCAGATTCATTCTCTGGAATCTGCAGTAAAAGCTCTTAATACTGGGTAGAAAAGATCTCTGCCATTACTCAGAGACACTTCTTGTTAGGGAAGACTGTACGGGACTAGGTGCACAGTAGGTCTATAATTCCTTGCCTTTCCGTCCCAGGTAATCTATGTATGCACTGGCACTATAAGATGTTTGTCTAGCTTGCATGAGCTGTTCCAGTCCTGCAATCACCCCCGTCTGCCAGGAGAGTAGACAGACAACTGCCACATGCTGATGTGAGGGATTCAATCCAACAAATAAGCACATCCAATGTAATATAAGCTTTAATGTCCTAAGAGTGCGACCATTCTAATGCAGTTGGGAGAGAGGATGTCAACTGTTGGCCCAATAGATTTGTCAGTCACATGGGGTGAGCAGATCAAAAGGAAAGAGAGGGGAGAAAATCATTTGGATACACAGTTTGCTTTTAAGATGACACAGGAAGGGGATTTAAAACAACAACAGCCTGGCCAAATATTGGATTTCTCTTGTACTACACTAATTTCAGAAATCCTGTAATTGCACTAATAAAAAGCTGCTCTGAACTAACCAAGAAGAAGTTGTGTGAAAGTTTAACTTCCTCATGCAGCTGATGATAAAGTGAATCCTATTTATCCTGTTCTGGGAGAAAAGTAAGATTCAAATGGAGGGGGGGGGGTGCGCGCAGGCCCCCCCCGAAAACATATAAGTCATTTGTAACCAGGGAAATTTGAGGGATCTCCACAGGAAGTTCTCTCTTGCAATTTGAGATGTTTGCGGTTTGAGTTCCTCTACTTTGCCTCTAGAAAGCATGGTTTTCACTTTTCAGAACATAAAAAGGTTGCATCTGTCTTACTGTTATGCCCACTCCTCCACAAAGCCAGCTGGGTGACCTTGGGCGAGTCACAGTTCTCTTGAGCTCTCTTAGCCCCACCCACCTCACAGGGTGATTGTTGTGGGGTAATAATAACACTTTGTAAACCGCTCTGAGTGGGCATTAAGTTGTCCTGAAGGGCGGTATATAAATCGAATGTTATTATTAATGTTATTATAAGAAGGGCTTTCTTCTGTGCATTGTATGTTTCTGACAGTCTCTCACTTCCTGCTTTGAAAGCTTTTAAAGTTATAAAGTAGTACTAGTAGCAACAAAGCCCATTGTGAGAAAAAAATACAACAGGCTCTAGAAAGGGGAGGGCGGGCAGGCAGGCATTCCCTCCTCCTCTGTCACTGATTCTGACTGGTGAAGGAGGTGGGTGGGCATTGCCACCTGCTCCATGCCTGATCTCGTCTGTGTGAAGGAGTGGTGGGCTTTGCTACCTGCTCCATGCCTGATACAGGCTGGGTAAAGGGGGTGGACATTGCCTCCTGCTCTGCACCTGATTCCAGCTGTGTGAAGGGGAAATGGGCATTGCCTTCTGCTCCACTCCTGATCAGGCTCGGATCAGGCTCTGAGCAGGCAGCAACGTCTGCCCCCTTCACCCAGCTGGGTGAAAGGGGGTGGGCATTGCCATCTGCTCTCTGCTGAGTGAAGGGAAGAACGAGCATTGCCTCCTGCTCTGTGCCTGATCCTGACAGGTGAAGGTGGGCAGCAGGCTTTGCTACCTGCTCTGTTCCTGATCCCAGCAGGGTGAAGGGAAGAAGGGCATTCCCTCCTGCTCTGCATCTGAGCCCAGCCAGGTGAAAGCACAGGGCAGGCATTGCCACCTTCTCCGTTCCTAATACCAGCTGGGTTAAAGTGGAGGAGGGCATTGCCACCTGCTCTGCTCCTAATACCAGCTGGGTTAAGGTGGGGGTGGGCATTGCCAACTTCTCCACTCCTAATACTAGCTGGGTTAAAGAGGGGGAGGGCATTACCACCTGCTCTGCTCCTAATACCAGCTGGGTTAAGGTGGAGGGAGGGCATTGCCACCTACTCTGCTCCTGATCCCAGCTGGCTGAAGAGGGGGCGGGCATTGTCACCTGCTTCGCTCCTAATACCAGCTGTCTTAAGGCAGAGGGAGGGCATTGCCACCTGCTCCACTCCTGATTCCAGCTGGCTCAAGAGGGGGCAGGCATTGCCACCTATTCTGCTCCTAATACCAGCTGGGTTAAGCCGGGGGGAGGGCATTGCAGTCTGCTCTGCTCTGATCCCACGGGGATCCCACCCCTCCCCTTTTCAGTTCTGCTCTGATCCCAGCTGGCTGAAGTGGGGGCAGGCATTGCCACCTTCTCCACTCCTATTACCAGCTGGGTTAAGGTGGGGGGTGGGCATTACCACCTGCCCCACTCCTAATATCAGCTGGGTTAAGGTGTGTGTGGGGGTGGGCATTGCCACCTAATCTGCTCCTGATCTGTGCTGGCTGGAGGGAAGGCGAGCATTGCCACTTGCTCCACTCCTGATCCCAGCTGGCTGAAGGGGAGGGCATTGCCACCTGCTCTGCAACTAATACCAGCTAGGTTAAGGTGGGGTTGGGGGGCATTGCCACCTATTCTGCTCTTAATACCAGCTGGGTGACAGTAGGGGGGTGGGCCACCTGCTTGCATCCTGATTCCAGCCTGGGCTTCATGCCACAGCACATTTTTTTGGAGGGACATGGTGCCTTGCCTGGGCTTTCTTCCGTGGCAGTGCCCTCTGGCGGTGCACCAGGGTAGGAAGTGAGTTGTCTTGAATATGCTTAATTATATAGTAAGGTAAGATGCTACAGATAAATAAAAAAATGCAGACAAACGGAAGTATAGCTGTAACAAATCTGTTAGAAATACATGTAGCCTGGATACCAAATCCACTATTTATTTGCAGTAAATGAGTTTCTTGATTAGAATAGTTGTATGGCATTTTAATTGGGAGGACAATGAAATGGTATATTGAGAGCCAGCAAGGTATAGTGGCTAGAGTATCAGACTAGGATCTTAAACTTGTGTAGTAAAAATCTGTTAAGATCCCATCTGGTACAGTATTTAAGAATTACGATTCAAGGAGAGCTCACATCTATAGTAAAAAAAATGATAACAAACTGCTTAGAGAAATTGAACGTGAGTTAGATTACTAGAAAACGCTTCATGTCTCATGGTTAGGCAGACTCTGAAATGTGAAAATAAATGTACTACCCAGAAATTTATTTCTCTACACTTATTTTGTTAAAACTCTTTATTCTTACATCGTGGGGGAAAAAATTTATTTGAAGATGTCAGGAAAACCTCCCAGGATAGCAAAAAGGACTCTTATGCAGCTATTAACTTGAATGGGCCCCTTCTTGTGTGTGTGTGTGGGGGGGGAGCGGGGAGGCTGTCTGTTAAGCAAGACATACTGTTATACAGGAAGTGAATTACAAAGGTAGAAGATAATGGAGTAAAAGCAATGAGTGAATCTCTGCTCTGCCATGGAAGCTCACTGGGTGATCTGGGATGATGGGGCTGGATCGACAGGGGGTGGGGGGGTAGTCTGCCCCTGGTCCCACCAAAGCGGGGGCGCTGGGTGTGGCTGCCAGCCACTGGGAGCGTGCCAGGGGTGGCGGCGGCAGCGTGTGCAGCTGAGTGGAGGGCTGGGAGGCGTGTGCAGGACAGGGAGTGCGCAGGAAGCCAGCCGCCCCATCAGCAGGGCAGGTGAATGGCACGGGCGGCCTCCCAGCTCTCCACTCAGCTGCCTGCGCTGCTGCTGCCAGCTCCGTGGCGCACTGTGCACTAGGGCGGCCAGCTTGCCACGCAGGCGGCACACCTCCAGGCCCTGCATGATGACATCATGGAAGTGACATCATCACGCAGTGCTGGGAGTGCGTGAGCTCAGGGGAAATGCTGGTCTTGGGTTGCCCTGGGTGCTGGCAACCCTAGATCCGGCCCTGTGGGATGTCACCCAAACCAGGAGGCCAGCTGACAGAAAGCAGCAACAAGCGATGTGGGATCATTCTCGAGTAGGGATTTCAAGCTCCAGTGTATTGAAGGCAAGTGAGGAAGTGGTTCAGCCTTGTGACTCACTGTTGTGGCTAAGAATATGAGTGGTGTGGCCTTAGGCAATCCACACTGAGCCTCAGCCCCTTTCTATTGAACTATGGGGATAATTAATAATAATAGAGGCATAACTTGTAGGGTTGTTGTATGGACTCCTGAAATTACGTACATAAAATGCACTAAACACCTAAGAGAAGCATTGAACAGGTGGTGACAATGATTCTATAAGGCCTGGAGGAAAGAATGCCTATGTAAAATTGACCCAACTATCAAACCCCAACTATCAACACTGCTACCTACCTGCAAAACATATTGCCTATGAAAAGAGCAAGTAGCACACCATTTGAACTGTGGTTTGAGCAACCACAACCACAGTGTGCCTCATCTAAGAGTGTTTGGATCAAAAGCCTACACTTACATTTCGAAACAGAAACGGTCCAAGATGGATCTAAGCAGAGGAAGGCGTATTTGTTGGATATGTACTGGGATGTAAAGGACACAGAATCCTCAGGCCAAAAACAGAGATGGTGAGGATCTGCAATGGGGTCTACATTGATTAAAGGGAGAAACCAAACAAGAAAGAGAAAGTAGACTGGGGGAAAAAGTGAGATATAAATGAAGTAAACAAATAAATATGAGTGTGGCTGATAAAACATTTTGGGGACAGGAGAGCTCAGATTTGGGGCGACATCTTTGGTGACAGCCCAAGTTGAGCATCCCAGTTGGTTCTGTCCTGAACTACAGCTATTCACAAACCACAAAAAGATAAAGTAATCCGTTTGTCCTTAGCTTGAGAACAGCTGAATATGCTATAGCAATAGAGAGTATGTAGCCTGCTATGCCAATTACTGCCATTTCATTGATGAATGCCAGAAGACATAAGTAATCACAGCTATGCTCCTAGGTAGATAGGTATATGCTGTCAACTTGTAACTGGCTTATGGCAACCCCAGCAAGGGCCTTTTAAGGCAAGTGTGAAGCAGAGGGGGTTTGCCATTGCCTTCCTCAGCAGAGTCTTCCTTGGTGGTCCCCCATCCAAGTACTGACCCTGCTTCCAAGATCTGACAAGATCAGGCTTTACCATGCCACCTTCCCTCCTGCTATTCTTCTACATCTTCAGAAATGGCATGAATTCATCCCTTGTTCTTGAGAAGTAATTTATATCCCATGCTATAAACTACAGCAATTGGTAGAACAGAAGCAACAAGAAATGAAGACTTTATCATTGGAGTATGATTATACAAGAGAAACTCATAGCTGCTGTCAAAATGCTGATGCCTTATTATTGCTTTAGAAATGCAACATGATGAACAAGCACAGAAGAAGAACAGACAGACATGTTTATTATCTAATTAGGTGTAAAAGATTGCCTTCTCAAACTGCTGGGAAGCAGGACTGAGAGAAGAAACATGAACAGAATTTAAATATAAGAAACAATGAAGGTAAAAAGAGATTACAACATGGAAGTCCAAGGGATATATGATAAAACTATTGAAAGACTGAGGATCCACGCTGTTGATCTATACTGAGAATATAAATCCAAGAAACAAATTGCTCGATGCTAGAAAGAGTTCTGAAAAGACTGATGCTTATTCCAAGTTTTCACATGAGGGTGGCATATTTATAGTGGTTTTCAAGTTTCTAGTGTTTCTATTTATATACCTTAAATACAGCTTATTACCCCACCAGACTGTCTCAAGAACCATAATAGTAAAGAGTCCAGTAGCACCTTTAAGACTAACCAACTTTATTGTAGCATAAGCTTTCGAGAGCCACAGCTTTGCTTTGGGCTAAGAACAGACCCCATTTGTCTTGGATCCAGATCTCTTCATAGGGTTATTTCTGACGTTTACAAATAGTCTACCTACCATGTGGTTACAGCATGCTTTCACAATAAAACCCATACATACATACATACATACATACATACATACATACATACATACATATTCATGTACGTATCCTGTACATACAGCATATATGTGCATTTACTATAACATATGAGCATGATTACTGTCTTTTGACAGTGCGCATGTAATGGTGCTCCATCAAAAAGTTTTTAAAAATATTTCCCATACATCTATAAAGTTTCCATGCAGTTTTCCTATCAGGGTATAATTACGAATGGTCTGTAACAAATACGGAGAAATAAGATATTCGTAAACTCTATTGTGCTAAAGTGAAAATGTGTCCCACGCTTTCCTTGGAGGGAGAAGACTTTTGCCAGGCAAATAATAATTTTACATACATAAAAGCTGAAATAATGACAGGTAAGACAGATCTATTGAAATGGGAAAACTTTAGGGTGGTTTTTCAGAATATAATGATTGTACTTTAAAAAGAATACTGAAAATGTGTCGTAGTAGAAAAAAATCCTTTTAGAATGTCACGTGTCCATGTGTTTATCCAGTGATTTTCACTTTCTATCTTCCGTTTGCCTACTCATATCCACTTACTTTTCATCTTCTCTTTGTTTAAGAGCTCATTGAGCTGTCTTTTCAGATAAGTCCATTTTACTTCAGTCCACATTTTGAAAAACATTTTGCCTTAGTGTTTCCACTCCTTTTGCTGTACACATCAAATGTTCAGAATGTTTTTTGCCATTTATTGGAGCCGAATACAAAACTAGCATCTTCTCTGAAGTTCACATTGATTCAAGTAGGTTGATAGCTTAACTAGGACTAGGACAGGAAATGAATTTGTGGAGCGGTTTCTTTCCTATTACGCTTGAAAACCCCAAGTAGAGAAGTGGCTACAAAGTGGCCACTGATAAGCACTATTTTGAAAGTCAGTAAAGCCAGGTGTGAGAAACAGATATTCAGATTGCCAAATTCCTAAAATTCTGTTCCTAAATTATCCATCTCATTCTTCCATCTGACTATTTTACATATTAGGAAGGGATTGCCCCCTCCCCCCAGTCGGAAGAATGAGACAGACACAAGGTTTTGGAACTAAGGGCCGCTTTATTAAATACAATATCAATGCTAAACTGCGGCAAAGGCAAACTAGTGGTACAGTCCAAGCCACGGGGTCACTCTGAGACCTCCGCCTTGACCTGTCTGGGTGAGCCCCACTGCCCCGAGTGTGAGCCATTCATAGAATGACCTCTACCCGGCCTGCCAGGCAAAGGGTTCCCCCCCATCAAGCTCCTAAACCCTCAGCCATACAGCATGAGGGAAGGACTTGCACCTGGGGTTCCCTGGAGGTGGTCTGCACAGGTGGTGGTAGCCATGAAGCATACCATCCCTCCTGAGAGACCCCATTTCCCCACCAACCGGGAATTGCCAAAGGGGTGCTCAGTGGCCCGCTCCCTAATCCCCAACTTTCTCCTGCCAGGGAAACCTACAAGGCACCACACCATACAAAACACCTCAAACTCCTGCTGCAGTACAAGGTAGGCGAAAAACCCAGCCCCACAGCGCCAATTTGGAGGCTGGGAAAAAATTCCTACCTGGCTCTGGAACAGCAGCCGGCTAATCCTGCACTGAAACAAGGTGAGGAGGGTGGGCTGATCTCATGGAGCAACTGCAAGTGCGGGGGGGCGGAGATGCCAACTACAGCTGCAGACTCTGCCCCCCACCTGAAGCCCTGATGCCCGGGAAAAATGCCTGTCCCCTCTTCCTTCCGAGGAGGCAATCTCGGCCCCTGGCTTGAGCCGTTACACGGCAGATGGGATGGTGCTGCATTGTTCCAAAGGCAGATGCCAAACTAAGGATAAAATCTTGGTTCTTTAATGTCAAAAGAGATAAATGT
Organism: Eublepharis macularius; assembly: GCF_028583425.1. Lineage (NCBI taxonomy): Eukaryota > Metazoa > Chordata > Lepidosauria > Squamata > Eublepharidae > Eublepharis > Eublepharis macularius. The sequence goes on along the minus strand of NC_072790.1, from coordinate 76,657,451 downwards.
GGATGACAGCTGGTGACATTTCAGCAGTGTGTTGATCTATAATCAATAGCAACTTCTTTTGTAAAAATAGGTGATCTTCTGTCTTCTTTCCCACTCACAATCACCTTACAAGCCACTTTCTACTCAGAGAGGGAAAAAAAGATTCATGACTGAATTCTGAATTTTAGCTAATTTACAGTAGTCATAAATGTGCTTAGGAGTGTAACTCTGTTTCAGACTGCACGGTTGATCTTCCCAGTATCCACTTTTTTCTAAAGCTTAAAATTTCATTTTATGTAGTCTATCTACTGGTATGTTTATATGTTCAATTGCTAGTGGACACTCCCGACTGCTACACCTTTTCTGAACCAGTCCTTGTCAAGAAATGTTTTATGGATTCTCTTGACCATTACTCAACTGAAGTTTCTCCAAGTTGCCTAGCACTAGTTTTTATGTATATGTTGACATAGCAAGTAGAATGATGTATCTTCTGGCATAAGCAGATTCTTTTTTCTAATAGCTGTGAAGAGAAACTTCAGCATCTGAGGAAAATGTCTAGAGACATGCAGTTCAGAATGGATTCTGCGGCAGCATTCCAGTTGCATTCTTCAAACCTTTTTCTTAATCTCTGTTTCACTGCTACTAATTCTACACTTCATTATCCTTACCTTTCTTTTGAAACCCCTCGCCTGAACTAATTACCAATAAGAAAACACAAACATTATAAATGGACAAAATATATAGAATCATACTGTTAGCATTATTTTAATATTTGATACTATTTGTGGAGTTCGGGCTACAAAATTGAGTGCTTTGCCATAAATCGGCCAATACTTTTAGTAAAATCCTTAACAGTTACACCTTCTAATCTCATTGACTTCAAGGGAATTAGAAGGATGTAACTCTGGTTTAGGATTAACAGAGTACTTTAAATGTCCTGTGGAGATGCCAAACTAACAATATTAGCTATTTAATTCTCTTGCCATGCAGATGAATTTCCTCATGTCTAATTTGTAGTGACTCAGCAAACAAAACCAGTTATGTTTGAATCAGATACTTTAACTATAAGGAGGAGATTGTAACTGGCTTTAACTGAAATTTCAGTATCAAACAATATTGAATGTTGTAAAATGACATAGCGTAGCAACTGGGATGTTATACTAGAGGTCTTTTGTGCAAAATAAAATTATAATGTTAATGAAATAGGCACTGAGGGCAATAGCATATAATTTATTCCACAATTAAAGTCTTAAATCACTTTTGCATATTAAACCAAGATGACAAGCTATGAATTGGTACAACTGCTTCAAAGCATAATAAAAATATACAGCCACAAAGATAAGCAAAATAAGTGTCAGCTTTGCCAGGTGATGAATTTATAAGAAACGACTTTTTTGTGGGTTGAAGCAAAGAAAGGTAGGATGCCTTCGGAATAGTAACAGAACATACAGGTAAAAGGATGGGTTCTGTGCATAACATGATTTATTTTCTTGTTTAATTGATTACAAGGCAAATCTAAGAAAGTTTTGGAGAGATTTAGGATATCAACAAAGTCCCTACAACATGGGTGCAATGCTACACCAGCACGGACATGATTACATCAGAATATGGTCCGAAGATGCTGAGTGTGTGAAGGAAAAGCAGGACTGGCCCAGCATCCTAAGGCCTCCACTCTGAATAGCAGTGTATTCCAGCAAAAGAGGTGGCTAAATAGTCTTTGAACTCAGTGATGAAAAACTGCTGCTCCAATGCCTCTGTGACAGAATTCACTTTAAAGAAGGTTTCCTTCCTGAGTGCAACACTCAGAAACATGGAAGGGAAGGAGTTAACAACTGCCTGGAATGAGAGTTTGATTGACAGGCTGCTTTCTCCTCTCTCTAATTGGCCAGGCAGAACCAGCCCTCAGGCTGATAGTTGATGCTGACTGAGGTTTTTTGGCAGTTGAGTGTGCGAGAGAGTCTGACAAGGAGAGTTAGACAGGTTCCCCTCTAAAGTGAGGAAAAGAAAAACGTTTGCCCTAACTGTAACAACTTTGTCTTAAGGAAGACTTTAAGGCTCCAAGTAAAAAAGCCAGCACGAGTTGAAATTGTTTACACAGCTAAATAGAACTGGGTATGTGTTTTTGGCAGAGTGAGTGGGTAGTAAGTGGAGACTCCTATTCAAGCCAAATAGATAGGATTATGTCTTCTTAGGTGGAGAAGAATAATTCCTGCCCCGTGTCCAGAAGGGGGTTTGGCTCTAAGGAGGACCCCAGATCTATTGTAAAGGGGAAACTAACATCAGGGCACCTGAATTGAAAAGGGAAATCTGTGAAGAAATGTTACTTTAACCAAAGTATTAAACAAAACACCTCTAACTCTTAAGGATTATAAACTCTGAAACTAAGCAGCAAGAAAGCTATTTTGCCTATTACTTTTAAAGTATTTTATTCTACCAAAAATTTTACTTCAGCGATTTCATCCTCTGACTGCCTATATTCCATCCCTGAATCTAGGAGTGGATACCTACTACCTGAGGGAACAAGATACATGCAAATCCACACAAAAATATTTATAAAGTGCAATAGTGAAGAGAACAGATTCCAGCCTGGTGTTCTTGGATACATTTTATCATTACCTGGACTTTTCGGCCGCATTGTAATTTTTGTATTGTATTTATTCAGGCTTTGTACTGTAAGAGATGATCTATTTTTAATATGAAATTGACTATTGTATATTTTGATAAGTTATCCTACTATTGTATATTTATTATATATTAGCCTTGTACTTGTTCCAATGTTCACTATTGCACTTCATAAATATTTTTGTATGGATTTGCATGTATCTTCTTCCCTTAGCTAGTGGGTTTCCACTCCTTGATTCAGTTTCTGTTGAGAGGTGCTTCTCTAGTTTGCAGCTATATTCCATCCCTGCTTGTTCAATAAAGTTGCCATTTCTTTTGAGTTATTTAGCAGCTAATGCTGTTACTGGGAATGGTCTCCTTGCAATAAGAGAATGGGGGGGGGGATTAGCAAGCAAGGAAGACAGCTATGCGAGAGGCTGGTAACCATGGGATCTTGTTCACCAATAATTTATGGAGTCCTTTCCCAAGGATACACACATGAAGCCAGTGTTCTTAATTAAAGGATAATTGTTTTATTTAAGTGGCAAATGCGTACACATAAGATTGCAAACAAACTCACAAGAAGCCTAGGAAAAGCAGTAGAGAAGGTGGAATAGATTCGAGGGATTGCAAAGTGATATTACCTATCTGGAGAGCAGGGAAGTCCGTGGAGGGAGCGCTTCAAATGCCAGCATTCTCGGCCAGGAGAACAAGAGTCTTAGAGCAAACCTCAAGGAAACAGCACTTTGGACCCAATAAGTGTGTACGGAGGAAGAGAGGCTTAGGGAAGTGACCCTAAGGGAGCAGCCAGGAAGCGTGCACAATTTGAATGGGCCAAGGCACTAGTCTTATAGAGTAAAATGTGCCCTGAGGTGGGATGGCCCACCTAGCTGTTAGAACAAAGACTCCAATAGTCAGTTCCTGGGATTACCTTGATTGGTAGCTGCCGGGGCGTGCGAAAGAGAATAGTGCTGCACAAAGGGGCAGTTTGCTAATGAAGTCCATTGGAGCTATGTTGATGAATTTAGTTGGGGAATGTACCTGCCCAGGAATGAACTGTAAATACTTATGAATGCCATTTGATTAGCTCCTCAATCAAGGGCAGGAGATCTCATCGTGGAAGGAGGGAAAGGAATGTGTTAAGTGGGTATTACTCTGCAAGACCTTTGTTGCACTGGATTCCTTAGGGGCTAGGGAGACTGCAAATCTAATCACCGTGAATCTCTCTGCATTCCTATGCAGCATTCCATTCATGCCTGGGTCTCCCGGGCGGGATTCAGCAACTTGGGTGCTGACCTCATGATAGGAAGCGCCTTCCTAGTGCAATATAGTGGAAGCAAACTCGCTGTGCCTTTTTTCATGAACTCCATGTTATAATGTTATAAAAACAATTGCAGGAACAGAAATGCAAAACATAGGGTGTAGAAGGATTTTCTTTCAAGCTTTGAGCAGTCTAGATCAATGAGTTTTAATTGGAAATAAGGGGGCTACCCCAAAATTCTTTAACAGTCACCACGAGTCGATGGCACATTCACTTCTTATAAATATACATTCTAAAAGAACAATCAATTTACACCACTAATAACAACAGCAGGACTACTCACACCCAAATTCACTGGAAGGCTCTGCAAAACAGAAACATCATATATCAATGTGGGTGTTTTGTGTACTTGCTTTTACATTCTACAAGACAGATGGAGAAATGAAGAAAGCACCAACCCTAGGACAAATGAAGAAAGCACAAGCACTAGTAGAAACTCTCTCAATTGGTTGGATAGAGTAAGGCCTAAGAAGTGGGATTTGGAAGACATGCATTCTATATGAGGAGAGATGGTCCTTAAAGTATGTTGGTCCTAGGTCATCATGAAGGCCTTCCAGGACCAAAGTGGAAGTAAACAAAACGGTTTTCATAATGACTGGTGTATCACTCAGCTCCTGCTGGTAGGTGGATGGCTAGCTTTCACACCAAATTTAGCTTCCAGGTGTACTCAAGAGTAGAGATGGGCACGAACCGCATTACGAACTTCAAAACCCCACAAAAATGGCGCTCGCGCGCTCGCGAACTGGCGGTTCGTGATCGGCCACGGCCAATGAACCAGCATTCAGAAGAGGCCTGGTTCGGTGCGTTCGGCCATGGTTCGGGAAGCCAGACACTCAGGTGCCAGCAATTAATTCACCTGGCAACAGAGCCGGGGGAATGCCTGAACTCTGTCTGCGCTCCTTCTGTCGCCCTGGAATCCCGAATGGAAGCCCAGCTTACCTTGATCGGCAGGTCTTCCTTCCAACCACGGAGCTGCAAAGCGGTTACAAGTTGGGAGAAGACATCCAGGAGAGGGAGGGGGAAGGGGGTGTCCTGTAGCCTGTAGCCATGGACACTCCAATCTCATCCCTGCAAACCCTGATAGGCAGCTCTGGTGGACAAACACAGACCTCCTGCGTTGCTCAACGGGACCTGTGCTTATAAATAGCCATGGACTCCCAGGCTGGGTTTTACTTTCTGTGAGCAGCGGAGTAGGACAGAGCTCTTGCTTGCCACTTGCTAGCCTTTGGGGAGAGAGACTGAGAGTATAATTCAGCTTGGATTTGGGGGATAGGGATCTACTCTGGTTCCAGGGCTGCTGCCTGGCTCTGGGGCCAAGCTCAGTGGGCACCTTGGCTGAGGGCTCACATTGATTATTGATCAGTGCCTGATCGGGTCAGGTCTGTGGGAGTGGTGGGCTAGGGATCCTTGGAGGAATGGTTGGGGTTCAAGGAAACATCCAGCCCATCTCCATCCCAAACTACCGGTGGTGCTGTCCCTGCCTGCAGTTCACCCATCAGTCTGTCTTCCATTGCCAGCTCTGTGGCACATCCAGCAGCAACCCTTCATCCTCCCTCCCCTGGAACCGTTAGTGGGCCACGGTTCAACCTCAATGTTTGGAGGCACTTTCAGTCCCTTCCTACTGACCCCCGTGTGGTGCGGTGCTGTGTGTGTGAGGGTCTTGTGTGCAGGGGCAATGACCCGAAGCACCTGTCATCTATGGCCCTGACTCGGCACCTGAAGAGGCACCACCCGAGCCTGTGATCTCTGTCCTCGGCCAGCGTAACATCCGTTGGGGGGAGACCGAGGGCCACCAGCTCGTCTGATCCAGGATTGATGGGAGGGTCTCTGGAATGAACCCAAGCAAGAAGCCTTGCCTCAAGGGTGCAGCTGGTGGGAGCGGGAGGGTCAGGGAAGTTGTTCCATCGGGGTTGGGGGCGGCTCCACTGAAAAGGGTGAGGTCAAGGGCTCAGGAGGCGTTCGTTTGTGTGGTGGCACAGACGATTGCCCTGCAAGACTTCCCCCTATCAGTCATGGAGGACGTGAGCTTCCAACTGCTGCTCCAGCACTCTGCCCCATGGTTCTCCATGCCATCACAGCGCACCGTTGGGCATCTCATGCCTGCCCTGTATGAGGCAGTGCGAGACATGGTGCGCAGAGACCTGTCGGCCGCCCAAAGCAGAACAGTGTACTTCACGGCCGACCTGTGGAGCGGCTGCCATCACGGGTACCTTGCCATCACTGCCCACTGGTGGCAACCAGAGGACCTCCGCCTCCTCAGGCCAAGATCTGGCAGCCATAAAAAGGAGCCCAGCTTGACACCGGGCTACAGGGCGGTTCTTCTTCAGGCCCAAGAGATGGACGAGGTCCACACTGGGAAGAACATTGCCACCACCATCAAGGTGGCTCTGAGGGAGTGGACGTCCAAGGTGGAAGGGTTTGTCCGTGGCTTCATGGTCATGGACGTGGGAGCCAACATGTTGGCAGCCCTGAAAGAGGCATCCCTCCTGGGCCTGGTGTGCATGGTGCACAAGCTGCACCTCATGATGCGGGATGTGCTCGGGCTGGGGAGCAAGCCGAGGGACAGCTGGGACAAGGGAACCTTGTGGACGCGCAATCTGCTGGACAGCTGCCATCGCATTGCTTCCCACTTCTCCCGCAGCATAAACTCTTCCTGCAAGCTGTTACAGAGGCAGGGGGAGGCAGGGGACCCCGAGCACCAACTCTTCCAGGACCTGCCCATCTGCTGGAACTCCACCTGTGACATGATATGTCATGTGGTGGAGCAGAAGGGCGCGTTGGAAGACATGCTGTCCTCTTCGGATGTGCTGAGGAGGGGAGAGGAGTTGAGCCTCAGCTCCATGGACTAGAGAGCCCTTGCCCAGATGTCCCGGATCCTGAAACCCTTCAAGGATGCCACTGAGCTCTTATGCTCCTTCCAGGTCAGCCTGGGTCAGGTCCTCCCTCTGATCCACGGCCTAGACCAGTTTCTGGCCCAGGAGCTCCAGCAAGGGCAAGAGCTTCTCCCCAGGGTCCGGGACTTTGTCTGGAGGATCCAGGCCTGTGTCGCTGAACGCCTGCATCCTCTACGCTGCGAGGCGCCGTACCAACTCACCTCCCTCTGTGACCCCCGCATCAAGGGCAGCATCACCACGCAGGTGGGTCAGATGCAGCACTGGAAAAAGGAGCTCCACAGAGTGGTGCTCCGTTTCCAGAGAAAGAGGGCAGGAGAGAAGGAACTGGGCAGCGGCGAGGGGCAGGCGGTGGAGGAGGAGGAGGGGGAGGGGAAGGGAGAGGAGGTGGGAAGAGAGCCACTCCAGGGTAGAGCCACCCCAATGGACACATTCGATTTCTGGGCCTCGTCAGTGGGCTGCGTGGTTGGCTGCTGTACGGCGGATGCATCCCTCTCAGTGGAGGACTTGGCGGGGGCCATGGTGTGTGAGTACCTTTCTGAGCCCATCGAGCCCCCCCATGCCAACCCGTTGAAGTATTGGGTGAGGAAATCTGACCAATGGCCAGACCTGTCCATTATCGACACCAACATCCTGTCTTGCCCTCCCACCAGCATGCAGAGCGAGCGGGTGTTCTCCCACCTGGGAAACCTCCCCCATCCCCATCACGCACGTCTGCACCCAGACCTGGTGGACATGTTGACGTTCATCAAGGTGAACCTCAACCTACTGGGGCACCCTCCCATGGACCTGGACCTACCCGGGCTCTGAGCCACCCTGGGATTGTAGCCAGCCCAGCTCGTCCACAGTGGGCTCAAGCCTCCCTCACAAGCTTCCATGGCTGGTGACCCTTTGCCCACCTCTCCCAGACAAGTTCCTGTTCCCCTCTTCACACCTCTCCTTCTCTGGATCTGCTCAGATGCCTCCCAACCTCTCCAGTCTTTCCCATCCTGTCATTTCCGTGAAGGCAGGAAGGTGTGGTGCTGCCAGCTGATGCTGCTTTTGGGGTAAGGAACAGCTCTGCTGCTGTTGCCGATGTGAGAGTGGCACTGTACGGTACCCTTCCTTCCATGGCACCTGGTGTCCCCTCTGAGCAGGGGGAATGGGTCCCTCCCACCCTTTCCACGAAGGCAGGAAGTTGGGTGCTGTTTGCTGCCGCCGCTTTGGACCATGAGGGGCAGCTCAGAAACTTTAGTTTAGCTTGACAGGTTTGAGCTGCACGGTGCATCCCTATCTATGTGTACCTGCTGTCCTCTCTGAGCATGGGGGGAATGGGACCCACGACCAGTCACGTGTCCTTTCCATGAAGGCAGGAAGGTGGTTGAGGTCTGCCGCTGCTGCTTTTGGGCATGAGGGGCAGCTCAGGAGCTGTTGCTGGTGTTAGTGTGGCACTGCATGGTACCCCCCTTTCCATGGGCACCTGCTGCACCTCTGAGCAGGGGGGAATGGGTCCCTCGTCCTCACACCCTTTCCGTGAAGGCTGGATGGTGGGTGCTGTATGATGCTTCAGCTTTGGGCCACGAGGGACAGATCAACTGCTGTTGCTCATAAAATTGCATGTCACGGTGCCCCTGCCAACAGCAGCGGCGGTCCCCTCTGGGCAGGGGTGAATGGGTAATTCCACCACAACGAGTCACGTCCTTTCCGCGAAGGCAGGAAGGTGAGTGATGCTGGCAACAGCCTCCACTGTGACACAGGGGGAGTGGACAAGCCTCTGCCACAGCAGTCTGCGCACTCCTTCAAGGTGGATGTGGGATCCCTCTGTCCTGGTCCTGCTGCGCAATGCAGCCAGGAAGCCTCGGGCTCGGCCCTCCTCTCCCACACAAGTACACGGTCCCTCTGTGGAACACTGAGTCCCCTCCCACTGATCTCTCCAGTCCTGTCCTATTCCATCCTTTCCACAAAGGCAAGAAGGTTGTTGATGCTGGCTGTTGCCGCAGAGTTCCTCAGTGGGACCCTCCAAATGACATCTCCTCTCCCTCCCGTCCTTTCTGGGAAGGCAGGAAGGTGGGTACTTTTGGCTGCCGCCACAGAGTAGCTCAGTGGGAACTTCGGAGGAGGCCTCACAGCTGTTGGTGGATCTTCCCACTTCCCCTCCAAATGACATCTCGTCTCCCTCCCGTCCTTTCTGCGAAGGCAGGAAGATGTGTGCTGTCGGCTGCTGCTGCACTGTTCCTCAGTGGGACCCTTGGGAGAGGACCCTCGCTTGCTGGGGGATCAGGCCCCTGTCCAAATGACATGTCCTCTCCCACCCATGCTGGGAATGCCAGCGCGCTCCTCTTTGGCTTGTCGGGTGGGCACATGGGGGGTGCCGCCGGCAAGCAGCCAGACCCCCCGCCCACTAAAGGGGAAGTGGCTTGTTGCTGCCTCCCCATGGCCGAGAGGCCCGGCAGCCGCCGTCATCACCCACCTTCTGTACACTGGGCCAACATCAACTGGTGGCTGTAATTATGTCGAGTGGGAGTTTCCTGGGGGCCTTGGATTGGAGAGGGTATAACTCCAAGATCCCTTTTGCAATCTTGTCCAAACTTGGGTGATGGCTGTAGGAGGGGCTGCAAAAGACTCCCCAGGAATATGGGCTCTGTAAGTGCCACGGGGGCCATTCCATGCCCAACGAACTGCAAACCATGAACCGGTTCGGCAACGGAAAATGTTAGTTGCGGTTTGCGATCTCGGGATCATTGTTGGCACCAAACCGCGAACCGCTGGTTCGTTAAATTTTTTGGTTCGTGCCCATGTCTACTCAAGAGCAGTCCCACAGAGTTCATTTCAGTAAGCCAACCTGGAAGCATGAGTCAGCATGGCCAGATCTGTTAAATACAAAAGAATTGATGATCTATACTATAGATGTAAATGATAAAAGATAATAACATGATAAAAGTGTTACTCTCTTATTTACTCTCTTTTGCTAGATTTCAGTGACACTTGCTTCCTAATAATGCATTTAAAACCAGGGTGTTAGGCATTGATCCTCCTCCCATGGATATTAGGAAGGTATTTCAATGCATTGTACCTATAAATATTTGACTAATGAATATTGCATTGGGGGAAAGATTAAGCTGGGTATTCGATTCCCATAGCACTGATGGGTAAAGACAGATTCTATATACAACTTTCTTCAAACTGTTATTAAATCAATGATACAATGACTCATGAACTAGATACAACAAAAAAGCCAACCCCATTCTTCCACGGATCTTTTTCCCTGTGGTGTATTTGGTGAACAAGAAATGCATATTGCATCACCAAAGGGTCCAGTGGGCTTGTGGAAATACATATGTTCAAAAAATAAACACACACACACACACACACACACACACACATACATAATATAGACACACCATCCAGCACCGTGAAAACACCTTCATTTTCTGAAATACTACTCTTTTTGTAGGAGCTAGAGAGTTACCTGCTAGATAGCCAAAAACCCCAGTTCTGCGCAAATGTTACCGGGGAAAACTCTCTTGTTCTGAAATACTGTCTAGTGCTCTCATTTTTGGCCATGTTTACCAAGATAAGTTCACCAGCAGGTCCCGATGGAGTTAGACTCCAGTGTCTGGTAACTGAGGCTGTAAAGAACATCATGGGTCCATTCTCAGCTACTGTGGCAGATTCCAATTAGAAATCTTTATCCCATGGTTCCCCCATATTGTTTTTAAAGGGCTATCCAAGCTGTTGAACATTACAATTTCTACATTATTTCAATCCATGTTCCCCAAATCTCACTATGTATGTCCCTTCCTGTTTAACCAACTTTGCCTTTATATAAAGATTTGTAATCACCTAAGTATTTTTTTAATGTTTTCCAAGACTATTTGGATAAACAAGGTAATATTTTCAGTACAAGCTTTTAGACTTCATGTCCTTTAGAAATCTTCTATTTGTAATGCTTTGGGCTCACGGTCAGCGACAGACAGTTGCAAACTCAAAGGTGTGAATGAGGTGATGTATATTTTCAGTAAAGCAGTGCGTCCAAAACTTCTCTTGGTGACAGCGTCAGAGAGCAAGAGCAGACACTAATTCTGGGTTTGTTGTGTGGAATCAAACTAAATAAATGCAGCTGGCTTAATGTCAGCCACTGTGGCCCTAGCCACAAGGGAAGAGGAATCTGCTAAGTGACAACCACATCCTGATTATTTAGGTTACATATGTGTCCTTGACAACCTACCCAAAAGACTGTCCAGCAACAGGACTGTCTGCCGCTCAGTTTCTGTGTCCTCCTGAGGTGGTAACCTGTATCCTCTTCTTATTGTCTCCGCTGAGACGAGGTGCCTCCTTACTTAAAGAAGAAAGGAGAAAAGGGAGGGATGGTGCTGAAGTTCTAGCTGCACATTATAACATCCTCATGTCTGAAGGAACATCACAAGGACTTTGTATCACATGAGTGATGAAAGTTTTGTGCCTGTCACACCCACACAGTGGCTCTTTTCTGTTTGCAACAACATGCAGGGAGGAATGGATGCAGCCTCCCCTGCTGCTGTTTTTACATCCCCCAAAATTGCCCCACGGAGCCACTATTGGCTCCCCTGTCAAAATCACATTTCATAGTGGAGCCAATAGAGGCTCTGTGGGGCAGCTGGGAGGAGAGGCTTGGCTGCTTCACTTCTCCCCGTCCTGTGGCCCCAAAGAGAAAAGACCTGCTGTGTGCCTGGGAGGCACAGAACTCCCTCTGCACAAAGTCCTCATGTTGTTCTCTAACAAATATGAGGACTTTGTAATGTGTAGATGGACCCTCTGTATGGGAGGGCTTAGAAGGAGGATAAAAAGTGAAGGTTTGAAGGTGAAAGATAAAGGAGAAAAATAAGCAAGGACAGCCATGGTAGAGGAATAAACTGTGAAGAGGAGATGGGCAAGGGACATTTTCATTCTTTTCACTGCATCCTCCTTCCTTAGTGAACTTTTGAAGGCCACAGTTTTCATTTATTGAGGAGAAGCATAACTTAATAGTCACTGGTTTGCTACTTCAGTGGTAGCTTTAGAAGGCACCCCCCCTAGCACTTCACTAGAATAGGTCTGCTTTGACAGGCATCTTTCAGTGACATTGGTAGAAGTTGAGCAGGAACATCTTGTTGCCTTTATCTGAAGTGCTGTGGTTTTTAATCTAGTTCTTATCGTTTTCATGCACCACTTGTAGTACACTATGTGCTCTGACTAAGCTTTAGGCACATCTTGCTGGGTAGAGATTTCTGCATAATATCTGATTGCTCAGTGCTTTTAGGTGATTTATTAGCCGTCTCGTTTACATTTCCATGTGTACTCCTGTCGGCAATTTATCATCCTGTAGGAGCCTTGAAAGGGAAAGTTCTGAAAATCTTTGTTCTGGTCTGGAGAAAAGTACAGTAATTACATAATTTTCTATTCTAAGTTTTAAATAATAGACTATTCATAACTAGAGATTTGGGACACAGCCAGATGTGGCCTCAAAACTCGGGAGGATTCCCAATGAATAATTGCATGATTGTGATCTGTGTCAAAGAGGGTAAGGAGAAACTCATGTATCATGTGCACACACTCATATCTAAAGTAGGAATGAGGAGTATCTGTTTTTAACACTTAAAGTGAACTGGTGAATATAACTCGGTTTTGACTCTCCCCCTCCTTCTTTACTGCATTTTATCATTTAAAGTATTTTTCTCCCACTCCGTTTCTGCTATCAGAAGTGATCCAGGCTGGAAGAGAAGAGCAAGGAGACTAGCAGAAGTAAAGGGAGAGGTTTAGCTCCCCTTACCCACATGCACTATTTTTTATTTTTTAAAAGCTCAAACCTGTCCCCACTTTAGATGTGGTGGACACTTGTAAAAATGGATTCTCCCACTAACATCTGTTCAATAAAGTCATGAAAATTGTGACATGGATTTCAACAGATTCTTCTACTTTAGGCTGCCTGTGTGGGAATCTCATATTTGGATACTTATTAAAAAAGTGTTCAACAACAAATTTAAACAACTCTCCAGTAGTTGTTACCAAACTACAAACTTTTAAGATCATAAACAGGTGGTATTTAACTCCTAAAAAACTATTTCAAATTTACTCCTCTTTATCCCCTCAGTGTTGGGAAGGCTGTGGAGAGGTTGGAACATTCTCTCACTGTTGGTGGGAATGCCAACATGTTGTTAATTTTTGGAAGAAAATCCTCACTTCGATTAAAGACATCACTAACTACACAATCCCTCTAAAGCCTGAATTAACCTTTTTGGATCAATGGGAGGACCTACTCATTCCCAAAATAAGAAAGGACCTTATAACAAGCCTGCTAACAGCTGCAAAGAGTGTTATTGCAACTTATTGGAAAAGTAATAATGTTCCAACATTATCTGTCTGGCATAACAAGATCTGGGATCATTTCATTACAGAAAAATTGAGTGACAAAATTTATCAAGCCGAACACTTTCCCAAAAGCACTAATTTTCAGGAGAAATGGTCTCCATTCTATGAATATCTGGAAAACAATAATATCTGGGCGGTATCAGTTTCACAAATCTGTTTTTGAATTGCTATAATGTAGTTATTAGAATCTAAGCTTTATCACTGTTACTTTACATTGTATATAGTATTGTTATTTGGTTATTGGTTGTGTTTTAGTTACCAATTGTTACTTGTTAATCTGTGCTATCTTGTAATTTATTGTATGCATTTTATTAATAAAATTTTGTTTAAATTAAAAAAAATGTTCAACACAAATCAGCAATGTTGCAAGTTGGGTTGAGTTAGAACTCTACTGCCTGAAATGCTACTTTTGTACATATAGGGAGTTTTATTTATATAGACTAGCACTCCCCCTCCCCATGAAGTAGGAAGAGGTGCTGTACCATGTGATTGCTTCCACATAGAAAGTTTTTACAGCACGAGGATATTTATTCCTTGCATTGAGCTTTACTGGCCACAAGGCATTGCTGTTCTGCCCACCGTGATATAATCCTACCAATACATGGAAGACTCAGAGAATTGTAGGATTTGAGTCCAGTGTTACCTTAGAGACCAACAAGATTTTCAGAGTATAAGCTTTTGAGAGTCAAGGTAATAAATAACAATGTGCTTATATACTGTGCTTCTAGAAAGATTAGCGCCTGCTCAGAGAGTGAACATAGTCAGTGTTATTATTTCCACAATACAGCTGAAGAGCTGGGGCTGAAAGGATTGGCTTTCCCAAGGCCACCTGCTGTGCTCATGGCAATAGTGGGAGTGGAACCAGCAGAGTGCTGACTTACAACCCAACCACTTAAAAACACCATGTTACAGCTGCTCTCACTGCCTCTGGACTCAAATCCTGCTGTTCTACTGCAGGCCAACATGGCTACCTATCTGAAACTACCTTCAGAGAATTATGTGGCTGCTGAGTGTACAGGATTCCCTTTTCACGTGTTACTGTTTTCTTCCAAAACCAGACTTCCTACACACTTTCAGTTGTGGACTAAAATATGCACCAGTTATGTGGGGATGTTATTTGTGTACAGCAGCATGCAAAAAAAGGTCGAGTCTGAGTACTTTTTCTAGGAGCCACTTCAAAAGGATGCAACAGAAGAGCAAGTGTTCATGCCACTTTTTGAAATTAGTTTTTCAAGGCTTGTATTTGATTTTGGGTACTTCAGAAAACTAGGTACTGCTTGTTGCAGATAGCAGTGGAAGTGTTGCCTTTTTTCTTGATTCCAAAATAAGTCACAGAGTATTCACATGGGCATGCTTCATATAAGTGAGAGAAGACCCAAATGGTTGCCCCAAGAACGGCATTTCACTGTTTAGTGGTCTGCTAGGACATTCTTAGCATTATATAACATCCTGCAATTATATAACATTCTGCAATCACATTATTTCAGTTAGGCTACATTTGTTGTTATTGCTGACATTCTGTATTATTTGTATAATAGATGGTAGTATAAGTTATTATATATCACAATGGCATCTGTTTACCAGAAAGGGTACCTGCGTTGTGTCCTTGTTCCTAGTCAATCAGTATCTCTACATTGCCTTTTTGAATTGTCATATTCAGCAGCTTTCATATTTTAATCCACAAACTGTAACTTCTGTAACTTCCTCTTTGGAGGAATATTCTGTAACTCCATCCCATGTTTTCATGGCAACTTTTTGGTGCTGCAACGTATTTCAATGGAGCCAATGCAAGTCAATTGGCAATGGAACTTTCCTGGGGGCAGCTGCTTGGGCATGTATAACTCGGCCATCCTAAATTCAATCTTCACCAAACTTGGAAGGTGGCTGGAGGAGAGCCTGTTGAAGACTTCCTGTGAGTTTGGTATCTCTGACTGTCAAGGGGGCTATTCTACAGCCCCAGGAAATGACAAACCATGAACCAAACCACTCTAAAGTTCGTCACGGTTTGTCAGAAATGCGCTCCCACGAACTGCCAGTTCATGAACCACGAGCCTCAGGCAATCAGTTTATTGAGGTAGATTTTATTCATGGCAATATCTTGAAGAAAAAAAGAAAGAACCATAGTCTAAAGAGTTACTTCTGTATACCAACGGCCTGCTAATCTGGTATTAAGGCTTCACGTGGGTGTGTGGATGAGGCCTTCATGGCAGGAGCTCTGAGATACACATCTTTACTCTTGGAAGGCCATGACATAAGAAGCAGAAGGATCAACCAAGAGACACAGACAGAGGAGGAGCCGGGAGGCTTCTAACAAAGAGTAGCAGCATATGATCAAGGGAGTTATACATACAGAGACAAATGCAGCACCCCCTAGTGTCCAAGGCGTGCTGAGTTGCTTGGTTCATCAGTGGCCCCTATAGCTTCTCCCTTTTTCCCGCTTCCTTCTCCCTCTGTCAGCTTCTCCCTGGGAAAAGTCTGATTGAGTTGTGTAGTGGTTGCTGGCGGGGCTGGGCCTGGTTGAACAGTGGCTACCGGTGGGGCTGGACCCAGTTGTGCAGTGGCTGCTGCTGGGCCTGGCTATGTCATGGCTGCAACTAGGGCCAGGCCTAGGGTTGCCAGGCCTAGCCTGGCAACTGGCTGGAAGGCTGGAGCCAGGGACATACGATATGAGGTAGCTGTGATGTCACTGACATTGCTAGGTCATTTCCTGGTACAATTTGGAAGTGACAAAGGTTCACTGTAGTAGTCACCATAGAGTTTCCAATTATTCCTAGAGTCCTAACAATTTTTCTTCTGCCACTACTTAAAGCAGTGGGCAATGCAGCTTGCCTACAGGAGTCCATTCACCATAGTGGGATAGAGTTGGGGATGAGCCCAGGAACAGTATATTATGCATTTAGGCCCTCGGGCTGGACAGGTCTCAGTCCTTTTCTCAGACAGAAATTCTGATAGAATGCTAAGACAGGAAGGCGCTGAACAGCCGATCTTCCTCAGCCCTGACTTGAATGCCCCCTCACTCTGGAAGTAGCTACAGTTTTTATAATGCCTCAGGCAGAGGGGAGGCTGGAGCTGAACTGTATTTTGTCCAAGTCCCGCTCCAGGTTTGCTCAAAGCTGTACCTCTAAATAGGGAGCAAATATTCTTTTTCTCTGGTGCACAGCCAAGTAAATTAGGGTTTCCAACTCCAGCCTGGGAAATTCCTTGAGATTTGGAGGTGATTCCTGTTGAGGGGGAAATTTGGGTATGGATAAATGCATGAGGCACAAACACCAAGGCCAATGCAAGGGTCAGTCTTTCATTTCATGCACAGATGCTCCTGTGAAGGTATGTTGACAATTGTATGGCACATTTGTTTTTTTAGTGTATCCTGAACCAAAAGACATCCTTGGCTTTTAAATCAGTGCAGGACAAAGTTTTAAGAATGAACAGACATCTCTTTAAGCAGGAGAAGCAGAATGTCTTCAGAAATGTGTAATGGCAGTTATTAAGGAGGACTCAGGCATTTATTCTTTGTATAAGAATTGGGTTGTTAGAAGCATGTCTCTGTTTTCATCTGTTAAATGTTGGCAGGTATGAAATAGACAAAGTGACATGAAATGGTTATCTGCTGCGAACATCTGTAGCAAGGTCAGGTGGAATATTTCATTTCATTGGGACTAGCAACCGACCCTAAAAAACATGGAAAACTTCATTGCTTATGACAGTATTGCTATTAAATGTATAATACATTAATATTTAATTATAATATATTATATATAATATATATTGTGTACATTATAATTATATAGATATGAATTATTATTAAATATAATTTAAGAATGTTAATTATAATTAAATGCCTTTTGAATCATGGAACAAGAACACAAATGTCTAATTTTATGCCATGTTCTATGAGATTGAGGATCAGGTTTATGGGTAAGCATGGGTAAGTCTTCCCCCCTGCCCCTGGCATAGCAAGTATATTCTGTGTTTGGTTACTTACCTGGTACTGTTGATAGCTCTTGATGATGAGACAATAGTCCAATCACATTGCTGCCTCAAGTGTTAATGAGGCAGTTAGGGAGGCTTTCTTGACTAGAAATGGAGGTTGTTGTGGATGTACTACTACCACTGCTGCCCATCTCCTTAAAACCTCATATTTTGTTTAGCTGACTGCGCATAACAATAGTTTGCAAGCACTGAAATGTTGTACTAGCATTCACAAGAAAAGTGTCACCTCGGAGAAGCTTTAAAAAGGTTATTTTTAATTATTTGTAAATACACTTTATCATTTATTTTTTAGAATATTGCTTATTAAAATACATTCTGCTGTGCAAATCTCACTGTGGGCATGGGCTGTAAACCATTGGTATGAACAGAAAAATTGCCATCTATGTACATTCAGGAATCATGAATGAGAACCACACGTTTAACAGGTTATACTGAAGTGAGAAGGTATGTCTGTGTGTGCACATATATACACACAGAATTTTCTACAGCTTTACTCTTGCATTCAGCAATTAAAATGGTAATGAATTTCTGGAGAGCTTGTAAAGCAGACTGCATTTTCAGTGAGGAAGATGCTGACCTAAAAGTAAATTTCGCTCATTATGTGAACTTGATGCCATGTACCAGTTGAGTATAGTTGGGTCCTATGTTTTCCTTTTCATAACTAAGAATCATTGTCTTCTCTTTACTGTTGTTCCAAAATTAAGTGTTCCGTTAAGAGCTCAGAATTCCTTTTCATTGCATTGTGTCCGGTTTGTTTGGTTGCCCTCCTGTCCAGTATTTCTGTCCTTGTCTATTTATCCCAATAAGACTTTCCTTTCCATCCAGTGCTAATTTTTTTCAGACAACTCATCACACCATCCAATTCAAGACTTTAAAGTACTCCACACACCCGGCACTATATGAAAATTTGACAGCGGTATTCATTTTTTAAGCTTAACCCTTAAATAATATAAGCCCTTGGGTGTTTCGAAGTGGCAAGAGTAAATGAAGCATATTTTCAGACAACTGCAGTCAGAGAGGGCCTCTTGCTGAACTTCTAGGATAATAACAAGAACCGCTAACATTTTCAGGATGGTTTTGAAAGCTTGTTTTACCTGATATGCTAATGCAGATGGAATATGAAAATAGCTTGGTGACTGGAATGAGAAAATGTCTGCATCTATTTTCTTGTCCCTTTGTGGTCTTCTTCACAGTTTATTATTTGGCTAAAAAGAATAAAGCTTCTACTGTCAGCAACACTGTAGGCATTGCACAGTGGCAGCATCAAACTCTTCCCTCCATATGTCACAAGCATTTGCACACACAATATCAAAAACAATGGGGGAGGTGGTGAAGGAACCCCTCCCTTGGGCTTCCCTGGCATTGTATATTTGATCCTGTAACAGTGGGTGCAACTTTGTTACTAGTTGCAACATTAAAATTATTGTTTTTTAGTGAAATGAAAATAAATTTATTGATAAAAATAAAATATGGTGTTTTCATGGAGAAAGAATTGTATGACTGCAGAAACTTAAAAAAACACTTGCACAATTTAAAGCTTGCTGATAATGGCTCTATTGCTTATTTGGAGCTGACATAAGTCTAAAGGTACGGTATTTTAAAACTATATATTTACACTTCTGACAATGAATAGTAGAGAGTGCTTCTCCACCAGTGGTCTAAAGCAATTGGGAAATCCATCCATACATCAAATATAAATGAAGGCTGTAATACATGCAATTTATATACGTTAGGAATAAAGGAACATTCAGCACGGCATACAAGGAAAATCTTTTGCTATCTGGTAATCTGTAAAGGCTAACTGAACAGTGAAGATAAGAGACAAATGAGTTAGCAATGAGAATTTTAAAAACAGTAACAGTCTTAACAATAACAGCTTCAGTGGAATCAAATTAAGTCTGTATAAGTTTTGGCATTTTGGAGTCTGCATATGAAAAAGGGCCATTTCCACGTGCCCTTATAAAGGACGGCCCACTCACCGAGCACTGGCAGTTTCCCCCCAGGAATCCAGACATCTCCAATTGCAAAAGGTTTGCAGGCCGTTTGGCTTCTGGTTTTTTTGGCACCTTCTCTGGGAATGCACTTTCTGTGGTCACAGAAAAGGTGCCGAAAAAATGGAAACCCAATGGCCTGCAAGCATTTTGCAAATGGAGACGTTGCCAGTGTTCCATGAGTGGGCCATCCCTTTAAGGGCATGTGGAAACATCCAAGGTGAGGGGAATAATGCAAGAAAAAGCTTTAGACTTAAATGGGCGAATAACAATGAAACACAAACATTATCAGCTGTAGCCCACTTTGTCTTGTTCATGTAAAATTATCTTCAGGTGGCAGAACTTTAGAACTATAAGAACTGCTTTATGCAGGAGTGGAAATAGTATCCTCTGAGGTGTAGTTAGGTGTGTTTACCTGTCTTACTTGTGATCACCCTTCAGTCCTTCTCAACTTTCTTTGTTATTAGGGTTGCCAACTGACCCAGGCACCCAGAGGGAGACTGGAAGTGGGGAAATGAGGGGTGCCATCATGTTGATGGTGTGATGTCATTTGTAGGGCAAACTGGGAAATTATATCACGTTGTCAAGATAACACATTTTGGCTCATTCTCCCCCACCCCACTGCCCTAATAAGCAGTGGGTGAGGGGGGTGGGGAGAATGGCACTGTCCTGCTTGCCATGGTGATTAGATTGGTTGTGTATGACATATGGCATTTTTTAGTTGAGACATGTATCATACATGAATTTAAAATTTTTTTTAAAATAAATTTCCTCCCTTCCCTTCTTTGCTTTTAACCTTTTGGACAAAATAGTACTTAATATCACACCATTCTAATCTCATTGACTGGACTTCCGGTTTGGGATTTATGGAGGTCTAACGCAGCTCCACTTGCGGAGCTGACCGGACTGCCGTTTTAACCGGCCGGTGGGGTGAAAATAGCCCGCGGCCGACTGCTCTCAGGCGGGGAGCAGGCAAAGAACACTCAAGACCCTAGGGTGAGTTAGATCTCAGACGAGGGGGGGGGCTCTACACAACGGGTCCCCTCCCGATCCTTGAGGTCCCACCTTGCGACGGGTCGGCTATAATCTCTGCGGCAGTTTTGGGGCCAATTCGGCTGGCATAAGACCTACATACCCAAGCTTCGATTGGGGGAAGAAGCTGAGAGGAGAACTTAAAATTGAAACAGCGATTACAACCCGAGAAAAGTGAAGAGAAGGTAAAGATCATTATCTTCTGATACGGGACAGATTGATAAAAACAGAGAGGAAAAAAAGTAGATTTTTAAACTGCAACAGACTAGCGAAAAGGAGGGGAAGACTCGGCAGGAATTGTATTTGAAAAGAGACTAAGTTTAAAGAAGTTATTAAAGAAAGCGGACTATTGTTTTGAATACCTGTGGCTTTGGAGCTGTGAGAAAAAGACACCATCGCGAGATCTGCTGTGGGAAGACGGGAGACAGGAAGTGCGTAATAACAATAGAGCAGCTGGAGAGAAGCGGCCCTTGCTGGAGGGCAGGAAGAAGGGAAGGGGAAGGGTCGCGGCTTCAGCGGAAAAGGAAGTAGGCCATCTTGGATTACAAAATCATAGAGAAACCATAGAGAAAAGACGCCCAACATTTTGGACTCTTTAAAATTTAATTTTCGCAAGAAGACCGGGACATTTAAAATAGAAAAACGTTAAATTTTACGCCACGGAGTTAAGGAAGAGAGCGGATTCGTGGGAGCGAGCTAAAGCAAGCCCCACGATGTCAAAAAAAGAGTGGCAATCGGCAATAGAAAACCTGGATAAAAACCTGGACAAAAAACTTTTAGATATGATTAAAGAACTTAAGGACACGAAATTGGAGCTGATAAAAGAGGTTAAAGAGGTTACACAGACAGTAAAATCGGAGCTGTCAGAAGTGAAAAAAGGTATGGAAACAATACGAAGTGAATTACAAGGAACGCAGCAGAGAGTTAAAACAGTAGAAGACGCGATGGAGAATTTAGCAGACACGCAACAAACAGAGATGAGATTGGTGAAGGGGAGAATGTCAGTTGCAGAAACTAAACATATGGAGAAGCAGCTACGTTTTCGTGGCTTGCCAGAAGTGGAAGGAAAGTCAGCGCAAGAACAGATGACTGAGGTGTTGGCTGAATACCTGGGGAAGGAGGAGGAGGAAGTTGTGGCTATCCTAGATGTGGCATACCGTGTGAATTCGAGAATAGCAACCCAAAGGAAACTACCAAGAGATGTGATTGTGCAGTTTACAACACGAAATATGAAAGAGAGGATTGTGACAAAACAGTTTCAAGATCCATTGGAGATTGATGGCAAGACGATCATTATAATGAAGGAACTGCCCAGATCAGTGTTATTGGACTGGAAAAAATATAAAGTGCTAATTCAGATTTTGAAGGACATGAAAATCAGGTACAGATGGGAGTTACCGGAAGGAGTGTCCTTTGAGTTTGGAGGGGCCAAAAAACGTATCAGATCTGAGCGAGAGATGGAGCGATTTATTAAGGACAATGAAAAAGACTTACCAACAAGATCATGAATATGGAGTGTAAAGTATTATCTTGGAATGTAAATAGACTAAACTCACCGAATAAGAGGAAAAATATTTTTCACTGGCTACTAAAACAAAAATGTGATATTGTTTGTTTGCAAGAGACCCATATTAGAAAACAGGATGTAAAATATTTAAAATCCGGAAAACTGGGCAAAGAATTTGTAGCGGCCTCCAACAAGAAAAAAAGAGGAGTGGTGTTGTACATAAAAGAGGAGCTACAGCCAAAATTTGTTATGAGAGATGTGGAAGCCAGATTTGTAGCAGTGGAATGTATTTGGAATTTAAAGAGAGTGTTGGTAGTTGGACTTTATGCACCTAACGGTGCAAAGAAAGCTTCTTTGAGGATTTAAGGAAGCATTTAGACGATCTTGCATATGACCAGATAATTCTTGCTGGAGACTTCAATGGAGTGACAGACTTGGAACTAGACAAAAAGACTACAACGGCACAAAAGAAAAGAGGACTATTACCAAAGCTTTTTTTTGAGTTGATTCAACAAGAGACTCTTGAAGATGTATGGAGGAGAGAATATCCTAAAAGCAGACAGTTTACTTTCTATTCTGCAAGGCATTTTACATTATCAAGAATTGATATGATCTGGGCCTCAAAAGACTTAGCGTTATGGACTAAGGAGGTAGAAATAATGCCGATGGTAGGCTCAGATCACAACCCAATTATGTGGAAATTTGGAAAGAGGAGAAAAAGGAAAGCATGGAGAATAAATGAGGACTTGTTACAGGAAAGAGAGAATATGGAAATATTGAGAAGAGAGACAAAGTTTTTTATACAATACAACGTGAATAAAGAAGTACCAACCAATAAAGTTTGGGATGCTTACAAGGCAGTTGTAAGGGGCATACTAATGGATTTAAATGGTAGAGCAAGAAAGAAGAAAGAGGAGAAAAGACGAGAGATTGAGGAGAAAATAAAAGCCAAAGAAATACAGCTAAAAAAGAGACCAGGGAAAAAGAAGGTATACCAGGAAAATTAAAATACTTCAAGAACAGCTAATAGCAATGAGCAACAAAGAATTGGAGTGGAATCTTAAAAGACTGAACCAAAAAGCGTTTGAGGGTGCTAATAAACCTGGGAAGTACCTGGCATGGCAATTGAAGAAGAAAAGGGAAAAGAAAATAATAAATAAAATTTGTGAAGATAATAAAACGTATTTGGAGCAGACTACCATTAGTAGAGCCTTTTATAAATTCTACGCTAAGTTGTATAATAAAAAAGAAGTAAACAAAGAATCAATAGCGTCATATTTGGAGAAAACCAAACTTCCAGAAATCTCGGAAGCTTGGAGAAATAAGTTGAACAGTGAAGTAACTGACGAGGAAATAAGTAAGGCAATACAATCTGCAAATCTAGGAAAGGCGCCAGGGCCAGATGGACTTACGGCTAAATTCTATAAGACAATGGCTAATGAACTGGCACCATTCCTAAAAGAGGTGATGAATGGGGTTTTAAGGGATCAAAGGATTCCAGACACTTGGAGTGAAGCGAACATATCATTGATCCCAAAAGAGGGCCAAGACCTGACTAACGTGAAAAATTATAGACCTATATCGCTACTCAATAATGACTATAAAATTTTGGTGAAGATATTGGCGGAGAGATTGAAGGGGTGGCTCTCGGAAGTTATAGAGGAGGAACAAGCAGGCTTTTTGCCAGACAGACAAATAAGAGACAATTTAAGGACAGTGATCAATGCTATTGAATATTATGACAAGCGTTGTGACAAAGAGGTTGGTTTCTTCTTTGTAGACGCTGAAAAAGCGTTTGACAATTTAAACTGGGATTTTATGTTTGCCACTATGGAAAAGCTACAATTGGGAGAAAGATTCATCAGAGCAATTAAGGAAATTTACAGAGACCAGACTGCAGCAATTGTGGTGAATGATGAATTGACCAAGAAATTGACGATAAGTAAAGGAACAAGACAAGGTTGCCCGTTATCTCCATTGTTGTTCATTTTAGTATTGGAAATTCTGATGATACAAATACGTCAAGATGAGGAAATTCGTGGAATAAAAATAAAGGACTATTCATATAAGGTCAGAGCATTTGCGGATGACATAATGTTAATTGTAGAGGACCCATTGGAGAACATGCCAAGAGTGATAGATAAGATCAAGGAGTTTGGAGACTTGGCAGGTTTTTACATTAACAAAAAGAAGTCAAAGATATTATGTAAAAATATGACTAAGCAGAAACAACAATTATTAACGGAAGCAACGGACTGTGAAGTAACAAGTAAAGTGAAATATTTGGGAGTCGAATTAACTGCAAAGAACATAGATCTATTCAAAAACAATTATGAAAAACTATGGACTCAGATAGAGAGAGACTTGATTAAATGGAATAGACTGAATTTGTCATGGTTGGGTAGGATTGCAGCAGTTAAGATGAATGTGTTACCAAGAGTAATGTTTTTGCTACAGACAATACCAATCATCAGAGACTCTAAACAATTTGAAAAATGGCAGAGGAAAATATCAGATTTTGTTTGGGCAGGCAAGAAGCCTCGAGTGAAAGTGAAAGTTTTACAAGATGCAAAGGAAAGAGGCGGAATGCAACTGCCCAATCTGAGACTTTATCATGATGCAATCTGCCTAGTTTGGTTGAAAGAATGGATGACATTAAAGAACAAGAAACTACTAGCCCTAGAGGGATATAAAAAAATATTTGGATGGCACGCATATTTATGGCATGATAAAGTAAAGGTCAACTCGATGTTCCTGCATCACTTTGTACGGAGAAGTCTATACACAATCTGGAAGAAGTACAGAATTTATCTACAAGAAGGAACCCCCTTGTGGGTGGTTCCATATGAGGTGATAGACCCGAGAGCTGTTGATAATGAACAACAATGTTTAACGTACAAAGAAATAACTAAAACTGAAGTATCTAAACTCAGAATAAAGACACAAGAGGAACTATCACCTAACTATGACTGGTTCCAGTATAGACAGATCAGAGACTTATATAATTCGGACTCTGTAAAGGGAGGTATACGAATAGAGAACTCGGAACTAGAGCAGACCCTTCTTAAAGAAGATAAGAAAAGAATATCCAAGGTATACCAAGTACTGCTGAAGTGGTATACCGAGGATGAGATAGTTAAAACACAAATGGTGAAATGGGCTATAAACTTCAATAAAGAAATAACAATGGAGGCATGGGAATACTTGTGGAAAACTACAATGAAGACAACGACATGTACTAATATCAAAGAGAACATCTACAAAATGATCTATCGTTGGTACATGACACCAAAGAAGATTGCGCTAGGGAATTCGAATACTTCTAATAAATGTTGGAAATGTAAGAAGCATGAGGGCTCCCTCTATCACATGTGGTGGTCGTGTGAGGTAGCTAGGCAGTACTGGGGGGAAATAATAAGAGAAATGAGTGAAATTTTACAATTTCAAATTAATAAGAACCCAGAACTCCTGCTACTGAACTTGGGAATGGAGGGAATTCCAGCCCAATACAGGACGTTGATATTTTATATGACAGCAGCAGCTAGACTTTTGTATGCGCAAAAATGGAAAGTACAAGAAGTGCCAACTGTTGAAGATTGGATTTACAAATTGCTGTATATGGCTGAAACGGATAAGATGACAAGAAAACTGAGAGGTCTGGACTCAGGGCAGTTCAACACAGACTGGGAGAAGCTGAAACAACACCTGGAGAAGAAATGGGAGGTGGGAGGAAAACTGTGGCAGTTTGAGAACTACTGAAGCACTGAAGTAGAGGGGGGAGACTTTACCGGGGGGAGAAAAGATAAATGTGAATTAATAAGCAGTCAGATTAATAGATTGATATATATATAGATATATACAGGTTAACAAACAGAACATAGATAGAAAATAATTAACTATAAGGATTAAATATAAGGATTGATTAACTAACAATATTTTCTTTCTTTTTGGTAAGTTTTGTACCAAACTGAATGTCTGAAGATATAGATGAGTCAAATTGATTGACTACGTGATGAGAGATATATAGAATTATTACAAAAAGATAGAATGAGTAATATATTGAGAATAAGTCAAATTGTTTGATATAAATGAATGTATGATCTATATGGTTTATGATACATAGAAATATTTGAAATTGAAAAATGGGATAAATTGTTTATCTAAGATGGAAACAAAGACTTACAGT
The DNA here is from genome assembly GCF_028583425.1 of Eublepharis macularius. Taxonomy (NCBI): domain Eukaryota; kingdom Metazoa; phylum Chordata; class Lepidosauria; order Squamata; family Eublepharidae; genus Eublepharis; species Eublepharis macularius. The sequence continues at coordinate 76,631,587 of NC_072790.1, read as the reverse complement.
TTGGGCATACAATGTTAAAAATAGTTAAGGATGTACTGCTTAGAATAACGGAAATATATATTTGTTTTAGATAGAGGAAGCTAATAAAAGTAAGGGAAAGGGGACAAAGGGTTGGAAAGCTGTTGGAAGTCAACAAAAAGGGGGGGGAAAGGGAGGGGGTTAGAGATGAAAAAATTGGGGAAAATTGAATGTAAATGTTAAAATAATGGATTCTAACCCAATAAAAAAATTTTCAAAAAAAAAAACTAATCTCATTGACTTAATTTAGAAGGGTTTTGCTTTGTTTAGGATTTGCACTGTTAGTAGTAACAAGGCCTTCCAAAATTAATATGAATCAATTTGTTGATTATAAGATAAAGGCATATTTTGAGGAACTTGGTGTAATTTCAGGATACCCTCGCTAGTACTTCATGAATTTAATTCAGCCATTTAAAAATGTATTAAGGGCTTAATCTAAGGATCAGGTGATCTTGTTTTCTCCTCCCTATGTGCCTTTTCAAATGACAAAACAGATTGCCTGGTCCCACCACGCCCCACACAACATTTTTAAATTGATGTAATCATCTTTAAAATGGTGTCAGAATCCACAGATAGGACCCATGGATGCTGTAATGTCTAGTTTGGTCTTAATGGTGTATCACAATTGCTGCTGATGTTCTGTGTTTGGTGAACTATCAGCTACAAATTGGATGGTGCAATGTAGGAAGGAGGCTCTTTTTTCACTCCCTATGCTGTATGGGAGAGTTTGTGGGAAAAATATGTGACTTACACTGCTGTGAGCCAGCCGGGCCAGGGGCAGTCTGGTATGTTGCTATCTGCCAGTGAGTCCTCTTCAGAGACCAAGGAGCCAGCGGAGCCAGCCCCAAGAGTAGAGAAGCCAATGCCAGAGCCAGCTGTGACATCAAGAGAGCTTGGGGCGGAGCAGCAGGAGATGCAGCCAGGAACCTCAGGGGTAGCTGCCAGAAGTGAGGATGAGAAGAGAGGAAAAGGGATATCAGCATCGAGGAGGGCCAAGTCTCCCAAGCCAACCACAAGACAAAAGATCTGGGTGAGGGCAGCTATGTGGGAGAGATGCAGGAGCTCATGCCTGCAAGCACGGTATCAAGCAGAACTGACCCTGGAGAGTGAGGCGAGTCAATCAGAGGAAGAGGGAACACTTGCCCCTTGCCCTCCCAACCAGGAAGGAGTATAAAAGGAAGCAACTTAGCTCACTACTCCTTGCGACCTGAGCCATGTGCCTGGAAACCTTGCACTGCACCTTGAACCTTGCTTCTCTTTGAACTGACCTCCTGGATTTCGACCTCGTCTTTGCATTGGACCTCTCACCCACCTATCCCTAGTGTGAATTGACTTGTTTGGACTTGACCCGGACCACTGACTCCTGCTCTAACAGATTGCCTTGCTGTTACCTGGGTTGGCCCACTGGTGAGCTAACCTGCCCGGCCAATGCCCAGCACATGCGCCCTGGCCAGAGCACAACATACACCATGGTAGGGGCTTCGGCAGGCCAATTTTGGCTCTCCCTTGTGGTTTATCTTGCTGCAATTTAGCTGATGTTGAACTTCCTTCAACATGCTCTGCCTCCTGGAACTCAGTGAACATGCTCAGTCTTCATTAGGACATTGTGGAGAAGTTTTTGTTCTTTTTTTTTAAAAAAAAGAGAGCTAATTTTGGTTCTCCCTTGTGGTTTATCTTGCTGCAATTTAGCTGATGTTGAACTTCCTTCAACATGCTCTGCCTCCTGGAACTCAGTGAACATGCTCAGTCTTCATTAGGACATTGTGGAGAAGTTTTTGTTCTTTTTTTTAAAAAAAATTACTAATATTTGAGTGGATAGGGGATCCTCACCCAAATATGGAGAAATGTTAGCATTGTCTCTAAGTGGCTCCATTTTGATACCCTGATGATAAGTACTCCCTGTTAGATTTTGTATATAATACACGAACATCAAGACCAGATTTTAAGAAATTTCAATGAGCAACATTAAACAATGGGAAATAATTCCAGAAGTTATTTCACAATTAGCCAAAGTGTCAAACCCGCAAACACTCTGCAGGGCCATATTATTCATAAGGCTGACTAGGCTGAAGTCTAGGGGCTCCACAGGTACTATGGGCTCATCAAATTTTTTTGCTGAAGCACACCCCCACATAAATTACAATTAATTGATTCTCTTATATAACCTCTATTAATAAGATAATTAACTGCTTCCTTATTGAAGTGAAACAAACTGTCTCTTATATTAAAACAATTATCCAGAAATTATATATTTTAATAAATAATAAAAAAAATATTCACTTAAAATATTACAGTATTGAACAATTTTACCCCCAAAATGTTTTCCTGAAGAGTTCTACTCGCGCAATAAAAATATTTTTTAAATTGTGAATAGAATTCTTCAGGAGACTCTCAAAATGGATATAGGGCTATGTACTGTGGTCTAGTACCTACTGTACCAGGGTCAGGTTGTCAGCTATAGTGGGGTGAAAGATTGAAGTGCCAGAAGGGGTCTGAAATACCTGAAAGCCTAAGGGCCTGGCCATGGGTTAATATGGCCCTGACACTCCGCTATTAACCCTCCCAGATATTTGCAAGGAAAGACACCTGAATAGAATGAAATGGAATACTACCATTCTGTACTATGTTGTTCCTTAGATTGCAACATCACATTTTTGGCTCTTCTCCACAATCCCCAAACAACTTCTTAGTAGACCCGTTATGTTAAGTATCTCTCCAGATTGAAAGAGGAGATCATGTCCTAGATGTTGACTGTTCTTCAGCTGTAGGATATTTTTGACCATGTTCTAACCTATTTCTGTGTCTGATAAATTCTATTACTAATGAATTTCCTAAAGTGATCCATTTTACGTCAGCCTTTTTATATAATAACAGTGTGCTTATATATCACTCTTCTAGATAAATTAGTGCCCATTCAAAGTGGTGAATAAAGTCAATGTTATTATTATCCCCACAATACAGCTGGGGCTGAGAGGAATGGCTTACCCAAGGCCATCTGAGGATCTCATAATGCAGTAGTAAAAGTAACACAAAATATTTATCCACAGTCAAAAGGTGTCAGAGATAGAGGAATAGATCCATCCCTGATAGATCCATCACTTTTGCAATTATTCTGTTGGAGCTGGTTGTAGTCTCAGACTGCCTGTGGGTGCTGCACATGTAGTCCAAGGCAGTGGGACTGCTGGCTGTGCCCTTAGTGTGAGACTAACTATGTATGAATTTTAGTTGGAAACTATGAATATATTTTCCTCAACTCCTTATGGATTTGAAATGGAGTAGCAGCAACCTCCAGTTCCTGGAAAGGATTCAGAAAAGGCTTTCCAACTTGTCTTCACTACATCTCATTAAGACCTTCAGGTGGTAATGATTGCATAGCTTTCCTTTGTGTGAAAACATGTGGTGTTTTCAATACTGAGTTTTTTACAGCAAAGATTTAGCTGACTGTTTTTAGTTTGTGACATTTGATTTAATTTCCATATTAGTTTAGATTTGTATTTTCACTCTGAAGCACTATATGGAAATCACCTTACATACTCATAAACTGTTTATGAGAGTATGAGATTTATTAAAAGTCTGTAACAAACTGTATCGAAACACAGTAATTTTGATTAAAAACTCACTGGAGGTTCTCTTCACTATGCAGAGGATTGGAGCCTTATGGATAACTTTTTTGTTTTCTTACATTACAGATAACTCCTTGGACAACACTGAAACTCTTTAACATTCTACCATTGGCAAGTTTGCTCCAGGCAGATAATTTACTGTGAATAAGAAATTCGCCTTGACTGTACTGAAGTACAATTTAGCAAAGTATAGAAAATTGCATGGATCCATCAATGGTAATTGGCACGAGAAAGAGTAATTCCACAGGAGGATAGCTTTGTTGGTTGTGATTCATGTATGCTGCTGCAAGTGGTAAAAATCCCTGCGTCTAGCAGGGCCAGCACAAGGTATTTTACTTTTCAAACGAGGTATTGTTTTCCATATCTGAACCCTAGTTAGTTCTTAAACAGCACACAATGGGTTCATGGAAATGAAATCCTGGGATATAATGTGTCATTTTTAATTTCTTTAAGTATATAATATTAATTAATTGCAAGAGATAGTAGCTTCATGGCAGAATGCATTTTAATGGATGTTATAATTACTTTCCTTCCTTATTAAAAAAAAGAAGTTTTGTGGTATCTCAGTGACTAACAGATTGATTATAGCATAGATAGTTGCTGAATAAACAGTTAATGATTTAATTATATTAATTGAGGTTTGAACAGATACCAGTACAGCTACTGTAAACGATCACTTTACTAATCTCAGACTTCTGAATCATGCATAGAAATGTCAAAAAGGTAGTCCCTTTCATTGCATGACATTTTTGGCCCAATACTTAGATACATACCCTATATCCACATGTGTTGCTCTGGGAACAACCCTACCCACATCTACTAATAAGTAAACCCCATTTAATTCAATGAGGTTTACTCCCATAAAAGTGTTCTTAGGATAGCAACTGTAATCTGCTGACTATTTTCTTCATGCTGGGGGTGGGGTATTCACATGTTTGTTGAGATACCTTAAATGATTTCCTCTCCACTCCATAAAAGACAGGCTCACTGTGGGTGATTCTCCTCTTCTTCTTTTTAAAGCTGTGAGCATGAATAACACTGGATAGGAATAATGCGGTACTTTTACAACCTAGAAAAATCTCCTCCTCTGACAACCCCCTTCTCTCTGCTATGTTAATTTCTGCAGGGGACTGGCTCCTTGCATTCATCAACAGGTGGAAGATTAACTGACTAGCACTTTACCAATTATGCTGTTTCCCCTTCAGACACAAGAGACTGCTAGCATCTTGCAGAGGAAACACTGGCTTTTTTTGTAAGTTTAAATAAAGCAGAGTTTTTGTAAAAGGGACTGGCTGTTAACGGTTTGTGCGCAAATGGAGGATGGCATCATGTGGAAACAAATGCACAAGTTAGGTGGCTGTGGGCAGCCCATATGTAGTATAAAACAAAAGTGGAGGAGGAGGCTGTGGCAATGGACTGGAAATGGCTTCACTCAACTACTAGATAGATAATCATAGACAGGGCTTTTTTTCAGCAGGAACGCGGTGGAACGGAGTTCCGGAACCTCTTGAAAATGGTTACATGGCTGGTGGCCCCGCCCCCTGATCTCCAGACAGAGGGGAGTTTAGATTGCCCTCCGTGCCAGTGGCACCAGTGGCACGGAGGGAATCTAAACTCCCCTCTGTCTGGAGATCAGGAGGGGCGGGGCCACCAGCCATGTGGCGATTTTCCCTGAGGGCAACCCACTGAGTTCCACAACCTCTTTTCCCAGAAAAAAAAGCCCTGATCATAGAGGAGGCTTTCAGGCCAAACAGGTAGTTACTAATAGGTGGGAAGACAGAGGCAGGGAGGAGCAACGATGGAAAGTAAAGTTTGGTTCTCTTCAGGCAGTGCTCCTCTCTTTATTGCCCCCAAGTGGCTGCCTATGTGGGCAGTGCAGAAAACTGGCCCTTGCCTCCAGCTTGTATTAAGCTTCATAGTCTGTAACAGGTAATTGGTACGATCAGGTTTGACAGTACAAATAAAAAATGGTGAATCCAGGTCCTCCCCATTTTCTCCCAGTTATCTCTTACAGGTGACTTGCACCAAGAAAACTCACATTATTTCTCTGTGTATATTTCTCTGTGTACAGCACAAGTTCATACACAATATTTTCTTACGTATGATCTTGAGCTGTATATGAGGTTACGTGGAACAGTAATACTGTGGATCTGTCGGCAGGGATACTTTTCAGGATAAAGAAATGCCAGGCCAGGAAAATTGGATATTATTATTATATCAGCTTTTTGCTAAACTTTTTCATGTAATTAAAATATCCAATAGTTCAATAAAGCAATTTGCTCCTAAGATATATCAAGTAGTTAAATTTCTAATTCGTTTCCTCAACAGAAGTTTTTGCATTCCACGACTTGACTCATCAGCAAACATTTTAATGGTGTCATAATAAAGTAACAGGGTTATGACTCTCCTTACTAATAGAAAATCATTCAGTGTATCACGTACTAACCCAGGGCTATTTAATACTATAATTATACCTAATTAAGATACAGTGGCTCACGCACCAGTGATATAACTATTCTGCTTTCTGTTAGAATATATAATGAGCATCCTCTGTCAGTTGTTTCAGTAACTATATTATTTTGTTAATGGATGCTACACCGTGTATGCATTTGTCTTATACATTTCTAATCATTGTAGTGGCCACTGGCTGATAATTGTTCTGAAGAATAACATTCATGGCAAGATGGGGCACTAGATCAGGTGGAAAACTTGTATCTTAAGGATACCAGGTGGGGCAAAAGTAGAGATAATTCACAGGGTACAATTAGCTGTTAAGTTCTTTTGGGCAAGACCCAATTAAAGGAACAGAAGTTATGCAACAGCCTTTCTATTCTTTCTTAGCTGAATCCTTTCCACATGGTTGTTGGTGAGGAAGGGTAAGTGGGATAGCCTTATGTATGTATGCTCCTTTGTTGAAGAGTGAGATACAAATGTAATTAACTAGGAGCGGGACCACAAGTGATGCCTGACACAGGTTGGACACTTGCCAGCTTCCCTCTAGTTTTGATAGGAAATGTAGGCAGCTTGGTGGAATGTTGGACAAGTGACAGTTGAAAAGTCCATTGGACAGCAGTCAGAGAGTCAAGCTGCAAGACCAGGATGCGTACATTTCCCATCAAAATTTGAGGGAAGCTGACTAGTGTCCAACCTGTGTTAGGCGTCACTTGTGGTCCCACTCTAAGTGACAGACAGACAGACAGCTTTTCAGCTGGCTTTCACGAATTGATGGTTGGATCTTGGAGCAAGCAACAATTAGAGTGCCAATCAGCTGCTGGGAACTCTGACACTATCCTGGCTTCCCCTCTTCATCCTACCTTCTCTCACAGCAGGGGAAGGAGGCTAAGGTGATAGTCTGCTGGACATCTGGATGATGGAGGGGGGCTCTGCTTGTCCAGTTCCTGTCTTCTCTCATGAATACTGTGAGGGGCACATGGAAGGGGGCATGGATGAATCAGTTGAAAGAAGTTTTTCTTGATAACTTTTGGACCCCAATAGCAATCAGCTATCAGCTTCTACATTAGTTGGTTCTGATCTGTCATGGATTGATATTCCTCAGAGTTTTTAAATATCCAACAAATGCTCATTCTCCTTTCCAATGTTGAATGTCAGTGAAGTAAAAGAAATATAACTCTTTCTACTGAGAGCCTCAGAAACAGAAACCCTGGAGTGTGCACCAAACTGTTTTACATCAATACCCAAGTCTTTCTTCATGCTTTTTATTCAGACTCTTATTGAGTTTGTTTTTGCTTAGCCCACATGAGCTTGCTGAGCACACAAATAATTTATCTGAACCAACCCTTACATATGATCATCTCTCCTTGTAGATTTCTAAATAAGAAGGAACATATGGAGTGGAATCAGTTTAGCTGCAACAACTGTTATATTTAAAATAGTATTCTGTAGCATTTTTGTGTTCCCAGCAAACAAGATTCTATCACCTTTAGGATTAAGCATGCATCTTTGGCTCAGATATTCTTCTTTATATAACTCTCAGACTCTGGCTTGCAAACAAATGAAGGAGAAGTGAAAAAGAGAAACTGGGTCTCCTAAGGACAGGCTTTGAAGATGCTTAACCAGGAACCCAAATCATTTATCACAGTGATTAGCAGATCACACCGCTGTAGGCCAAACAAGCTTATCCTAGCTTGTGAGATCTCACAGCACTGCAACCCAGGAGGGAGTTGCCACACATTTTTGTGCTATGGGATTGCTTCAATAACCATTAATTAAGATGATTTTATTTTTTTCAAAAATGTACATTTAAGGTGTTTTCCAATGTATGCTTAAAAGTGTGGATGAGACAAACATATAATTGGAAAAATGTATGTGATACAGGTACACTCATCCAGGAAAAAAGAAAGGCTATAAACATTAGTTCTCGGTTGTGCTTAAAACAATGTAATGTATGGAACAAATGTTTAGTGAATTCACAGTGCACTCTTAAGCAAAGTTACTCTGGTCTAAGCCTATTGATTTCAATAGGTTTAGATTGGACTCTTCTTAGGATTGCTCTGTCAAGGTATGTATTGGCTGTCCAATTTCATCTGGATAAGCTAGGGTTTTTAGGCTGTGTTTGATCACTTTCTTTAAATGTTCAAATATTCAGCAAGAAACATTTGGAAATGGAGATTCGCTTCTCACATGTACCATCCTTTGCACCAAAGAGAACAATGTCCTTTGAAGGCAAAGGAAGTACATGCAGATTCTTATCTGCAATATATCAGATATGTAAAGCACAGGTTTGAACAACCTTAGCTTCTGATTTTGTATCATGATTAGAGGTGGGCATGGACTGGGAAAAACCCGTGGGCCGTGGGTCTGTGATGTTTCATGGACCATGGACCATGAACTTTTCATGGTCCAGTGCAGGTTTGCAAATCAACCAGTTTGTCGGTCTGGACCAGCGTCAGGAGCACTTTAACCCCCTTGCTCCAGCTGACTGGCGGGCAGGAGGGGATTTAAATGGGCTCAGTCAGACCTTAGATGGGCTTAAGAAAAACCCTTTATGTCTTCTATAATATTTCTCCTTTGTTGTCACAAACATTGAGCATTTTGGGGGGCTAGAATCTGAAATTATCCCAGCTAATCAAGATATTTGCTTTTAAGATGCACTGTTTTGCAAAAGAGTGCCTTTATTTTACATTTTAACTGATTATTAACAAACCAATGACTTCATTGTGATACTCAGAGTGGAAATACACATTGTGAATTACCTGGGGATGCTCAAGTGCAGGATTTTATGTGTGGTCCTTGATTCATATGCTGGCTGTTCTCTTTGGCACAGGTGAATGCTGCTTTCACCAGAGCTCCCTTTGTGTGATTACATTGGCAAGTGAGTCCTTTGCTGTGAGAGCAAGTTGTCATGTCTGTACCCCTCCATGCCATTATCTTCAGCTGATGTGTTGCTATGAACCATTGTTCTGTGCTGTGCCTTGATGTCATATTGCTGATACCATAACTTGCCTTGTATTCACAGGCCTGCAGTATCCAGAGTGTCTTATCTCTTGTGCTTTAAAGCTCTGTGTCTCTGACATTGCAAACCTGCTAGTTCTCAGGGGGAAGACCATGTTTCATTCTTAATCTACTGCCGCTCTTATGTCTAGACAAAGCACATAAACTATTTAGGGAGTTCTCAGGACTGCTTTGTGCCAAAAGTTATGTTTTCCTATTGGGAGGGGGGAGAGTGCTTGGGACCTATATGAACAATAGTTTTTATAGATTTTACCATTCCTGTCAATTTTTGATCAATCTGTGGGCATATCTATGAACATGATTTAATTCCTAAATAAAGCCTTTTCAACCAAGACCATGGAGTGCTTGCTGTGAGGGCACAGGGATCTATCTATAGAACTGACACAAGTACTGTAGGCTCCTTTGTGTCTGGGATCTGAGGCTCAGCCCCAAGAGGAGGGGATGGGAGGCAGTTGGGGGACAGCCACCCCAACGGACACCCAGGACCAGAACAGACCAACAACTGAAGGGGGGAAGGAGGCACCCTAGCCACAGGAGGGCAGAGAAGCACCCAAGCCTCAGAGAGTCAGGCAAGGAAGGTGGAAGCCAACTAGCCCCACCCTCTGGTGGGAGGCCAGGGGGCCTGGCAAGGAGAGTGAGGGAGGACCCCCAGGAGGGGAGTAGACCTGAGGGAGGAGGTCAGGAAGCAAGGGTAGTCAGCCAGCAGCCTTACCGGCCAGGGAGAAGAGGCAGCCAAAGTAGCACAGAGCCATGCCCCAGCCTGCAGGCCAGCTAGAAGGCAGTAGCCTGGTCCAGGCAAAGCTGGGAGCAAAACAACCTCAGGTGGGGCTGCCTGAGGCACTCTACAGGAAAAGCTTGGCAGCCAGCCAAGGAGGCACAGGTGTGCCTGCCCCAAGCAGCCAGCTCAGTAGAGAAAGCTTGGCAGTCAGCCAAGGAGGCACAGGTGTGGCTGCCCAGGGCAGGGAATGGGTGAAGGGATAAAAGGGAAGTCCACCCACAGGGTGGGCTGGGTTGTGTGGAGGAGTTTAGAGGAAGAGGAATAATTCTGGAGGATGGAAGGGGCCAGCTGTCATGGAAGGCAACCGGGACTCTGTCAGGTTGAGTGGGCTTGCGAGCGGATTGAGAAGGTGCGTGGGTGAAGTATACCCCCCGTTCCACAGAGTGGGAGCCTGCATAATCTCTGATGGTACTCCTGGTCCAAAGTCAGGCATGCCAGCGCCTCACAGGGTGACACCCAAGGCAAAACCTGACACTTTGACTTGCTAATTTGCATTTCTTTATGGTGTGAGAAAGTGTCAAGATCTGCATTTCAATGAATGGATGTGGAGGTAGGGAAAACTGGGATACTTTTAGCAGTTGAGGAGGAACTGATATCAAATGCATGAATGTATTCACACAGAGCAAATTGGAGTGTGACTGTGCAAGCAAGTGCATGGAAAGTGGGAGGTGGGACACAGGAAATGAGGTTCACTTAAGCCTCCCTAGGTACTTAGTAACATGTATTTCCACCTTCAGAGTTTTATCCATGGTACTTTCCCCCTGACCTTTTGACATCTGTTCTCTGGGTCTAAAACTGAAGGGGTATATTCCGTTAGCCATAAAGTTATGTCTTTCTGGCTGCTTGACTAACTTCTCTTTGTTCAGAGTTAGGCAGGAGATTCAGGAATTTTATCAAACCTTCTGTGAGCTGTCTTACATTGTGGGTGATGCATGTTTAGTCTGATCAAGGGTCAAGTTGTGAATGCTTACGCTAAAGTTCTTTTCATACATCTCTTGCCATTTTCTCAAAGTGCCTGAATACTGCACCCAAGTTGCTTACCATTTGCTATTTTGGACACCCTGTTTCTAGACTGCAACCCCCCCCCCCCCAGTTTTAGCATGAAAATTATGATGTGCATGTCAGCTGATATTGGAAAATATAAAAGAGAAATCTGTTTAGCATTCCCCCACCCCCCGCCAAGCCAGATGGACAGCAAGTGAAGACTTAGTGCAAATATTTGTGCTACAGAAAATGACGGGTAAATCATTTGTAATATTTTACTGGAAGATGTTGCCAAAAGATTTAACATCTTTAATCTGTTCCATATAAAAGAGGCGTTCTATCAGAGTAACTATTTTTTATAAACATGATAGATGAATGGATGATTCTTTTTGTGTGAGCTTGCTTATTTTTAAAAATATGCCAATTCATTATATGCTTCTGTGAGATGACATCAATGGTATGGTAGAGTGCCAACTTCTCTTTTCCTGCAGAATGGATTTATTACCAAGACTGGGTATAAATATCCCATCTGGATCTCCTGCAAGATGGTCATTCACTGTGACAATTTCAAATATGCCCTGGTGGGCTGTATGTCAAGGTGGTGTTTGTCTCATGTAATAGGGTGGGCTTGTGGCTCAGTGCAGAAGGTTCTAGGTTTAGTCTCTACAATTTTTAATGAAAATGATCAGGGACATAAAGTGAGATCTATACCTGGGACCCTGGAGAGACATTGCTAGTCAGACTATACAATACAGACCTATTAAATTAATTTTAAGGCATGTGTCTTGCTGATTTTGCAAGAAGATTCTTTGGTATAGTTGGTTTCTTTTGCCATCAAGGCATTGTGATGCGAAGATATACCCGAAACCTTCTACTACAGTCAGAGGGGGGGGGCTCTTTCAAGAAAGGAGTTAGCTTCTCTACCTCTGTATTAAAATTTCCTATGGGAGCCCTTCCTCCCGTTTCATAGAGGCATCCTTCTACAGAATCCCTGTTCTAAAGCAGTCCTGCCAGTGGCACCTCCTGTGGTCCCCATTCCAGGCACTGTGGATGTCTGTCTGCGTAGCTTCCTCATTGGTGTAAGATAAGATGTTTCTAGAGCAAAATGAACATCCAATATGAAAAGTTCTTGGTGGTGGGGGGGGGGGGCGGGTCTCAAATGGCAACTAACTCAGGTAGAGGAGGCTGGCTCCTCCCTTCCTATGCAGAGTGCCTTGCAGCAAATGGAACTGCTGATTTAAGCTCTGTTGCTCTGCAGCAAACTCTGCAGAAGACAAGAAGACAGCCAACTGCAGATTTTCTGCACAGCTAGATCAGGTTACCAATAAGCCCTGCAGGCCTTCTATTATTACCGTTTCTGGCCCAGTTCTTCAGTCTAAGCAATTGATTACTCAGTGTAAGCTGAGCAGCTATAGACCTCCAGTTAGCCCATTCTGAACCTGCTGAACTAACAACTTACCTCACGGTTGCTGATTGTGACCTTTTATGTCTTTCAAACATTTGGTCCTGAAGTCAAACTAATAGGGTATCTTTAAAAGGATGGCACCACATAAAAAACCCAAACAGAAGCATCATTCCTCCAAAGCAAATAGTCAAGAAGTGGGTTGTCCAGTGGTCACTTTGTTGCTAGACCACCATAAATAGCAGTTTTAGCATTAAAATTGGTTGCTCTTTCTCTTAGAAGTTTCTGAGCCGCCTTATCAGACTGTGCTAGCTGCACCATGGATTGCAGACAGGTCATTATCTCAGATTTAATATTATTTAATATAATTGTAATGTTATTAGACATATATACGTCAGCATTATCTCAAAATATGTATTCATAACTCAACACACACACATATATATATATCAGTATTTTTGTGTAATTTATATATGATCCTTTATCCTCATCGCTCGACATTTATATTCCTCTGCTGTTATTTATGTTTCGGAAAATCATTTTCAGTTTTTAGAAAAGTGAAAGGCAGAATGTTCAAACTAACTTTGACCTTCTTACCAAAGTAATTATCTCTTATTTCGTCTTCAAGGTCTGAATAATGCAAGTATATAATTAATTTGCATCCATCAAATAATGTTAAGAAGCTGTCTGCTTTTTCTTTCTTTCCTTTTAAACATGTTCTGTGGAATGGAGATGCAAGTTTACTACAGGATGGAAGCTATATAAACCCAGCTCACTTCTGAGTTGGCTTTCTCAGGGGGTATAAATAAGGGGACTCACTTATTTGATTTGTCTTTAAAAAAAGAACAGATCCTCTGGGGCTCTCCTCAGGTGCTCCTTTAAAGCAATAAGATGTGGTAAACTGTATGAAGCCATTGCTCATTTGCAGCCCGGAGTGCTGCCATATCCAACTGAGAGTGTATTTCAGTTGCAGATTAATTACTCAGATTCTTCTTCTTCAGAAAAAAAAAATCCTAGGCAATAAAGAAAAGAATTTTTCAGACAACTGGACCAAATACTAGAACTAAATGCACAGTTACACATCTCTTTTCTCCAACACTTTCTAGAATTAAAACAAACCTTGGCAGTTGTGAGTTTAAGGAGAATAGGAAGGTGAAAGGAAGGATGTTTTTCTACCTTCCTTCCATTTGCTCATTCAAAGGGCATGCTTATCCACAGAATTAAAAATATAGAGGCTTGCATCTTTTACCCTAGAAAGAAAAGCAATGGGGGTGGATGAAAGTTTGAAAGTGCAAATGGCAAGAAAAAGTTATTTAGCCTCTTTGCCTGCTATGCTTGTGCTCCCAATGGCTGCCTCTGAAGGCTGCTTTTCATTTTAAAAAAATCAAAGAGCCACACGAGCATGATGCTCACAGTTTAGTTGTTCTGCATGCTCTTCTTAGGGATGTGAGTGCTCTGCACTCACCTACTGATAAATGTAGAACGTGATATCAAATAGAATAAAAATGTCATCATAACCGCTTACAAATCAGGAGGATCTCTACTCTTCTAAAGCATGTTGCTCTGCTACAGCTCAGGAACAAAAGATTTAATGCAGGAATTGGCCTCACCTACATGTTGCCTGTATTCATGAACTGCTGGAGCAGTGTAGAAAGAAGTCTCAGGGAGATGTGAATAATCCCTGAACTCATAACAATGAAGGACTGCATGAACCCATGTGCTAATCTTGTTCTGCCCAGCAGCTCCCCTTGTAGTGCCTTCACTTCCGTGGGCCCCAACTGCCTTTGACTGAAGGCTACATTCCGTGGCCAAGTTTCCTGAATTGTTTATGTTTTAAAGATTGCTGTAGTTTGCTCTGCAAAGCTAGGCTTGGATCCTATATGTTCTGCTTGCACTACACAGCTCTCCTTTGTGAGCATGAAGCTGCATTGCACAGCACATTCCTCCAGAGCTAGGGACATGAGCAGAAATGTCTTGTGCAAGTAAAAGAAAGCTGTAATGTCAGAGCTTTGATTTTTACCTGGTTGAAAGCCACCCTGATCTGTATGGAAGGGTAGGTAACATGTTTTCATGGGTAAGGTATACATACTGAGGGACCACGTGAGGCAGTGGCCAGAGTATTGGATTTGGATCTGGGAGACTCACGCTCACATCCCCGCTCTGCCATGGAAGCTTGCTGGGTGACCTTGGGCCAGTCAGTCTCTCACACAGGGTTGTTATTGTGAAGCTAGAATTACAAAAGAGGGGGAATGATGTTGTAGACCACTTTGGGTCAGGAGGAAAGCAGGGTATCAATATAACATTCTCTACATGGCCCATCTGTGAATACTTAAATCCCAGGATTGGGGCCATGGACAGAAAAAACAGATCTTTCTACCAAGCTGAGAAAAGCCTTAGGGTTGCAGAAAAATTTGAAATCTCTCCCTCTCTGTCTGTTAAAACTCCCAAAGGAGTGGCTGTAGCTTCAAGAAACAGATGGCGTCAGTTGCCATTGCTTGACAACAACAACAATATTCCCAGCCTTCAAACCTTGGTTTCTATCAGTAAAAGGTTGGGGGAGGCACCATTTCCTGGGTTGTTTTACCTTTGAGGGAGGATTCATAGGGGCTAGGCCCTGCAGCAAATGGGTTTGCCAATTTCCATGTGGGGCCTGGCGATCTCCCAGAATTACAACTGATATCCAGACTACAGAGATTGGTTCCCCTAGAGAAAATGGCTGCATTGGAATGTGGATTCAATGGCATTATAGCCTCTTGAGATCCCTCGCCTCCTCAAACCCCACCCTTCCCAGTTTCCACCCCCAAATCCCCAGGAATTTTCCAACCTAGACCTGGCAAGCCTAGCACTGGGCAACTCGATACTAGACTTGCATGATTCACCCAGGACTCTCTGCTTGCTTGACAGCAACTACCCCATGAAAGTCAAGTCTGGTGTAGTTGTTAGTTTCAAACTAAGATCTGGGACACTCACGTCTGAATCCCCACTCTGTCTTGGAAGCTCACTGGTGACCTTGAGCCAATCACTTTCTTTCAGTCTAACCTACATTACAGGGTTATTCTAAGGATAAAATGGAAGAGCAGAGAAAGATGTGAGCTGCTTTGGGTCTGCATTATGGAGAAAGGTGGGGTATAAATGAACTAAATAATAAATAAAGCTGCAGGTGGTGGGCCAGATAAAAGTTAGGTAAGTTGTTTGGTGGGTAGGAAAAAAAAGAAACAAGCAAGGAAATGTGGGGATGTGGGGGGCTGCCAGGAGGAGGGAAAGAAGAAATAGTGTGGCAAGGGGGATACCAGTGAAGTGCCCTCCCACCTGCAAGTCCTTGTGGGCTCCCCACTGTATACTGGGACCATCTTTTCCCTGGTGAAGAATGCCACTGGGAGGGAAGGAAGGAAAGCTGACGATGGGGTGGGGAGATGAAGGTAGGTTGGCTGGCAGATGGGAAGGAGAGAAGGAAGTTGGAGAAAGGCTCGGGGAGCTTTCAGAGAAGGGAATGAAGAGATGGGGGGGGGAATGAGATACCCCCTGCAAGTATTTGTGAGTCCTCTGCTTGTAAATATCTATTATATAAAAATAAATTAATGGTTCCTTTGCTTTGTATAAATTACTTCAGCTTGATGATATCCAGAATCCTTAAGGAAAATCAATATTACAGCAGGTGATAGCATCCCTGCAATGAAATTTGTTGTCTGCTGACGTTGTGGATTATCAATTCCCTTTACCAACAGTGAAAACAGAACTACTGGGCTAGTAAAGTTAAGACCTGGAGGATATTAGATTTTATCCAGATATTCCATGGACTATATTTCTCTATCAAAGCAATTTCAATATTCTAAAGTAAGTTCTTCGACTTCAGATCTGAATATTATTGGAGAGAAAATACGGAGATTGAATTCAGGTTTTCTTCCAATAAGATACGACCATTATCTTTCAATGTACATTCTCTTCATTACTAGCTGTTGCTAGAGGCCCAGGGAAACTTAGTGCTCCAGCTGTCATACCATTTCTCCAGCAGCTCAGACCATCTTGGCATCACATTGGCTCACTTCTCACTCTCTATGCACATCAATGATATTGTGGTGAATCCCAGCAACATCAGTTTAGCTATTCTACAGAATACACGCTGGCAGATGATCTCTTTTTTCAGCAGTCTTCCGTGGAGGAAAAAATAAATAGACTTGCTTGCATGTCAGTTGCATGGGTGATATATACAAAACATTCTGTACTACTTTTAATAATTTAGGGAGAAAGATTCATTCTTCATACTCTTAGAATGAAGCAGCAAGAATATTTGGTGCATTCTTCATAAATTGTTCATGAAGAAGGATGAATTTTGACACATCACTAATAACTGCAGTAGTGAATTTGTCATAATGTCCAGTCCAGCAAAGGTAATGATCGTGTGATGAACTGCAAGGGTGATGGGCAGAAGAGTAATGTTAGCTGCCTTCTATGTGGGAGAGGTGGACTGTAAAATTAATAAATAAATACGGAAATAGGTTTCCTATGTGTCCTTCCTGCTATATTGACAGAGGAAACGTGTGTGGTGTTATTCCCTTCTAAGATCATTAAAATGAATAGGCTCAGACCAGAGTAACACAGTTCTGTTACACAGTTCATAACACAGTTCTGAGATTAACAGCACATGCAAATTTCTGCGGCATACCCCCATTGATATGCCACATCCATTAGGGGACTGTGGACATGCTATTGTTATGAGAGATGTATGTATAGTTGCAGTTGACAGTGGTGT
Source organism: Eublepharis macularius (assembly GCF_028583425.1). Lineage (NCBI taxonomy): Eukaryota > Metazoa > Chordata > Lepidosauria > Squamata > Eublepharidae > Eublepharis > Eublepharis macularius. The sequence goes on along the minus strand of NC_072790.1, from coordinate 76,614,560 downwards.
TTCTCAGAACTGCTTGAGTTGGTGGGGAGATGCATCCGACCAGCCAACATGAGTTTGCACTAGCCCTCCCTCTCCTTTTACATAGTAAGTCATTCATGTGAATATTTAGACACATTACTGGCAAATAGTGTGCTCCTTATACCTATATGCCTTCTAGAAACTCACATGGGGCAAGCTGGAACTTTTATTGATTGTGATGTGTCAAAGAAAGCAGTAAGTTTCTGAAGGAGATGATAAGATGAAAACAATCTGAAGATATGTCCACGGCCTTAATGGGGAAAAATGACTGTACTTGCACAATTACCAGAAAGAAACAGTACTCCACTCAAGCGTTGAAAAGAGCAGTGGTGAAATTCAAGGTATATTGCCACTCTGAGTTTGACTTAAGCTTTTTTTTAAAAAAAAAGTTGTTCAGCTGTTCCTTTTAAGAATGTCATATTTTCCATTTTGGTGCCACTTTCATAATCTATCTGTCAGATTTAAAAGCGGTCTTCCAGTTTACCCACTGCCAAACTGATGGCCAACACTTTTTAAAAATAACAACATATTTTGAGTCTCTTGTTGCTTTTAAAGACTTTCACCTGTGCTCAGGCAGTTTTAAAGGAATGATGAGCCACTGAGGCTTTAAAATGCAAGAAATCTGTTCCTGTCGTATCTTTTCTAGACCAATTATTCAGGGGACAAAACCAGTTTTAAAACCCACCCTTGTTCACCTGTTTCTTAATGCAGAGAGTTTTAAAAGAATAGAGGCCTCTGAATGCTTTTATTAAACAATTCATCAGAATGCTTGTCTAAAACTAAAAAATATGATAGGGGCAGGGCTTTTTTTCAGCCGGAATGTGGTGGAATGGAGCTCTGGCACCTTTTGAAAAAGGTCACATGGCCAGTGGCCTTGCCCCCAATCTCCAGACAAAGATTAGTTCCTTGGGGGGAAAAGCCCACTTTGCCCGATGCCAGAGGGACAAGGGAATCCCCTTGCCCCTCTCATACCAGGTGAAGAAAGCATCTTGCTCCTTGCTACAGCAAGGTGGGGGAGCAGCACAGAGGGTGATTTTAAGCCCCCCTTGTTCCAGCTGATTGACAAAGTCTGCCAGTCAGCTGGAGCAAGGGGGAGTTTAGATTGCCCTGCACGCCACTTGCGAGTGTTGCAGAGGGCGATTTAAACTTTAAACCCTCCTTTACTTCAGCTGACTGGCACAAGTCAGCTGGATCAAGGGGGGAGTTTAAATCGCGAGTGGCTCAGAGGGTGATTTAATCTCCTTCCCCTTGTGGGAGCACTCCCTGGGGTAGCTGTGCTGTGTGCGATGATGTCACTTCCCAGAAGTGACATCATTGTGTGGTCCTGGGAGCATGCACATGCTTTGCGCATGTGCATGTGGTACAAAGGGGCACCACCTCCTGCCAGGAGTTGCCCATGTGCTGGCAACCCACTGAGTTCCACCACCTCTTTTCACAGAAAAAAAAGCCCTGGATAGGGGTAATTTGGTGAAAATAACTTTTACTAAAATCTGTCATTTCTAGGGATGAGCAATCTTGCTGCTCTTACTGCTGCCCTGCCCCATATTGTTACTGATTTATGAAGAGAGGTTTTAATCCTGCTAGGAAGGGTAGCTGCATGGCTTCTTTCTCTATCTTAACTGTGCTCCTTTTGCCTTAATTTAAGGACGTGTTTGAGTTGGAATGCAAATATTTGGCACTTACGTGTTCTTGAATCCTTTGACACAGCTATTCTCCTTCCCCATCTATATGCCCAGCCCCAGCACACCTGATAGAAAACCATGTGTTTAGCATTCTATTTGTTAAACAACAACACAAGTCTATGAAATGTTTTTATCTCAAAGCCACCATCCCATATTTGTATTTAACTCTCTGCTAGGTGTTTTCCACTCTACTGTCCCCTCTACTTGGATTCAAAACTAAATTTAAATTTAAATTAAAAAACCAGGTAGCAATTTTCCACAGGCAGTTTGGCTAGGGATCCTGGAGGTGTTTTGCCATCTTCTGGGCATGGAGCAGGGGTCACTGGAGCAGACAGAGTAGGGGGTAGATGTGAATTTCCTGCATTGTGCAGGGGGTTGGACTAGATGACCCTAGAGATCCCTTCCAACCCTATGATTCTATGAGTCTGTAAATATTTTCAATGTAATTGTAAAAAGAGTTACGCTCTTCTAAATCTGTTGAAGTCAATGGATTTAGAAAGGTATTACACTGTTTAGGATTTCCCCGTGTCTGTATTTTCACTCTGCTGACCTAAAATTCTACTTCTCTCTGATAAGTTCTGCCACAACAATATGATGAATGTCACCCACTGATGCACGTGTCTAACTGTGCAGATGCAAAAACAGCACATATACTCAATGTACATTTGTTTTTAAACAATGACCCTAGGGCACATAATCCAGAAAATCTAACAAATTATGACCTTGACCAACAGCAGCTACTTGGCCAACTGCCATTCTGAATGCTGCCCCTGCAGCCAATCCAAAACTACTTAGAATATCGTTTGCTTAGTGAATAAGTAATCAGTGCAATCACATGAGTTGTTCAACTGGAGAGGAAACAGCTATTGCTAACAAAGTAAGATTTTTGAACTTCTTTATTGCAAACAACAAATCATTCCCTTTGGACTGGTGAGATAAAGCTCAGGGCAGTATACATGTTTCTCCCCTTCTCTGGTTTTGTTCTTAAAACAACTCTCTGAGGTAGGTTGGCCAAGAGAGAGTGTCAGTCCCAAGGTCATCCTCTACAGCAATGGGTATCTTTAGCAATGGGTCCCTAGGAGAAACTTCTTTGTATGTGCTAAATTGGCTGCTAGAATACAATCCAAAACTTAATCCCAATATTTGTCTTATCTAGACTGTTTAATCTGTCTCCCTCCCCCTACCAAGCATCCACCAGCTCAGGTGTATGGCATTTGTGCCCCAAGTTTCATAGATTAATTTTCTTCATCAAGTAGCCAGATCTCAGCTTTTCTTCTACTTTAGGCTACACCCATCCATTCTGTTTACTGCCTTAGGTTTCAAGTTAGCAGTTCTCTGCTTTTACACTGTAAAATTGCAATATGATAAATAGCGACAGACTATTTTAAAGCTAGAAGCATATATTTATGACAGTAGTGGAAATCTAATGATCTATCTGATTTCTTTCACACTGTGCAAGTTACTATTAGTTATTAACCTATGAGTGAACAGGGCACTTTATAGACTACTGCCTTGAAGACTGGAAGATATATAAAAATGCTTCCTAGCAGTACCAAGGCCAATAAAAATGGAGACAGATTAAAGAGACCAGAGAGAATACTGAATATTTGTAGTGACAATTATTGGCCTTTGGGGCCTGCATTATTCTACAGAAAAGTTTGGTTTTTCTCAATCCCTTGGTTCTTTAGGGCTCTGTTCAAAAGTTTTTTGAATACACTAGCTCTATTATCCTGTGTGTGGATAATAAAGCCCCAAAGTCTTCCCCACCTATCCTCTCAGGGCAGGTTGCCTGCCTCCCATTAATTGAAC